>NC_056661.1:5793585-6093585 GCF_018350195.1 Panthera tigris | reverse complement strand
GTCACGTGCGACCCCTGCACAGCTTCCTGGGGGCACAAATCTGGTGATTCAGAGTCCAGTTCCCTGGGACTCCTAATCCTAATTTATTATTATTATTATTGTTATTATTATCAAATAATAATCCTATTAGTTAAGATAGTTTTAAATTATCTTAAAACCCAGTCCCTTGAAAGACACAGACTCAGACTTCAGAACACTTGGTGCCCAGTCTTGAAAGGGACCCCAGCCTCAAATGTCACAGTCCCCAGCAGCACGCTCCAGGGACTTGGGAATGGGCAATGGGGTGGGATCCTGGTTTTCAAGATGTTTTGGACTCTCCTTCCACCGCCACCCACCTCCTACGATGCCACAGCCTCCTGTCTGCTCCTGGTGGCCATAAGCTGACATCACAAACACTCCTGTTGCCCCTGGAGCCCACCCAGACCCCAATCCAGAGGTTCCTCTCCTAGGTCCTCCCTCCTAACCCCACGGCGGCCATGGGGTTGAGGTGGGACCACTGAGTCAGAAGTGTGTTGAGGAGGAGAGAAGTTGAGTCTAGTACCTGGCCTGTCCCGCCCCCTCACTGATGTGGAGGGGGGTGCCCTCCTTTGTCCCCAGATTCTGATCAGAATGTGTCTTTACCTCCAAGTCCCACTCAATTGTCCCCCTGTATCTGGACCCCAAGAGGGTACTCTTCAGAGCCTTCACTTCCAACACAGTCATTCTCTGTCCCACAGTGCACACTTGGACAGGCAAGCTCCTTTCTTAAGCCTCCATTTCCTCATTTGCCAACTGCCCAGCCCCCTGAGGCAGCCAAGATTGGTCTAGTTGCAAGTGCCACAAATGCCACTTCAAACTAGTGTGAGCAAAAGTAAAAGGAAATTTCTGGGTTATGTAACTGAGAGGCTCAGGGTAGAACAATGGATTCAGGTATGGCTGGATCCAGGTATCAAATGATGCCTCCAGGACCCGACTGCCTCTCCGGTCTGCTTTCCTCAGTGCTGGCTTCTCTCTCAGTAGGTCCTTCCCCATCACAGCTCCAGGCTTACATCTTCCCAGTCTCTGAGAGTCCCAGTGGAGAGGAGAAAAAGACGAAATGCCTTTTTTTCCTGGTAAATGCAACAAAAGTCCCGGGCCTGAGCTTCATTGGCTGACTCTGGCTCATTTGCCCACCCCTGTGTCGAATCTTAGACTCTGATTGGCTGGGCCTGGATCATGTGCCCACTCTAAACCAACCTCTGGTTTACGGTCGGTTGGACTTGAGACACATATTCTTTCTTAAGAGAAAACTGAGACCATTACTCCATGGCAGGGGCTGGTCAGGGAACCCCACAGAGCCCTCTCATGACTGCTTGTGGGCCTCCATTTTCACAGCTACCATTTTGCCAGAGGGCTGGAGTCTGGTCTTGGCTTCAACTGACCTTCCTTAATGTGAGGTGCTGCGGCCCCACCCCCTGCACCTGTCCATCACAGCAGAGCCAGCTGCCCATTGGTCCAGCTCCCCCGTGGCTGTTACATCAGGAAAGGGAGTTGAATTCCTCAGTTGCTGACTTCTTTCTAAGGTCAGAGGGAGGAGCTCCCATCTAATCACTATTATTTTAATTTATTTTAACGTCTATGTATTTTTTGAGAGACAGAGCATGAGCTGGGAAGGGGACAGAGAGAGAGGGGGAGTCGCAGATTCCGAAGCAGGCTCCAGGCTCCGAGCTCTCAGCACAGAACCCGACGCGGGGCTCGAACCCATGAACCATGAGATCATGACCTGAGCCGAAGTTGGCCGGCCCAACCGACTGAGGCACCCAGGCGCCCCTGCCATCGAATCACTATTAAACCAATCTCTGAGCAGACAAGGTTGGCAATAGTTTAGAGAACAGTTTAATCGCACATTTAAGAGCTAAAACATACTTCTCCCACATAAAAGTCTTTTAAATTCTCTTTTACTTATTTTTCCAAAGGGAGGAAACTAGGATAGCTGATGAGGGAGGCCGAGGCAGGCTGAGCACAAACTAGCACCCCACCCTACCCCACCCCCCTCGCCTGGGTGGGATCTGTGTGATATTCCTTGGACACTCCCAGCTACCCAAGAACAGAGGAAAGGGGTTTAAGTGCTTGCCGTGGTGATGTGGGAAACTAAGGCAAAAGAAAAATCAAATCTGCTTACTGCCTACAGCCCATTGACAAGTCCTTGTGACCAGCAGTGACGTCCCTCTAGGAGCTCAGCTGCCTCAAGGATGACACTTTCCTGGGGGCAAAAAAACCTTAGCTTAACACGATCCCTACCTCAAGGATCCTGTAAATCAACTTCCTTTATCTCAACTGCCCCAAGATATATGCTGGCAACCATCCTCCCAGCTTCTGGCCCCTCCCCCATATACATCTGAAGGGTCTCGTGACTGAGGTTTTATCAAACAGTAACAAATGGTGTTTCCCTAGCAACAGCCAACCCCGCAAGGTCCTGGAACCTCTGCTTCCAAAATTCCTTAGAGACTTACTCCACCCCTGACCCCCTCCCAAATGAGGGCATATTTGAGTTACCTGTCACAACTCCAGCACAGCTCTTTTTGCGCAGGCGTCCTGTCCCCATGCTTTAATAAAATCACCTTTTTTGCTCCAAGACATCTTTAAGAATTCTTTCTTGGCCGTTGGCTCTGGACCCATCGCCCCAAAACTTCATCAATAGTCTAGACCAGCGCTGTCCAGTAGGGCAGCCATCAAATACTTGAAATGTGCCTTAAGTGTAAACACAAGACACGTTTGTTTTCAAGGATTTAGTACCAAAAAAAGGTCTCAAAGCCAAAACCGAAAGGTCTCAAAACCAAAAACCAAAAACATCTCAATAATTTTTTAGTCTCGTCTACATGCTGAAGTGATAATTGTACTATGCTAAGTACAATACATTATTAAAATTAACAGTCTGTCTTTTTGTTATCTTTTTAATGCGGCTGCTAGAAAATTTTAAGATGATTTAAAAAAATTTTTTTTTAACGTTTATTTATTTTTGAGACAGAGACAGAGCATGAATGGGGGAGGGAGGGAGAGAGAGGGAGACACAGAATCTGAAGCAGGCTCCAGGCTCTGAGCCATCAGCCCAGAGCCCAATGCGGGGCTCGAACTCACGGACCGCGAGATCGTGACCTGAGTTGAAGTCGGACGCTCAACCGACTGAGCCACCCAGGCGCCCCCAGAAAATTTTAAACTGGAGATGTGGTTTACATTACATTTCTACCAGAAGGCACTGTTCTAAAGTTAAAGAGAAAATTCCCTGTACACGTTGTCTCATTTTTATCTCCAGTCTTCAAGGTCACAGACAAAGAGAGCTCTAAGACATCTAGACAGAGTGCCACAGAGTGAATGCATGAATATGGATATTTCTCTAGGGCAAGCACATGTAGAGGCATGCCAATGAGCAAGCCATGTGACTATGTGAGCAGATGTGTAAGGGTATTTGGGAGTGTGTGTGAGTGTGGGTAGGTGAGCAGATGTGTGGATGAGAGTGAGTGTTTCCAGTTAGTCTCTGTCTGGGGACCCGGGGAGAGGGGACACCACATCCAGGGTTAGGTCAAGGCGTGGGTCTGGCCTCAGTCCCAGATGTGGGTGGGGCTCCAGTAATTGGTCCTCTTGCCTTACATCCGTTCCTTTCCTCCCATGGGGCCTTAAAGAAGCAGAATTCTTGGGGTGGAGCTGAGAGGTGGGACTGGGGCCGCGGGGGGGGGGGGGGTGGGGGGGAGGGGGGGGGAGAAAGACAGGGCAGGCTCAGGAATCCTGCTTCCAAGCCCGGCTGCCTCAAACCTGAAAGGTGGGGATCCCAGGTGCCCCAGGTTTTCTCCCGAGAGGGGCAGGGGACAAAGTTCATTTGGGGAGACACACACACAGCTTCCTGTAAAGTTCCTGATCATCCTTTAAATTCTTTTGAATTTATTTACATTGAGCATAATTGACATGTGACATTGTGTAAGTCTGATGTATACAAGTGTTGATTCAATACATTTGTATATTGCAACAGGATGACCGCCACGGGTTCCTGACTGTTCTGTCCTGTCTCTGGGTCCATGGGCTTCTCTGCTTGACCCTCCGTGAGACCTCTGGACTCCTAAGACCCTCTGGATCTGGGAGGGAGGAGAGGATGCCCCAGGGTCGGAGGGTCCCAGATCACTGAAAAGAGGAGGCTGACCTCTCCTCCCCCCACCCTCAACCCAGAGATTTCCTCATCTGCCGTGACACCTTCCGGTGGGTGGGGTGTGTGTGGGCAAATTGGCAGACTGGGAACCATGGGGTCTGAGGAAATCTGCATGAATCAAGAGGTCAAGATGCAAGCAGCAGCCTTCAAAGACAAGAAACAGAGGGCCCCAGCCCATAAGGAAGGTTAGGTACCTCAAGGTGGGGAGGGGAGATGACAGGAGGGAGAGGTTGGGATGGGAGAGGTAAGGGGCTGAAAGCTGGGTCACAGGGCTCCCTCCCCTACCCCAAAAGGCACGTGTGTACGTGTACCCCCCAAACACTCACGCACGCCCTCTCCACCTAACCAAGAAGCAGATCTTGTTTCCCCATTCCTTCTCTTTTATCCCCAGAAATCTGTTATCTGCAGGGGTTTGGTTGAGCCAAGATCTCTGAGCCCCCCTCCGACCCCCACCCCAGCCCCAGAGCTCCAGGCAGGTTTCCAGTCTCACTGACCCACCCACAGGTGCAGACCCTGACTATGAGAATATCACCTTGACCTTCAGAAACCAGGAGCAACCAAGGGGCAGCCATTCACCACCCAAGAATAGAGGCAAGCAGCCACCTGCCAGCCCGAACCTCACAGCCTCGGGAGGGGCCCCTGGTAGGACATCACGGGAACAAGGGCACTGTGAGGAGGCCTGGGGCAATGGTGTGGGGCGTGGTGGCCTCAGGGCTTGTGAGTTACAGTCGAGGGGGTAGCTCCGCAGGTGGCGATGATGACGCGAGTGGTGCTGGTGTTGGTGGGAGTATTGGTGACAGTGTGGGTAATGTTGATGGTGAGGTGATCGTGCAGTGGATCAGGAAGGAACCACCTAGACAAGAGCTGATGAGACTTGTTGCTGGGGACAGTGCTGATAACGACAGGCACTGAGGTGGATGGGCGTCAGTGACAGCTGCTGCTGATGTTGTGAGTGCTGGTAACGGGGATGGCAAGGGGGAGACCTGATGGTGACAGCGTTACGGACAACTACTGGTGGCTGTGGGCAGGGTGCATGCTGGTGGTCGCAGTGGCTGTATCGGCAGGAGTGGGAGCAGGTGAGACAGCTCTGAGTCAGAGCTCAGTGTAGAGTCAGTGCCGACGGTCTAAGCGGCAGTGTTGGGCCCTGGAGGTCACCTCTCCTGCCTCTGCTCCAGTCCCAGCCTGGTCGAGGCCGGCCCCAGACTCTGCCCAGGTCCCTCGTTGGCTGCACAGGGCCACCCTGAGCCTGTACATCCTCCTTGCCCTGTTCTGCATCGTTCTCTTGGCCTTGGTCCTGGTGAAGAGTGAGTAGGGTCTTCGGTTTCACTTTCCTTTTTGTCGTTCTTTGGTGGGTGGGGAGGGGGCTGGGGCGGCGTAAAGGGGGGCCTCGGGAGGTGGGGGAGGCCCCGTGTTCCCACCCTGTCTCCCTTCTCCCTCGTTGCTCTCCCTTCCCCCACCCTTGTTCCCAGGACAGCCCAACTGGGGGCGCTTCAAGGGTTTTCCTGCCTCCCTCGCCCCTCCTCCTGAACAGATTCTGAGGTGTCCCAGGAGCTGCGGGTCGTGAAAAGGGAGCTCCAGAATGGTAAGGGTGGGACCTGGGGGAGGCCCATGGGGTCGGGGTGGGCAGCGGTGGGTGATTCAGACGTGTCTGTTTCTTGCCTCAGTCTCCATCTCGGGACAACAGTGTCAGGAGGAACAGAAACAGGGCTGGAGCAGCATCCAGCAGCTCGTCACAGAGGCCAGGCAGGTCATTGACGTGATCAAGACAAATGTCCACATCGGGAATGAGAAAGTGAAGACACTGTCAACAGGTGCCCTTGCAGACCCTTACTGGCGGGCTTTGTCTCATGCTGGGCACTGGGGGATTGGGGGAGGCGGCAGTAGGGGTCTGCCCTCCCAGTGCTCAGGGTTTAGCGGGTGCTGGATGTCACCCTCTGGGCGGGGATACTTAAAAAGGGAAGGCCAAGTACATGGGCTCTGCAACACCCAGGCTGGGGGGGTGGGGGGGTGGGCAGGGAAGAGGCTTCCAGTAAAGGTGAGGGCCTTGTCTGAGGCCCAGACCAGCTTTCTCCTGTCCCCCTGCCCCCAGACTTAAGCCAAATCAAGACTAAATTACATGAAATCTCCAAGGTACTAGAGAAGAAGCCGCAGCCACGTAAGTTGGGCTAGGGAGGTGGAGGAGGAGGGAGCCACATCTCTGGCCCTGGTTTCTCTTTGGGGGGGGGGGGGGAAGGGATCTGCCTGACCTTGGGTCTTCATCCTGCTCAGAGCCCACAGCTCAATAAATGAGAAGACACTGACACCCTGGCTGCAGCTTGGAGGACGGGGCTGCACTTCCCCGTGAAGACGGCCGCATGTGTGCCTCATGGTGTCATGAGGGCGATAACACATGACACAGTGGGCGGCTGTGTCAGCAAGGACCGCAGAAGTGTGTCAGCCTGAGCGCGGGTGTTGGTAACACGTGTTGCACTGTGAACACGTGTGAATGTCCTGTGGTATGTTGTGTGTGAATGTCATGGAGCTGTGTGTGTGTGTGTGTGTGTGTGTGTGTGTGTGCGTGTGTAGCACCCCGTACATCACTGTAACTGCGGGTGTTGAGTGTGTACCCTGTCGCTACCTGTGTTGTGTGAACAGGTGGGTGTCAGTGTGTGACTGATTATGTCACCGAGGGTGTGCAGAGCGGGTACATTTGTGCGTTCACTTGTTTCTGCACTCACGTTTTGTGATTTGTGACGATAAAGGCCAATGGGAAAGAATGTGGCTTTCAGATCTGTTCCTGGGAGCATCTGGGGGTGGGGGGTGGGGACCCGGTGGCGAAGGGTCTGCAAGTATTAAGGGATGAGGAAAGTCACACAGCAAGCACGCGGACGTGATAACCAGGAGCCCTGGGGGCACGAGCGTGTGTGAGCACGAATGCCCTAAATGGGTCCTTTTGTGCCCATGAACTTGTACCCAGCGAGTAACAGTCTCGGTGCCTGAGACTGTGTGCCCAGTAGGGTTTGTGGCCCGAGATATACACTGTTTCCCTAAGTGGGGCGCCTGGGTGGCTCAGTCGGTTAAGCGTCCGACTTGGGCTCAGGTCATGATTTCCCAGTTCGTGGGTTCGGGCCCCGCGTCCGGCTCTGTGCTGACAGCTCGGAGCCTGGAACCTGCTTCGGATTCTGTGTCTCCCTCTCTCTCTCTGCCCCTCCCGCACTCGCGTTCTCTCTCTCTCTCTCTCTCTCTCTCAAAAATAAACATTAAAAAAAAATTTAACAATGTCTCCCTAAGTGTAGGGGGACCCACAGATACATCTGAACCCCTAAGCATGTCCCCACGGGTATAACTATTTCTGAGTGTATATGCCCACTGAGCATGTATTCATGAGTGCGCATGCCCCTAAGTGCCCCTGGCTCGTGGACGTAGGTCCCCTAAGAGAACATGTGTCCACAGGCAAACGTCTGTCCCTAAGACAAATGGACATGTGCACACGGGCAGACGTGTGTCCCTGAGAGAACATGTGCCCAAGGATATACACGTGTCCCTAAGACCAGAGACTGTGTCCCCAAGGCATAGGTGTGCTCCCAGGCCAAATAGACGTATGCCCAAGGGCACACATGTGCCCCTGAGACCGAGACATGGGCCCATCGTCAACTGTGTGCCCTTGAGCCGGTAGCCATCCGTGCAGTTTGCCTGAGCGCTTGGCACCCCACGCCAGCCCGGCCCTTGGCCTCAGGGCCACACCCCTCCGTCGGGTGCCCCGGACACGCGCGCCCCCAGGCGGCCGCTCTCTGGAATCTCCGTGAGCGCGCGCGCCCCGCCCACGAGCCCGTCCGCCGCAGCGCCTGCGCACTTAAGGCCTTTTACGGCGCCGTAAAGCTGCTCGGCCGAACCGAAGGCCTCAGTACCCTGGTGAGACCCCGCCCGCCCGCGACCCCTACCCGCGTCGGGTCTCGCCCGTTCTCGGACCCTGCCGCGCCCGGTGGGCCTGGGGATCCCGGGCTAAGGTCTCGGCGCCCGCGATCCCCGGTCCGTCCGCTTCGGCCCACGCAAGGGGGGGGTCCTTGAGGAGGGTGGGCTCCCTCCCCGGCCCTCTGCCCGGTTCACGCCGGCGTGGGGGGCTTGGGGCCCCCGCCTCTCCGGGGCTTAGCTTACTGGCCCCCATCACAGCCCGGTGGAGGGGTCTCAACCCTCCCCCCTCCCCCCCCCCCCCCCCCCGTCTCACGCTCTGGGCCCTCCTGTAGTCGGCTGCGCACCTGGGGGGCGTCTTGGAGCCCCTGGACCCCCTCCCCCGCTGGCCTTCCTCCCCCCCCCCCCCCCAGACTTCGTTGGGGCAGGCCCACCCTCCCCAGACCCCGCCGGCCTCTGGCTCCTTCCCTGGTAGTGGGAAGGGGGTTCTCCGCTTCTCCTCTCGACCCCACCCTTGGTAGAGGCTTCACACTTGAATGGGCGAGGACTGGGGGCCTGGAGGGAGGGTGTCTCCGCGCCCTTGGGATTCCCCCCAGCAGCTCCTGTCCCCCACATCCCCACCGAAGATCCGCTCCGCGGAGATCTTAGCGCCCCCTCTGGGCTTTTCCGGGTCTCTTCCCCCACTGACCACTGGCTTGGGGCGCTAGGATGGGAGGATCACAGCGCCCCCTCCTGGGCCCCCCAAACTTCGGGTCTCACAGTCGGCTTCGGCCTCCTCCACCTTGTCCTCCACTGTCCAGCTACATTTCTGGAGGGCGCGGAGATGGAGGGGTTCCCAACGCCTTCTGTGCTCCCCCCCTGCAGTCTTCCTTACAAACGCAGGCCCGCCCACGTCTCAAGGAGGCGTGCGTCGTGCCTGACACATGGGCGCTGCCAGAGCCGGTTCCTCCTAGCTTGCCCCTCGCATCTCCTCTGTTCGTCCCCCAAACCGCAGCCCCCTCCCCCCCCGCCCCCCCTCCCCCGCCATGGGTCTTGACGCACCCTACTGCCTTCTCCCGTTTCTCTGGCTTTCCGCAGGGGAGAGGCGGGGATGTTCTCTTCATCTGCAGAAGTCAGCGCTGTTTTTGCTGGAGCGCTTGCAGGGGACAGTACCCGGGTCTTCTCACGGCTCCCCATCCTTGTCCCCTCCCTGCCCTATTCTGACGCGGCCCTCCCCTCCCCCCATGCACTAGTTCTCTAGTCGCTCCCACAGGTGGCAGAGGGGGCACGGCACAGAGGGCCTTTCCACGTAGGAAACTTAAGGCGTAGGAATCGCCTGGAACTTAAGAGTGGTTTCCAGCGCCCCCTTCCCCTCCCCCTCTTGTGTCTTCCCACCTCCCCCCTTCCCCCAAAGGGGCAAACCTGCCTCTTTCCCCGTCTTCCTTCACGGGCTTAGGCTTCATGGAGGGGGCGTGCTTTACGCGCAGGCGGACGCCCCCCTTTCTTTCCCCCTCTTCTTTTCCTACACGGGAGGTCAGCAGTGGAGCACACGGACCGGGTGGCGCGTTCCCCGCACCCCCTCCCCGCCCTCCGCCGCCCCGCACACGTTTCCTTGTGTCCCCGCAGGGCGGCGGCAGGATGGAGGCGCGCTTCACGCGCGGGAAGTCGGCGCTGCTGGAGCGCGCGCTGGTGCGGCCGCGCACCGAGGTGAGCCTGAGCGCCTTCGCGCTGCTCTTCTCCGAGCTGGTACAGCACTGCCAGAGCCGCGTCTTCTCCGTGGCCGAGCTGCAGGCGCGCCTGGCCGCGCTGGGCCGCCAGGTGGGCGCGCGCGTTCTGGACGCCCTGGTGGCCCGCGAAAAGGGGGCCCGGCGCGAGACCAAGGTGCTGGGCGCCCTGCTCTTCGTCAAGGGCGCCGTGTGGAAGGCGCTCTTCGGCAAGGAGGCCGACAAGCTGGAGCAGGCCAACGACGACGCGCGAACCTTCTACATCATAGAGCGGGAGCCGCTCATCAACACCTACATCTCCGTGCCCAAGGAGAACAGCACGCTCAACTGCGCCAGCTTCACGGCGGGCATCGTGGAGGCGGTGCTCACGCACAGCGGCTTTCCTGCTAAGGTCACGGCGCACTGGCACAAGGGCACCACGCTCATGATCAAGTTTGAGGAGGCCGTCATAGCCCGAGACCGGGCGCTGGAGGGCCGCTGACCCCGCGGGAGATAAAGATGCAGAGAGCCCCCTTCCCAAGTGTGTCTTGTGTCTTGTGGGGGGGCCTCAGAGATCTGCTCAACGCCTCGACCCAGGTCCCTGCCTCAGGCTGGTGAGGGAGGCCGGGACCCAAGCCTGTTTGGGATGTCGTGGGGCTGCGGTGGGGGTGGGCTTCCAGACGGGGCCGGGGGGAAGGCTGGGGGGGGGGGGGGGGAGGGCAGTGTGGAGAGAAGTCTGCAGAAGGAGCTGCTGGCGTGGCTGGAGGCAGGAGGATGCTGACCCTCTCTGGAATCACGATTGGAGGCCAGGCCGGAGAGGTGGGGGGTGGAGGGATCAGGCGGAGAGAGGCTCCATCAGGCGGGCACACTTCTTCTGTAAAGGACCAGATAGGAGTTTATGCTTAGAAGTCTCTGTCCAGCCACTCTGCTCTGTGGTGTAGACAGCAAGATTGGGTGCGGCTGTGTGTCTAGAAAACAGGCGGAGGGGGATCCTTTGCTGACCCCTGCTTTAGAGCCTTGCCTCTCAAAGTGTGGTCCACGACAGGCAGCCTCCGTTTCTCCTGGGAGGTTGTCAGAAATGCGGACTCTCGGGCCCCCCCGAAGGCCTACTAACGGCGTGTCATTCGGCAAGATCCCCAGGGGATTCCTGTGTACCCTATTTTGAGAAGCGGTGCTCTAGGGCACAGAGTATGTTCCAACTGGGGTGGCCGGGCCCCACCCCCAGAGTTTCCGATTCTGCAGATCTGAGTGGGCTGAGCATTTGCATTTCTGGAAGTTCCCAGGAACTGGCTGATGCTCCGGGGGGGGGGGGGCGCATTTTAAGAATTACCCCCCCGGAGACCTGGGGAAATGGATGGGCTCACTTCCGAAATCTCGGGGTGCCTACCGTATTTTGAAGTTGATATCGATGATACATGAACATATCCTTGCTGTGTTTTTTTACGATTTTACTTTTAAGTAACGTCTACACCCAACACGGGGCTCGAGCTCACAACCCTGATCAGGATCAAGAGTTGCATACCGTACCTACTGAGCTAGCCAGGTGCCCCGTGTGTGCCTTGTTTAAAAAGTAAAATCTGACGCCTAAGGCAACCCTGCCTTTCCCTTCTGCCCACCACCCTCGCAGGGTTCCTGAGAGCTCCTCCTCCCCAGGGTCCATCCTGCCAGACTTTTGGGGGGAAACTTTTCAAATGTCTCTTCCTCCCTCCCCCTCCCCCTCCCCCTGGATTTCAATGAGCCTGATGTGAAGGAGAACTTGGCGGTGCCCTGGGCTGGGTCCCTTCACCATTGATGGAGGGTTTAAGGCCAGGACGGATGCAGCTTTTCCATTGCATTTTTGGGGTGTATGGTGGAGGCGGGCATGAGGTGGGGAGACCCGAGGCGCCGGGTTTGGTCAGGGGGCAGTTTCGGAAATTCCAACCAGGGTGATGGGGGGGGGGGGCGTCGGCACATCTCGAAGATACGTGGTCTATAAATGGAACTTGGGGGCGCCTCCCGTGTATAGCACAGGGATGGCCATGGTCAGGAAATAGCTGTTGCCTGGGGAAGGGGGTGGTCACAGTGGCAGTCTGAATCGGGGGCAAGAGGTCAATGTCTAGGAAGCCAAGGAGGATTGGAGGTCTGGAGTCCAGGAGGCAGGTCCAGGAGTCAGCACAGTGGCGGGAGCCGCCCGTCTGGGTGGAGTGGGCAGGGCACCTGGTGCCTGGGAAGCCGGATTTTCCGGGGGAGCTGCGGGAGGCTTTGGGCTTAGCAGCCTCAGGTCCCCCGGGGACCCTGGTGAGCTTGGCCTGCAGGGCCTGCTGGGTGAGGGGCAGGTTGCGGGAGGCAGGGATGGCCCAGCCTGCTGCATCCAGAGGCCTGGCAGTGAAGTTTGCCAGAGAGAAAGGGCAGGGGGAGGAAGAGATGGGCTGGTCCCCGAGGGCGGGATGCGGGGCGGGGGGTTGTGAGCTGCAAATAAAGTCCCTGCTGAAGTCCTGAAGCCCCCAGACAGGTTGGCGGGGGCCCGGGGGTAGGGGGTGAGGAGGAGGAACCCAGCACCAGCCCTCGGCGAGCCAGCCAGACATGAGGCTCCCCCTCGTTGAACAGACCACAAAGTGGGTTCTGCGAGAAGAGGTCATTTGCCCATGGACACACATTGATTATCCAACAGCTATTTATTGAACACCTACTCTGTGTCAGCTGCTGGGGTCACAGCTGAGAGCAAGACCAATGCTCCTGCCCTCCTGAAGCTCACATGCTAGCCCTGGGCGTCGGGGGGGGGGGGGGGCAGCGAGCACACACAGATCCGTGAGTGACAAGTTTGGTTGGAAGGGGAAATGTTCTGTGGTGAGAAAGATCCAAGGTAAAAGGGAGCCGGAGTCAGGGGTGTCATTTTAAACAGGAAGGATGGGGAGCCCAGGATAGCCCTCACTGAAGAGCTAGCAGGGGAGGGGGCATATGCAAAGGTCCTGAGGCAAAGAGCAAGCCTGTATGTGTAAGGGCCAGTGAGGAGGCTGGTGTAGGTGCTGGGGTTGGGGGAGGGCAGAGAGGAGGTGAAGCTGGGGAGACAAGGCAAGCTGCAGGGATTCTGCAATTGCAAAGCACCCTGTAAGATTGTGGGGGTTTTTTCCTCTGAGCCAGAAGGAAACTTCTGGAAGGTCTGGGACAGTGAAGAAGAGATTGAGGCAAGCTAGGGCAGGGGCTATACCAAGGCAGTTGCTGGAGGGGTGAGAAGTGGACAGATTCTGCACATGGCTTTCCCTGAGGATTTGGAGGGTTCAGTGAGGGAAACCAGTGATGACTGTCATCCCAACATTGGCCTGGGTGACCTGCAGAGTGGGGCTGGGAGTCCCCTTTGCCGAGCTCAGGTAGGTAGTTGTGCTCTGGCCTGGGGGCTGGGAGGGGTCTGGAGGAGGCAGAAATTGGTGGTGGTGGGGGGGGTGGGAGGGACAATGGCTTGGTAACAGGTGACCTAGGACGAGCTCTATCCCTGCCCTTTCCCGGCCCCAGGTCTCCTGGGTGCCACTGTAGGGCCCTTCCCAGCCGCCTAGGCCCGGGCCCCTGACTCCCAGGTCCAAGGTGGTCCAGTGTGGTCCTCCCCCGACGGATTCCCCTCCAGGAGGCTTGAGAATCACGTGAGCCATCTGGTTCTTCCTTTTCTTTTTTTAATGTTGATTTATTTTTAGAAAGAGAGAGAGTGCAAGCAGGGGAGGGGCAGAGAGAGAGAGAGAGACAGAGACAGAATCGGAAGCAGGCTCCAGGCTCCGCCCTCAGCACAAACCGATGCGGGGCTTGAACCTGCGAACTGTGAGGTCATGACCTGAGCCGAAGCCAGACCCTTCACCAAGTGAGCCACCCAGGCACCCCTGGTTCTTTCTTCCTAGGCCGGGAGCTGGGGGTGGGGTGAGTAGGCGAGGAGTTTAACGAGGGGTGTCCTGCGATCCTGGCCCGCCTCCCTCCTCAGCCTCTGGTGCAGGGCTGGTGCCACCTGTTTCTTTCAAAACCTGTGTCAGAGTCATACCAGCACCTTTGGACCTGGGTGGCCAGGCCACCCTGGGCCTGCTAGCATTTACTGAGTGCCTTCTGTATACCAGGTCCATTCAGCACTTCCCATGCGTGAGCTTGTGCCCTCCTGCCAGCAGCCTAGGCGGGAGGACCAGCCCACTGCCCTGCCCTGTGGTATTTTTAGGCATCTAGGGTGTTCTCTGCTCCGTTAGATCCCAGAGTCTTTGTCTCCAGCCCTGCCTAGTACATGCTTCTTGTAATAAAGTAGAGGGGAAACGGTGGAGAGATACAATTGCTGCTTCAGCTGTTCTGGATACTCAGAGACGGACTCAGGCACCAGGTTCTGGAACTCCCGGCTCCCACACCTGGAGGCTTCTGAGATGGGGCCATCTTCGCCCCCATTTTATTGACATGGGCTGGGGGCAAGGGGACTGGCTGCCTGAGCCGGGGACCTCTCCCTGGGGTGCTAAGACACGGGGGCTGCATCTGGGGAGGCCAGGGGTGGGGTGGGGGTGTGGTCCTGACTCCAGCAGACTGCGGGGCGGCCGACAGAGGAAGCTCACAAGGGTCTGAGGCTCTCTGGAGAGTTCTCGAGGTGGGTACTCTGAGCCCTTAAAGGCAGGGACATGGTGACAGCCTGCTGGGCTGAGGAGTAAGGGACAGGCCCTCAGGGGCATTGGCAGGAGCCGGGGAGGGGTCAACAGCCCTTCTTCCTCTTGGGCAGGAGAAAGGGATGCTGGGGCCTTAGCCACAAAACAGGCATCCAGGCCGAGGCTGCGGGCCCCGCCGTGGGCCCGGCTGCTCCTGTGTCTGAGCTGGGGGAGCAACGCAGGGGTGCACCTGGCAGGTGGGCAGGGGGCCATCAGGGTCTGCGTCTCCCAGGACCTCCCGGGGAACCCCAGGGAGGGGGCCGAGGTGGCGGGGGAGGGGCGGTCAGCATGTGGCCAGCCGGTCACACACCCAGCCGTCCAGCCGGCTGCCACAGAAGGCATCGTTCCACTGCCCGGAGCCCTGCATCATCACGCAGTCCTCGCCCTGGCCCTGGTTGTTGGGTTCCCCCGGCCGCCAGTTGCTGGAGCAGAAGACTTCAGGTCAGAGGATGGGATCCGGGGCAGGAGCCCTACTGCCTTCGGCCAGACGCATCCCTCAGGGTCTGGGCCCCTCCCCGCATCCCTGGATCCCCACTCCCCACGCCCTGCAGCCCAGGGACACCGGCTGCCCACATCCCCTCCCCTCAACCCGACCACTGCGGACAGGCACCCCCCCCCCCCGTCGGAGTCTGGGCCTCACCTGTAGTTCAGGGGGTTCTCATCCATCCAGATAAACTCCCCCTCTATGTCCAGGTCCCGAAGGCCAATCCAGGTGCCCTTCCTGTTGGCGCGTTTGGCCAGGAAGTCCTGGGGAGCAGGACGGGGCTGGAGGGGCCGCGGGGTTGTGCCTGGGGTCCCCACCCCCACCGCACAAGAGATCGCGGTGGGATCCCCGCCCCCTGCTGGCCACGCCCTCTGCAGAGCCCCGCCCACCTGCTCCTCTTGGCTGTGGATGCTGACCAGCCGCCCTTGCAGTTTGCTGCAGGCAAACCGGGCCTGGATCCACTTCTTGGCGCCCTCGCCGAAGTAGTAGCATTTCCTCTGGAAGTTGACCCAGTTCTCGGGGCACGTGTTACACGTAGAGCCTGGGGCGGAGGAGAGGCTCAGGGGTGCGGCCGTGGTGGGCACCGTGGAGGGCGCCGTGGCGGGCGCTGTGGCCGGCGCCGTGGCGGACGTGGCCAGCACCGTGGCGGGCGCTGTGGCCGGCGCGGTGGCGGACGTTGTGGCCGGTGCCGTGGCGGGCTCTGTGGCCGGCGCCGTGGCGGGCTCTGTGGCCGGCGCCGTGGCGGGCGCTGTGGCCGGCGCGGTGGCGGACGTTGTGGCCGGCGCCGTGGCGGGCTCTGTGGCCGGCGCCGTGGCGGGCGCTGTGGCCGGCGCGGTGGCGGACGTTGTGGCCGGCGCCGTGGCGGGCGCTGTGGCCGGCGCCGTGGCCGGCACCGTGGGGACAATAGGCAGGGTGGGTGGCAGCGTCTCTCCTGGGGTCACTCTTGGGGTCCGGGCTGAAAGCAGACCAACTTGCAGGTTGCCCCTCTTCCCGGCCAGACCAGCCGCCCGGCGGGAACACCTCGGCTGCCGGCACCGTTGCCACAAATATCGCCCCTCCCCCCCCCCAATGCCTGTCACCGACACCGTCATCGTAGACACCTCTTGGCCAGCAACTCTTTGGCCTCTGCCAGCATCAGCCCCACAAAGAGACCCGCGGCATCACCACGTCACCAGTTCTGTGGCCCGTGGCCCCTCGACCACCGACGCCATCACCACAAACACGTTCGCGGTCAGAAGCGTGTCAACCACCAGCACCATGGCCACCAACCCCACCGCTCTCAGCGGCACCTTCAGTCCCACCGCCATCCCCGGGGGGACCCAGGATCGCCAGCAACCTCTCTCCACTGCCACCAGCACGGCCAACACCGTCTTCACACCAGCCATGGCTTAATCACCAGGGCCGACCTGGCGAGGCCACGGTTGCCAGCATCATGGTCCCCTTGTATTGTCCCCACCAACAGCTCCAGTGACAACCCTGGTGGCCATTGCTACCGACACCCCCAAAACCAGCCTTGTTGACCAGATTTGGGGAAAATGTGACGATTTCTGTCTAGTTGGAGGGACCGAGCAGGAGAGCTTAGGGAGGGCTGGGTCCTCATGGCCTTGACCTGGGGCCACCTTGGTCTCTGTCTCCTCTTGTCCACATCCCGGAGAAACTCTTAGGCACTGTCACCACACCTCCCACCCAGGACTCCCAGATGGGGGGTTAAACCCACTGTTACTGGGTTGACTCACTCTTGATTGAAAACAGCTTTTCTTGGAATGATGTGCAGAGAGGGCTCCAGAGCTTTGGAGGAATTTTTAAAAGAGACCTGGGGTCCCCAACCTCTGGGGGATCAAAGCTGGATGTGTTTCTCACACATGGGCCAGTAACCAGTATGTGGCCACTGGTGCAGGGGGGTGGGGAACATTAAAACCGGAAGGGGGTATCCCTGGGCACTTGAAGAAAACCTGGAGGGAGGTACCCTGCCTGTGTCCCCATCAAGAGACAGCCCTGGAGCTGGCCTCAGCCCCCAGGTCACCCCAGGGACCGGGTAGGAACTGGGAGGTCATCCATCCACATGAACGTGGCCCAGAGCCCTCCCCAGAGGGACCACTTCCGGGTTTCTGGCTGGGATTCCCACAGCCACGGCATGTCCCGGGGGGCTGCACTCCACACCAAGCACAGAACCTTCCTCTTCTCTTCGCCAACTAGGGCAGCAGGGGCTTCCCAGGGGTGGAAAGTCAAAAATCAAGGGTGGGGGTGGGGAGCGCCCGGGTTCCTGTCCCAGGTTGAAGGCACGCTGACGGGACTTCTGCTCTTCCTGAAGCCTGCCGGGGCCACCCCTCACCCCAAGCCTTGTCACCACCAGCATTGCCCCGTCTCTGCAGAGGGGACCCACCCCCTTGAGCCCCGTGGCTGGTCAGACAATCTTCTGGGAGGGCTGTGGCTGAGGGCGTCCTACTGATGACCCTCTTCTGAGCCACGAGGGGCAGAGGAAGGAGAAGCAAAGTGAACCCAGAGATGGTGACACACAGGGAAGCTTCGACCTGAAGGAGGGAAAAAAGCGTGCGAGCTCGCCCCCCCCCCCCCCCGCTCCAGTTCCGTGGAGAGAGGCGGCTGGACTCAGAGAGAAACTGCCGCGTGTCCCCCATGGACTCTGCCGCACACATAAGGCCACACCCGTCCACGCTGTCACGTGCAGCCCTCTAGCACACATCCCCCCACACCCGTCCCGTCGCTCGCACGCCCCGGCACACCACAGGCCCAGACTCACAAGCGCACTCACCGTTGGACACGTGGAGCTCAATCCACAGCTTTACCACCTCCTGCTGGAGCCTTTCCAATGAGTGCAAGGCTGTGCGCCTCTCGTTCAAGCCTCGGGTGATCGGGTGGGGGACGGTGGTCAGAGACGAGCTTGGAGCGCGCCCCCCGCCCCCCCCTCCACCCTCTACCCCCTCCCCTCCCAAGGCTCACTCTGGGACTTGAGGTTGCTCAGGTCCGAACGAAGTCCATCCAGGTTCCGGGAGAGCTCAGAGTCTGACGGGGCCGGGCTGGGGTCAGGGCTGGGAGTCCCCGAGCCCGGCCCCCAGCCTCACGGTCCCTCCCAGCTCTAGGACCCCTGTCCCCAGCAGCCTCTCACCCTGAGCTTTCATTCTTTTCTGTTCAGCTTGGATTTCCTCCATGTTCTGTGACACCTGGGCAGCTGGGTGCAGGGGAGGGGGCTCAGTGGTAAGCAGGTCCTCAGGGCCGCCCCTGCCCCCCCCTCAGCTCCCCCGCTGGCCCCTTTGTCCTTCTCGCCTCTGTCTTCGGGGTCCCCTGCTCACTTTGCCATTCACAGGTGGCCTAGAGCACTCTGTCCACATGTTAATCCAGGCTCCCCCACCCCCACCCCACTCCTCCTCCTCGACCTGAGCTGACATCACTCACCCTGGGATTTCTGGGCCATCTCATCCCCTCTGTGTCTTTCCAAGTCCTTGGCAACCTGAGAGACTGGGACCGCAGGAAAGACGATGTGTCCTCAGGAACCAGGAAGGCACGTCCTCAAATCCTTCCCCTCCCTGGCCCCGAGTGCAGGGTCCCCTCACATTTTCATTTTGGGGACAAGGTACCGAGGAAGACGCAGGCAAGAATAGGATGAACACGTGTACCCTCCCCCCACCCAGAACGCAACGTAAAAGCAGCCAGCGTTTCCTGAAAGCTCACTGGAGGCAGGTCTAAATGCTTCACCAAGTCTCAGCTCGTTTCTGCCTCGATACCCTGAAATGATGCCCACTTTACAGGTGAGGGAACCGAGGCCTGGAGCCATTAACGTAACAGCCCATCAGACACCTCGTAGAGCCCCCGTCTCTCCCAGAGGCTCTGGGTTTTCACCCCAAGGGGAGGGGGCAATGCAGGCTGACCCCCACTTCCTGGCAGGGGATACTGGAGCCCAGTCCTTCTCCCACGTCCCACAGTGGCCAGTGGCCGAAGCAGGACGAGAACCCCCCTCCCTGCCTCCTCTCCCCCCGCCCCTCCCCCCCTACCGTTCTGGGCAGCGGTTTCTTCCAGCTGTTTCAGATTCTGTACAGCGTCCCAGTCTGGGGAGGGGAGAAGAGGAGGGGCGAAGACGTTTTCAAGAACCCCGACCACACCCTCCCCCCCACCTGTCAGCTGGGGAGGGAGGCCTTGGGTATATACCACTCGGGAGGCACAGAAAGGATGGGAAACAGAGACGCTGGACGGGGTGGGGAGCTCTCGGGTGGGGGGGGGCAGAGGGCCTCGGGAGGGGGCCGCTGGGGACAAGGTGGGAGGCACGATGGGGAAATTGGACTCGGAGAGGCGTGACGTCCCAGCATCTAAAAGTGGGGTTCTGGGAGAGAGCACAAGAGAGGGGCCGCATGGGGCTGGGGGTGTCCTCACGCCAGAAGAGAAGCAGGGTCAGCAGCCCGGCCCACAGCATGACGGTCACCAGCCCCAACAGTGCCATCTGGGTCCCTTGCCCACAGCACCGCCGCCGCCTTCCGGGAAGGTTTGGGAACTCTGCCGGGCGTTGAGGGGGGAGCGCCAGGGGGTGCAGTGTGAGACGGGGCTTGGCTCTGCCTGTCTCCCCGTCACCCACGGCCCCTAAGTCCTGGGAGACTGTCCAGAGCCCACACTAAAGCCGTGGGTCTCAGTGGACCCCCAGCCTGCTCCGCACATCTTCCCCACATGCCGCCTTCATGCCCCACCGGTGCCCCCCCCCCCCGACTCCATCCATCTCTGCGTCTGTGCATCTCTGAATCTGTCCCTCCGCCCGTCCAGCCCTTCCGCCCACACGCCAGTGGTCAGCAAGCCTGACTTGGGGCCAGGGCACCGTCCAGAAAGGCAGCCCGGGGTGGGGGGCCGGGAGCTGAGACCCTCCCTCCGTGGTCCCCCATCGGGTGGCCGACTGCCACCCAGCTCTCGCTGTGACCCTCTTCCCTTACGCCCTCACACACCAACGCTCGAGCTCCAGCCTCATGCCCAGGAAGCTGGGTCCTCCTTCCGCTTGGACCTCCTGCCCTCACCCTGTGGCTGTCCTCCACCCCGCACCCCTTCTCTAAACCCAGGACGCTGGGTCTGTGTTCTTCCTCCATATCCAAGCCCTTCCCCAGCCTTTTCCCCGGATGTCAGACCCCCCGGAGCCTCACCACAATCCCTGGGGCCCCCAGGACTCTACCTTGACTCCCCACCGTGGGTCCGGGCCCCCTGCCCTCACCCTGACCGTGAGGATTCATCGTGCTGGATTCTGCTTGCTCTGAGTCCCCGTCCTACTTCCAAATCTATCGGGCTCCCAGCACCCGAGCTAGAGCCGATTTTTTTTGTTGGAGGGCGTTGAGTCAGGGCAGGGAGGGGCCTGCGGCTTCCCCCTCCTGCTTGGCTCTGTGCCCAGAAGGCCAGTCGGGGCTCACCTCCCCCTCACCCCTTGCTGGGCCTTCTCCCCAGAGAGAGACCCAGGAACCCCTCTCCTCTCCTGGGTGGAAGGCAGGAGGCCGGGTGCTCGGTTTTGCCAGGGTCAGCTCCAGAGAGCCCTCTCACCTGAGTAGACATGTTCCTCCATGGCCGCCCTGCTTGGATTCTCCCAGTGACAGGCTGCTCACCACCTCCCAAGGCAGCCCACTTAGCGGGTGTAGTCGTGGCTCTGGCCGGGATCCGGGTTCTGAGGAGCATTAAGGTTAGACGTCAGGCTCTGGTTACGGGCGCGGGACAGCGTCTGGGACTCGAGGAGCTCGGTGACCATTGGCTGATTTTGTTTCGTCCATGACCAGGAGTCAGCGCGGCATTTCACTGGGAGACACAGGCCTGAGACCAGAGGTGGGCGCCCCAGAGCCGACGCGGGCCGGGTACACGGCAGGTGCCTCATAAATGCAGCGAGTGACCGAACCTCAAAACCAACCGCCTCATCCATAAAACGCCAATAACACCCGCACCACAGGGTGGTGATGTGCCCTTCACGGATGTGTCAGGTGCTTCGATCAAGGGCTGGTCCATCGCCCCACAAATATCATCATCAGCTTGCTGTTGTCACTGCCGGTTGCCAACGTGGCTTGGGACTCAACCTTCCCGAGTGTCAGTGTCCCCTCTATAGAATGGGAGGGATGCTCGTACCCAACTCACGAGGTCGAGGTAGGATCAAATGAGATGACAACGTAGGTGAGTGTCTCGGCAAGATGCCGTGCGTGCACAGTGGGTCTTCAGATCCTAAACACTTATCAGGCACCTGCTGTGAGCCAGGCCTTGCTGGGCGGTGCAGAAACTCCGTCACCAGACCTCAGCTTCCTCTTCTGCAATGTGCCCAAGGCATCTTTAAAGTCTCTTGACTTTTTAAAAAAAATGTTTTTAAGTTTATTTGTTTATTTTGAGAGAGAGAGAGGGAGTGAGCAGGGAGGGGCAGAGAGAGAGAGGGAGAGAGGGAGAGAGAGAATCCCCAGCAGGCTCCACACTGCCAGCGCAGAGCCTGATGCGGGGCTCGAGCCCATGAACCGTGAGATCATGACCTGAGCCGAAATCAGGAGTCAGAGGCTTAACCGAGGGAGCCACCCAGGCGCCCCAAAGTCTTTCGAGCATCTATTTTGTGCCAAAGAGGGCGGGTTTGGTTACAGGCTGCCTCTCTTGCCGTAGGACTATGGGCAATATGATTCCCCTCTCTGAGCCCCGGGGAGGTGGATGTGGGGAGTGACCAGGCTCTGATTAACGGCAGCTCCAGCTGGCCCTTGTGCCACCATGGAAGAGGCCAGAGGCGTGACCATCCTGCAGCCAAACATGCCTGAGCCCAAGCTGGACAGACTGGGGGCTGAGTCCCGGCTTCTCCCAGGACGATCGACTTAAGTTTGCTCATCTGTCAACGAGGGGTGACCGTGCCAAGCCCACTGGATGAAGCACGATGGGCGTGGCACGCAGCAGGCGCTCGGTTAACCTGCTGGTGGGGAGCTGGGGAAACTGAGGCCCCGAGGAGGTAAGTAATTTGTCCATGCCACACGATGGTAGAACGGGGACTTGAACCCAGGACAGGTGACATCGGAGCCTATTCGCTCAACCACCTGGGGACACGGCCTCCTGATGAGTGTCTGCCAGTAAGTGCCAGGGGGCAGGGTCCTGATGCCGGGCCGTCTTTCTGACTTAGGAGCTCCCAGCCCTGCGGACGGCTTTCCGCGGCCCTCCGGGGTTTGCACAATCAGCCCCCGGTGCACCCACCAAGCTCATCTGTTTTTCTCGGTCATGCCAGGCGCTGGCTTCAACTGCCCCAACCCAGGATCCCTCGCGACTGCCGATTCTGTCCACGCTGCCCGCTGCCCACCGCCCTTCTGTCCCTTGAGACCCAGCCCCGAGGCCGCTCCTTCCAAGGAACCTTCAACGTCCACGTCCCACTGCCGGCCCCAACGCACACGCACACGCACAGAGGGTCACACGCGTGCTCCCACATTCACACGCAGACACGCAGTCGCACGCCCACCCACTCACACGTATCTCGCACTCACATTCGCTGCGAACGGCGTCGCCGTCCTGGTCCGCTGGGGCGGGTTGGAGGGGCCGGCGGGGCCGCGGGCGGTGGTGAGGACCTTGGCCTGGGGAGACAGTTTTCTTCTGAAAGCAGGCCCACCCACGGCTTCTATTTTCACAGGCCTAATTATGGGCTTGCCACCTGGTTACCCATATTACACGCATGGCCGCCCCTGAGGCTCCCCACCACCGGGTAAAGTCCGTCCTATTATTATCTCCATTAGGCAGGTGAGCAAAACTGAGGTCCAGAGAGGCTAAGCCACATTCCCAGAGTGCTGGAGGAAGGAAGTGGGAGAGCCAGGACTGAACTAATGTGGCTAAGTCATTATACCACTGTGGCAGGGAAGAGGGAAGAAAAGGAGAGAGAAAGAGAGAGGGATGAGCCAGGAGGGAGCCCGGAGGTAGGGGAGAAACAGAAAGATCCATGAGATAACATTCTGGTCAAATAGTAACAATTTTGTTACACGGTTGAATTTAATACCAGTGTGGGCCAGGGAGTTGGGGGGGGGGGGGACAGTTCCCGGTGTCCCAGGTGCATCGAAACATTTAACGTTCGCTCGTTATGAGGTAGATGCTTTTGTTCCTAATGCTGCCTTCTTGGTGAAGAATGTGGGGGCGCAGAGAGGTTAGGTAACTTGTCCAAAGTTGCACAGCTCATAAGTGGCAATGCCGGGATTTGAACCCAGGCAGCACAGGCCCCAAGTCAGCAGCCCTAACCCCCGTGCCCCTAGCCTTGGATTTATGGGGACTTCTTCTTTTTTTTTAATATTTTTATTTTATTTTTGAGAGACAGAGAGAGACAGCAGGAGTGGGGGAGGAGCAGAGAGAGAGGGAGACACAGAATCGGAAGCAGCCTCCGGGCTCCGAGCTGTCAGCACAGAGCCCGACGTGGGGCTTGAACCCACGAACCGTGGGATCATGACCTGAGCCAAAGTCGGACGCCTGACCGACTGAGCCACTTCTTATGGGGACTTCTGCACACCTCACACCCTGCCCTTCCTCCCTAAACTGTGTCCTCTGATCCTTAACCCTCTTCCCATTCTTGATTGGGGGACACCCCAGGCCAATCCCCACGCCGGGAAGGGCTGCCTCCGTCCTCCAGGCTTGATGCTCTGCCTCTCACTCTGGAAGATGCCCACTTGGGCCCCTGTGTCCCACTTTCCCACCGGGACCCATCTGGGCCAACCACCAGATGGGGAGGGGCCTGGCCCGACATGTCCCCT
Organism: Panthera tigris; assembly: GCF_018350195.1. Taxonomy (NCBI): domain Eukaryota; kingdom Metazoa; phylum Chordata; class Mammalia; order Carnivora; family Felidae; genus Panthera; species Panthera tigris. The sequence goes on along the minus strand of NC_056661.1, from coordinate 6,070,036 downwards.
GGACTTTGCACTCCAGGACAGCAGGCACGAAGCTGCCTCATGTGTCACACTGTGTTTCCAGCATGGAGGGGTGGCCCTCAGTACATGTGTACTGCCTGAATGACTGTTGGGTTGAGGCTGTTCATTCAGGGCCCCGACTGTCCCTCTCAACTCGATCTGGGCTACTTGCGGGGACTTGAACCCACGGCGTGTTTTGCCAAGGGACAGGGGATGGTCATTGTAGGGAAGAGAGTGGTCAGGTGGGCACCAGAGAGAGGTCACTGGGGCTGCTGGGTGGACAGGAGGCAGCAGGAGCCCTGGCAGCGGGGAGGGGGGGAACCTGAGTGTCATCATGGGGCCAGGTGGGGGTGGGGACACTGGGGAGCTGTCACCAGGTCCAGGCACCAGAGGAGGTGTCTGGGGCAGTGGCTGTGGGAATGACCGGACGGGTTTGAGAAGAGACGGGCTTTGGTGATGGGTGAGGATGGAGTGGGGGGGGGGGCACCCGGAAGATGCTGTAACAATTGACTGGGCCTCAGTCGCAGTCTCTGGTAGACAGCGGGGCTGTCCTAGTGCTGAGGACACAGGAAGGAAGAGGAGAAAGTTTGGGAAGAAGCCTCGCTGGGTGGCAGTGAAGACACAGGACGGGGTAGGAGGTGTCGAATCGAGGATGGGGTGGGGATGCGGTTTGGTGTTCCTGAGCCTCTGAGAGCTCTGCAGCCCAGGTGCCCAGCCCCCGTCCACACTGGTGCCCACCGTCTCCACCGTGTCCTTCCGGAGGGTCCCACGGCTCCTGAGAAGCTGGGTCCCTGCCAAGACTGAACTTAGACAAGAGGATGCTTTGGGGGTGAAATCTCAACCCCCCCCTACTCAGGGCTGCAGTAAACCCTGTCACGCGACTGACCCCTCCCTCTTCCCTTCTGCGGTATCGACCCAGGGCTCTGTTCACTTCAAGGGAAAAACAGGAAACCGTGCGGATGTGGGCCCCCATCGAGGGTGTCAGTTCTTCTTTCACGTTTGGGATCCTTGAGCCCGGGGCAGCCCCCCCCCTCGTCCCCCCTGCCCCGGCCCCCGCTCGGCACAGACCTGGATCTGGACGCAGGAGGAACGAGTCAGGGGTCCTGCAACAACCACAAACGATCCCCGGGCGGGTCCCCACCCTGGCCCCGGCCCGACGCTATTCAACCCCAACTCACCCCCAAGGGTGTTCGGATCCCCAACCCTCTCACCTGTGCTCTGTGCGGAGAGGAGCCTCAACCTCTAAATTTAGAACCTCAGCACCTAGGACAGGGCCCCGCGTTCTATTCCAATGTGATGAAGGAACATCCACGCTGACCCCAACCCCACCCTGGTGGCCCAGCCCCCGGCTCTCCCCACCTGATCGGTCCCTCCTGGTGTTGCAAAAGGGAGAAAGGAAGGAGGGGGTGTGTGGGGCGGGAGGGAAGTGGGTGTGTCAAATCCCAAAGGGCTTGCAGGAGGAGGTGGCTTTAAAACCGGGTTTCTCATTCTCAGTTCTGTTGGCACTGGGGCCGGATGATTCCTTGTTGTTGGGGTGGGGGGCTGTCCTGTAGATTGCAGGGTCTTTGGCAACATCCCCGGCCTCTAGCCTCTGGCTGCCAGTAGTAGTCCCCCCTTCTACCTAGTCACGACCGCCAAAAATGTCTCCAGACATCGCCGAATGCCTCCTGAGGGGCAGAATCACCCCTAGTTGAGAACCACTGCTTTGAAGCATGATTTACAGACAAAGAGAAGGTGCTGGCTTCGGGCTTGAACACGCTTTCTCTGTGTCTCTGTCTGTCCCTCCATCTGCTGGGGACAGATGACCTCTCCTCTTTAATTTACTCAACAACCATTATTTGGGCACCTACTGAGTGCCAGGTTCGGAGAACAAAGGCCCAGTTCTTGCGAGGGAGGTTTTGGTTTTTCATCGTGATAAAATATACAGAACACAAAATTTACCATTTGAATCATTTGCAGTGGCATTAAGCACACTCACATCGCGCCACCATCCCCACCCTCAGTCTCTAGAACTTTCCATCTTGCCAAACTGAGACTCCGTCCCCCCGAAACACCAACTCGCCCTGCCCTCGCCCAGCCCCTGGCTCCCGCCATCTACTTCCTGTCTCTGGGGAGGGGACTCCTCTAGGGACGGCATCTAACTGGGATCCTACAGGGTCTGTGCTTTGGTGTTTAGTCCCTTTCACTTAGCATGACACCCTCACGGTTTGTCCACGATGCAGCATAAAAACCAAGTTTAAAATTCACAAATCCGCAGGACAGTCTTAGGTGCTGGAAAAGCAGGGTCTTGGGGGGGTGGTGGGGGAGAAGGGCTAGTTTAGACTGGAGGGTTCTGAACCTGAGGGACGTGAAGTGAGGTCTGAGCAGACCCCTCAGGAAGGCTGGATTTTCCTTCTGTTTCACGCTGGCTGCCGGAGGCCCTCTCCCGGGGCTTTGCAACCTCAAAGCCTTGAGCTGGTGCCCTGCCCCCTCCCAGACAGGGGAAATCCATTCAGTCTTTTCCCAGAGGCCCCAGGTCCCAGAGAGGGGCTTGCCCTGCGGCCTCCCACAGCTTGGCCACGTGGCTTCCACAGCCTCTGCCCTCTTTGGGTCTCAGTTTCCCCGACGGAGGAGGGCACCGGGCTTTGGGTCCTGGCCCGCACCTGCCTGACAGGCACGGAAGCCTTGTCACCTCCTGCAGGAAGGACCCCAGTGTTCTGGGAAAGTGGAAATTCTGCAGGACTGGGGTCGGGCTCACGTGAGAGCCGAGTGAGGGGTACAGGTGGGGGCCCCCAACACGCAGGCACACATAGGCACGCACACACACGGGGTGACGTGACGCCGTCATCGGCAGAGGCACGCAGGTACAGAGAGACTGACGGTCCCTACGCGGCTTAACCGCAGACACACGCACGACGAATCGCAGGAGGCGTACGCACAGGTAGGCGCGGGGGTACGGACACACACACAGGTCCAAATGTGGCCACCCCACAGACACAAGATAGACACACCCCATGTGCACAGAGACACAAGTAACACAATCGCACGTACCAACACAACCCCCCCCCCGCCCCCGCCCATAAACGCACGGAAACATACAAAGAAACAAAACACACAGACACGCGGAGAATGTTCCAGGCCCACGGACACGTGCAGACAGACACAGACATACACGGTCACACAGACACGCACGAGGGTCCCCTTTGCTGTTCCAGAGGAGAGGCTGATGGGGAAAAAGTAGCTCTCCTCCACTAACAGCCCTCCCGTTTGCCTCTGCTCTCCTCCCCTCCCCCATGCATGCCTCAGTTTCCCCTCAGGGACTTCTCTCTGCCTCTCCATGACCCCCCCTCGGCTTCAATCACCCCCAACCCCTGCTGACTTCCTACGTCTCCATCTTCTGCCCAGCCCCCTCCCCTGACCTTCATTTGGTCCTGAACTCACTCCTCACTCACTCACAGGCTCAGAGGCCTCCCCCCCCCCCAACAGCCCTCTGCACTCCCCTCTCCCCAGCCCTGAGCTCCTACATTAAATGGGCACCTTCCCCAGGACTGGGAGCTGCGAGGCCAGAGGGCTAGCCCCAGCTCCCAGCCACACACACCCCCCCACTCACTCACACCCCTCCTTGCTCCCCCCCCCACCCCTACCCCTGCAGTGACCTTGTCAACAGGAAGAGGGAAGGCCAATGTGGGACAGGAGAAGGCTGGATTTGCATTTTCATCTTCCTGGAGCCTTGGGGTCTGGAGCCCAGCTGGTTTTGTCCCTGTGTGTTGCTGGGATGGAGGGAGAGGTTGGAGGGGGGCTCAGGATGAGGGGGTCCAGAAGTCGGCTTGTCCACATCCTTTCTTCAGAAGGCCTTCCGGGGCCCACTGCCCGCACCTCCACACCACCCCCCAGATCCCAGCATATCCCCAATGACTGGGGGGCTGAGCCAGCTCATCCCAGGAATCCTGAGAACATTCCAGGCCCACACTGGGAGATTCGGGGATTTCTTTCTGACAATGTCCACGGTTCTTTGAGGGGACAGGGTACCGTGTGGGGACCAGGCTGAAGGATGGCTCCCAGCCCCTCAGGGATTCAGAAATCCAGGCCCCAGGTCCCCGGCCCCTCAAAGAACCAGGCCCCCAGCCCCGTAAGACTTTGGTCTAGATCGTTTGCTTTTTCTACTCCATCGGGCCCTTTTGCGCGAAGGTTCTCCAGCTGGGCGGGCACAGGAGGCGTGTGCCCCCTGCTGGACACATCTGGTCACTGCCCCCCACTGGGCGACCCCCCACTGGGTGGGCAGAGGCGAGGGCGGGTGGCGTTCCAGCTCTACCCCCTTTCCCTGCAGGCTGACTGTATCCTCTCGGGCCTCAGTTTCCCCATCTGTAAAGTGGGAATAAGCACAATCCTCCTACCTAGGGCCTCGTGCTCCTAAAGCTTTCCACGGGTGCCGAACGGAGACAAGCCCCTGGGGAGCGCTGGAGTCTCTCCCGTGAGTAACCCCTACACCCCACCCCGCGAAGGCCCCTCCAAGGAAGCCCCGGCCCCCCGCAGCCAGCCGGGCCCTGTGTGGCTGGCGCCTTCTCCTGCACGGTTGCCCCTTTGCTGCAGCCACACCCACAGGCTTCTCTGGGTTTCCAGGCCTCTCCGTGGCCCTTCTTCGTCCTCCACGTGTCTGCTCTCTGAGGGAGGTGACAGTCACCCCTGGGACGGTCTCTATGACCTACCTCCTGTGTGTGGACGCGTGTGGTTTGTTTGTTACCGGTACCCGCTGGAAGGTGCGCTCCTCCGGGAGTGGGAGGGGCAGGACTGTCACCGCGTCCCCAGCCCAGTGCTCGGCACACGGCACGCCGTAGCTGCGCCACGAGGCGTCACAGCCGTGTGAGCGTCCTAGGACTGCGCTAAGGAAGTACCAGCCGCTGACTTGGCGGCTTTAAACAACATAAGTTTATTATCTCACAGAGCTGGAGGTCAGAAGTCCCAGTACAGGCCTCACTGGGCTAAAATCAAGGCGTCCACAGGGCTGTGCTCCTGGAAAGTCAAGAGGAGAATCGGTTTCCTTGCTGTTCTTTCCGCTTCTACAGGGGCCCACACCTCTTGGCTCGTGGCCCCTTCCTCCAGCTTTGAAGTCGGCAGCGGAGAACTTGTGATCTCTCTCCGACTCTGCTGCTGTTGTCACATCTCCTTCTCAGACTCTGATCTTCCTGCCTCCCTCTTCGGTTTTTAACTTATTTATTTATTTTGAGAGAGCGAGAGAGAGCAGGAAAGAGGCAGAGAGAGAGAGAGAGAGAGAGAGAGGATCCCAAGCAGGCTCTGCACCCTCAGCACAGAGCCCAACGCGGGGCTCAAACTCACGAACAGTGAGATCATGACCTGAACCGAAATCAAGAGCCAGATGCTTAACCCACTGAGCCACCCAGGCGCCCCCTGATTGCCTCCCTCTTATAAGGACTCGTGATGCTGACATTGGGCCCACCCGGATAATCCGGGATGGCCTCCACCTCCAGATCCTTGAATTAACGAATCCCGTCTGTAAAGTCCCTTTCACCATGTAAGGCCACATCATCACAGGTTCCGGGGACTGGGACAGGGACACCTTTTGGGAGCCATTATTCGGCCGATCGCAATACTCGAAAATGCTGTTGCTGTTGCCATCCCATTTGATGGATGCAAAACCAAAGGCACAGAGGAGGAAAGTCACGTGCCCAGCCTCACCCAGTGTGTAAGTGGCAAGCACAGATTTTGGTTCGGACTCTGGGCTTTCTGTTGACATCTGCCAGACTAACCCACCGGAGCCATCTGTGTCTGGAGCCAGGGATGGGATGGGGGTGGGGGTTTGAGGCAGATGGGGAAGGGGCTAGCAAGGGCTTGAGGAGAGTGTGTCCTGCCCACCTTGGGGGACTCCCCAGACACCTCAGCCAACCTGGTAAGAGGCCTTGGGATCTCAGGGGGTTTCCTAGGATGGGGGGAGGGCAGTCGGAGTTTGGAAAGAACAGTCTATTCTGTCACAAGGTCATTTCCTGGGAAAGTGGGGTGATGGGTGGGGCCGGTCTGTCCAGGAAACCTGGCTGGGCTTCAGGGTCACCACTGACTTGCTGACTCAGCCCCAGAAAGTGTGGTCGTGTGTCATTCAGGGGGCTGTTGGTGGGGACACCCACTGGGAAAGGGTCAGAGGGCACCGGGGGTACCCTCCATGCCCCTACTCCCTGCTTCCCAGCACAAGACCCCTTGGCCCCTCGGAGACAGACCCTCATTTCCCTCCCCTGCCTTCCCCCCTCAGACTAGAAGTGCAGGGTATGGGGTGTTGCTTTTCCAGAGCCTTCCACCTGCAACCTTATCATGTGAGCATACCATGTTCTATCCCTCCTCATCACCTGCCCCTCTGCCCACCAGACTGGGAGCCCCAGAAAGGCACCAACCACAACCTGAACCCCAACATTGTGTTATGACAATTTTCAAGCATACAGAAAAAGTGAGTTTAAGAATGAGAAACCCACGCCTAGACTGCATAATTGGTACATTACACATCAATGCATCCCTCTGCCCCTCAATCCCCATCTTAAATTTTTCTGCATTTTTCAAAGTAAGTTGCAGACATCAGCTCATTTCCCCCTAAAACTCTAGCCCACAAAACACCAACTAGAGTCCAATATCTGCCATTCTGACTTTTTTTCCTTTTGAGTAAAACAATAAAACGTGCAAATCCCGAGTGCGTTTTCTTCGACCTTTGACCAATGCACTCGCCTGTGGAACCCAAATCCCTGTTAAGACATATCCATTCCTTTGGAAAGTTCTTTCATGGCTCTCCCTAAGCAACCCCTGCCTCTGCTCCCACACAGCTACAGTCCTCACGTCTCCTTTACCCCAGAGTAGTTTTGCCTGTTTCGATAATTTCATATAAACGGGCTCGTAAAGTCTATAAGATTTCACAAATGGCTGCTTCCGCTCTGCCTGTTTTTTTCGGATTCCTCTGTGGCCAGAGACCCTGACCTCTTGTTCTCCATTGGAATCCCTGTGCCTGGCATATCATAAATGCTGAGAAGTGTTTATGGGTAGGGAAATAATTGCACTGGGTGAATGAATGAATGAATGAATGAAATTGCTCCTTGCTCACAAGAGAGTTGATCTGACTCCTGCTCTCCAACTTTGCTCACCAACCTCCTCCTTGGTCTTGGTTCAGGGGCTGTAATACCAAATAGCAGAGACCCCCCACCCCCCACCTCCTGCTTCCCGGTCCCCAGGCTTATCTTCCCATGAGAACACGGATTATCAGGCACATGTTACCACCAGCTTCCTGCTTTCCCCCTTTATCTGCCTCAACCTCCAGCAGCATTTCCTCCCTTCCTGCGCTTCTCTAGATAAACTCTTCCACCTGGATTTAGAACTGCTGAAGGCTTTCCTGGGTCAGAAATACCCTCCCCGAGCCGCCGGAGCTTCGAGACATTGCTGAGCGTGGGGACCCAAGATGGCGCAACCCCTTTGGGAGACCGGAAGTGTCTTATAAACTTTCACGTTCACCTACCATCCGATCCACGCCTAGAGTTTCCCCCGAGAGAAGCGACCATGGAAATCCGTAAAGAGATCTGTGCAGGGGTATTCGCGGCAGCTTAATTCATACTAATTAACATCGCAGCAGCACAAACACCTGTCAACAGGTGAACGGATGCGCACGTTGTGGCCCAGCCACGCGATGGCAGACGAGACAGAGACGAAAAGGAACAGACTGGATACACACAAGAGCGTGGGTGAATCTCAAAAACATCACGCCTAGAGAGAGAAGCCGGGCACAAAAGGGTACCTACCGTGGGGCTCAATTCAGACGACATCCAGAAAAAGCAAGTGTAGAGAGTCACAATGGTCGGCAGAGCGGCAGTGGCCTGGGGCAGGGGGTCGGGAAGGAATTTGAGGGGAGGTTGGAAATGTTCCGTCTGGAACCTGGTTGAATTGTAAGCTTGAAGTGGGTGCGTTACATTTTTAAAATTGTAATCGTGGTATAAATGCACATAACAAAATACACATCTTAGCTATATCAACAAATGTTTATTTTGAGAGAGAGAAAGAGAGAGAGGGAGGGAGGGAGAGAATCCCAAGCAGGCTCCATGCTGTCAACACGGAGCCCAGCGTGGGGCTCGATCTGACAAACTGTGAGATCCTGACCTGAGCCCAAAGCAGGAGTCAGAGGCGTAACCCATTGAGCCACCCGGGCGCCCCGTGTCTTAGCTATTTTTAAGCGTGTGGTATAGTGCATACACTTAACAGTAGTGTTAAGTATATTCACATTGTTGGGCAACCAATCTCTAGAAGTTTTTCGTTTTGCAAAACTGAAACTCTATACTCATGAAACAACAGCTGTCCATTTCTCCCTCCCTCCCAGGGACTGGCCATCACCATTCGACTTTCGGTTCCTACAAGTTGGACTACTCTAGATACCTCACGTAAGTGAAATAGTACACGATCCGTCCTTTTGTGACTGGTCTTATTTCACTGACCATAGTGTCCTCAAGTTTCATCCGTGTTGTAGCAGGTGTCAGAATGTCCTTTTTTTTTAAAGTTTATATTTATTTGGGGGGCACCTGAGTGGCTCAGGCATTAAGCCTCTGACTTTGGCTCAGGTCATGATCTTACGGTTCATGAGTTTGAGCCCCACGGCGGGTGAGCCCCCTTCTCTCTCTCTCTCTGTCCCTTGCTCACTTGCACACTCTCTCTCAAAAAAAAAGTTTATTTTTTGAGAGAGAGAGAGTGACAGGAGAGAGAGAGACCCAACGGAAGGAGGGGCAGAGAAAAGAGAGAGAGAATCCCAAGCAGGCTCTACGCCGTCAGCATAGAGCCCGACATGGGGCTCGATCGCATGAACCTTGAGATTATGACCTGAGCCCAAATCGTGAGGCAGACGCTTAACCGACTGAGTCACCCAGGTGCCCCAGAATGTCTTTCCTTTAAGGCTGAATCATATTCCATTGTATAGATGGACTGCATTTTGTGTATCTGTTCATCTGGCAGCGGACGCTTGGGTTGGAATGGGATTGCTGGATCAATGGTAATCTGTTCCTAATTTGGGGGGGGGGGTCCGCCATACTGTTTTCCACAGCGGCTGCCCCATTTTACTTTCTCACCAGCCGTACGTGAGGGTTCCAGTTTCTCCACATCCTGGCCGACACCTGCTATTTTCTTGTTGCTGTTTTTTGACAGACCTTGTCCGAACGGGTGTGATAAGTTGGTACATTCTATTGTGTATCAGTTACACGTCAACAAAGTCGATTTTTAAAATAATTTACAAAAATTTGTTTTTTAGAGAGAAAGAGAGAGACCAGGAGTGGGGGAAAGGGGCAGAGGGAGAGAGAGAATCTTAAGCAGACTCCACGCTCAGCAGGAGCCCAAGGCGGGGCTCGATCCCGTGACCATGAGATCGCGACCTGATCCAAAATCAAGAGTCGGTCGCTCAACCGATGGAGCCGCCCAGTCACCTCTAAAATTATTTATTTAAAAAAAAATTTTTTTTAACATTTATTTATTTTTGAGACAGAGAGAGACAGAGCATGAACGGGGGAGGGGCAGAGAGAGAGGGAGACACAGAACCGGAAACAGGCTCCAGGCTCTGGGCCATCAGCCCAGAGCCCGACGCGGGGCTCGAACTCACGGACCGCAAGATCGTGACCTGAGCTGAAGTCGGACGCTCAACCGACTGAGCCACCCAGGCGCCCCTAAAATTATTTTTTAAAACATAGTTATATGGGGACCAAGTGCAAATGAGGACCACGCGAGACAAATAGAGACACGTGGCCACCTTAGTCAAGGTAGGAGGTATATGTGTATTGTCAGCTGACGGGAGGTGACGGTTAGATCTCAAGTGGTGACTGCCATGTTATGGGTGTTTAAAGTTTGTTACTGGTGTTTCCAGTGGCTTCTGTGAAGTCGAGATGCTTCTATGGGGGGGCTATAGGCACCCACAGACATGTTGAGGTATGTTGCAGGATTATCACAGAGGGCTGGTTACCGCTGAGTTATGGGTGACCTTCAGGGAAACTCCTATTTAGTCCCCAGTGGCTGTGGTAATAAATTACCTGAAACTTAGTGGCTTAAAACAACACAGACTCATTATGTCACGGTTCTGGAAAGCAGATGTCTGGCATCAGTCTCACTGGCCCGAAGTCAAGGTGTCAGCAGAGTGGCATTGGTCTTGAGGCTCTGGGGGGAAATTGGTTTTTTATCCTTTTGGGGGTGGGTGGGAGGTTAAGACGTTATTTTTAAAATAAAAAAAAAAATGGGGGCACCTGGGTGGCTCAGTCGTTTAAGCCTCCGACTTCGGCTCAGGTCATAATCTCACAGTCCATGAGTTCGAGCCCCGCATCAGGCTCTGTGGTGACAGCTCAGAGCCTGGAGCCTGCTTCAGATTCTGTGTCTCCCTCTCTCTCTGCCCCTCCCCTGCTCACGCTCTGTCTCTCTCTGTCTCAAAAATAAATAAAAACATTAAAAAAAATAAGGATTTAAAAAATTAAATTAAATTAAATTAAAAATTTCGTAGCCACGTCTCCCTCCCCGATGCTCTCCTGCCTCCTCCTTTCACTTTGGAGGACCCTTGTGATTACAACGGGCTCACCTGGACAACCCGGGATGATGTCCTCACCGCAAAACCCTTAATTTAATCACACGTGCCTAGTCCCTGTGGCCATATAAGGCGGCATATTCATAGGTTCAGGGCATTAGGACACAGACATCTTTGGGGGACTGTTGTTCTGTCCACTACAGGCCTATCAGGTGTTCTGAGCAATTACGGTTATGTCCCGGGCACGTTACAGGTGTATTTCGGATCTTACGGGGGCTCTCAGAGCCTCTGGGGTCTCCAGGAAAGGAGGTCCATCTTTAAGACTGCTGGCGTGGCCCAGCCAGCCTCTCGGCGGGGGAGATATCACAGGGCTTCTCAGTATTCAGGTCCCGCCTGTATCAGCTTTAGAATTTAGTCTTTCCGGCAAGACTGATTCTCCAGGAAAACAAAAGCCAACAGAGGCCGAGGTCTGTTCTGGGATTAGGTTAGGCTCCAGGGACGCCTTTCTTCCCAGGGAGGTCGAATCTTGGAGGAGGGAGGGCCTGGGACCAAGAAGCCAAAGTTGGGGAACTTGACCCTGACCCTTTCATGTAGGGTCTTCGTGTGCCAACTGGATGCTGACAGGTTTGAGCCGCTGGTCCCTAAAGATATCCACATCATGATCCCTGGAACCTTGACTGTCATCTTACATGGCAACAGAGATTTTAGACTAAGAATTTAGAGGTGGGAAGATGTAGATATTTCAGAATTTGGCGGGTCTTTGTCCCTTGTTCCTGGAAGGGATCATCTGCACCCTTGGGATTTCTCGAGTGATAGGAGTGTCTTTGTCATTTGTGGGGGCCCCTTGGGCCACACCTGAGATATACGGAGGGGATAGCTCAGGGTGGGGGCTGGTCATGCCAGAGAGACCAGCTGTGACCGCCTGAGCTCCAGAGACGGGATCGTGTGGCCTCTGATTCCATCAACCATGCCTTCAAAATGAAGTCCCAATAAAAATTCTGGACACCAACTCTCAGAGGAGCCTCCTGGTTGGTGGAAACATCACTGTGCCGGGAAAGTGACATGACCTGAGTCCCTGGGGACTGAACACAAAAGCTCTGTGTTTGGGACCCTCCTGGCCATTGCCACACGGGTCTCTTCATTGGGCCAGTCTGGATGTGTCCTTTATAATAAAACTGTAAGAACTGTAGCAAACTCTCCTGAGTTCTATGAGTCATTCTAGCGAATTATGGAACCGGGGAGAGGGGGGATTGTGAGATCCTCTGAATTTCTATCAGTCAGTCAGAATCAGTTAGTTCAAAGAGCAGGTGGCCTAGGCAACCCCAAACTTGCAGCTGGTATCTGCAGTGAGGGCAATCTTGCCTTGCTGGTTCAGTCAGAAGAGCATACGACTCTTGATCGCGGGGTCATGAGTTCGAGCCCCATGTTGGGTGTAGAGATCACTTAAATAAATAAATTTTTTAAAAGGCGGGTGGGGGGGGGCACCTGGGTGGCTCAGTTGGTTGAGCGTCTGACTCTTGATTTCAGCTCAGGTCACGATCTCACGGTTTTGTGAGTTCAAGCCCCGCGTCGGGCTCTGCACTGACGGTGTTCACCTGCTTGGGATTCTCTCTCTCTCTCAAAAATAAATAAATGTTTAGAAAGAAAAAGGAACTGTACCTTTCACCTGTGGGTGGCATCTGAGCTAAGTCAGGGTGATTAGTTTTACAATTGTTTTACACTATCCCAGGGGATCCTCCTGGATTATCTGGGTGGGCCCTAAACAGCAATCACAAGCGTCCTTGTAAGAAGGGAGGCAGAGGGAGATTTGACATGGACGGCACTGTGGTCAGTGAAGCAAGATACTACCCCACCGATTTTGGAAACGGAAGAAGGGGCCAGGAGCCAGGGAGTGTGAGGGGTGCAGCTCTAGACGCTAGAAAAGGCAAGGAGGCTGATTCTCCCCTGGAGTTTCCAGAGGGAGCCTGGCTCTGGTGACACCTTGATCTTGGTCCAGGAAAACTAACTTTGGACTTCAGATTTCCAGAACCGTAAGAGGATGGGTGTTGTTAGTAAGCCATCAAGCTGGCGGTCATTAGTTACAGCAGCACCACAACACTCATACCCCTCCAAGCTGACTGCCTGGAAATTCATCAGTCTGGCCAGCAGTCCCCTAGGTAGGTTATCTGTTGGGGACAGAGGTGGCTCCTGAGCCTGGTTAGTGCCTCGCTCTGGGCGAGCAGAGCACCCAGTAGAGTAGGAGAGCACCCAGAGAAGTGTTGGGGTTCTCAGCAAGGTCTCCCCTGGCCAGGGGGTCTGGGAGCTCCCAAGCTGCCCAGGACTAAAGGCCACTAGCCTGTCCTTCCCCTCAGTTGGACCTGTCTCCACTGGAAATTCTGGGAGAGCCCCCATGTCTCCAGGACAGGAGCAGGAAACTTTGGGAGTGCAGGGTGAATTCAGATCAAAAGTCCCCAGCTGCAAAAGCCAGGCTCGGTGCACCCTGCACCCCCCAGAATGGGTTCAGCCATACTTAACACCCCCTGCTTGCAAAGACCTTCCTTCCCAGGTCCTCCCGTTGTTGCTCGAAAGGCCATGTTCTCTGCAATGTATTTCCTGATCGCTCCAGCCAGTGGTCACCGAACCTAGGTGCCCAAGCCAGAAAGGGCTTGCTCTTCAGGTCCAGGCAGCCCCTCTCCCACCTGCCTCAGGGCCTTGTCCACTCCTTGGAGTCACTGATCATAGCATTGTTCCAGTGCCCCGCTAGATCAGAGCGCTCGGTCTGAGTCATTCCAGTGTCCCCAGTGCCCTACAGCCGTCCTGGCCCAGTACACGTTACGCCCTGAGTTTTGGGGCACCATAGGACCGGGAGGTCACTGACAGAGGTCAGGGTCACCCACAGGGATAAATATCAGGGTCTCTGAGATTAAACGTTGAACAGCTCACCAAAGCCATGAACCAAGATTCATTTCTCAAGCATTTATTGATGCTTCCTAAGGGCTGCGAAGACAGCTCACAAAACCCCTGTCTGTAAGGCTTCCCAGTCTGGGGGGAAAAATGCAAGAACACCAAACAGCTCGGTGGGCGGGGCGCGCGGGGCGCAGGGCGTGGTCAACAGCTGCGCCTCTTCTCACAAATCCAGTTGTCCCTCTCGTTGTCGCACGGTGCATCGTTCCACATCCCAGTGCGTAGCATCATCACGCAGTCCTCGCGCCCCATAGAGTCATTGGGCTCCCCCAGGTTCCAGTGGCTGCGGAGGTTTGTCGGGGGGCTGTTTCTGGGAGTCTGAGGATGGGCCTGGCGTCCAGCCCTGAGGATCTATCCTGTTTATTGCTTGGGTCCAACCTAGACACTCCGAGGGTCTAACTTGAGCGTGCATCCGGGATACAGCTTTCTAAACTCCCTGAATTTAAACCCTCCGCCAGGTCCTGGGGTCCAGCCTGCCCATCCCCACAGATCCGGCCACAGCTCTGCCCCTGGGGTCTGACCCGTCCCTCTCCCCGAGTCCCTTCCCTCACCTGAAGCTGAGCGGGACTCCGTCTACCCACTGGTAGCCCTGGATCTGGCGCGCGCGGCGCACGGCCCTCAGGCCCAGCCAGTAACCGCGGCCGCGCGTGTTCCGGCTCAGGAAGCCCTGCGCGGGGAAGGACACTGAGCCCGCGGGGTCCGCCTCGCCCCCGCCCCGCCCCTCCCAGGCCCCGCCCCCTCAGGTGAATTCCGCCTCCCTCCTGGGACCTCGGGGAGGGGGGGGGACTGCCCACCTGCTCCTCCAGGTCCCCCACTATCACCAGATGTCCGCCGGAGCCCGCGCAGTTGCGTTGCGACTCCTCCCACGTGGCCCGCAGGATGGAGAAAAGGTAGCAGGAGCCCTGGAAGGGCAGCCACGATGCGGGGCACTCCTCACAGGAGCCTGTGGGATGGCGAAGGTCAAAGAGGTGAATTGCCCCCGGGGTAGAGCAGACGGAAAAAACTGGGGGGAGGTGGACCCCCGAGGTCTAGGGGCGGAGCCACAGAGAACAGGCCAAGGTCAAAGGGCAGGACGGGGCGCATCCCCGAGGCCCACACGTAGGGTCCACTTGTCCCCTCCTCTCTCCCCTCTGTCTTGCTCACTGTTCCCCAGCCGGGCGGCCTCCAGAGCCCTGAACATCTCGCTGCGGATGTCCTCGCGGTCCCTGCCCGCTTCAGCCAAGCTCTGGGTCACTGCGAGGTCAAGGGAGTCCAGATTATGGCTCAGGTCAGGGTCGGGAGTAGGGTCATGATTAGGTAAAAGTCAGCATCCACGTCCGGAGTCATGGTCATGGTCAAGAATGACATCACCGTCAAGGACTGTTAGAGCTGGTTGGGGCCAAGTTGCGCTTGGGGTTAGGAGTTGGAGTCGAGATCAGAGTCCAGCGGTCAGAGGTCAGGATCACAGGATAGGGTCGCGGTAACCCTCTTCAGGATAGGTGTTAGTATGTGAATCAAGGGTCGAGTGACAGCCCGGGTGAGGGATCAGGGGTCGAGGCAATGTCCAGCTCTCACCGCGATCGCTCAGTTCTTTGAGGGCACTCTCCTGCTGGATCAGCTTCGCCTGCGCCTCCCCCAGCTCCGCGCGTGCCCTCTCCAGCAGCGTCTGTGTCCCCGAGCCTGGGAAGGACGGGGCAGGATGGGCGCGGGATGTCGGTGACCAACCTGCCCCGCCCCCACCTGCCACAGACCACCCCGGCTCGCCGCCTCCAATCCCGGCCCAACCCCCGCCCCCAGCACACAAGTCTTACAGCAGCTGTTGCAGGCTCGGACCTCCGCGTTCAAAACACCCAGCGCCGCCTTCTGCTTCGAGGCTGGAATGACCCCCGCACGCCCCACACACACTCCAGGTCATCTGCGGGGACTCAAACAGGACACCCTCCCCCACTCGGGGGCCAACCCCTGGGACCGAAGGGGTCCTCACCCACCCACTACCCTGTCTCCGGGGTCCTAGACACTCCCGGCCCTCACATCTGGGGGGGGGGGGGGAGGCGCTAAGAAGAGTCACCGAGTCACCGTTCTGCACGCACCGTTTGTCCTCAGCAGGTCCTGGTGGCCGAACAGCGCCCCTCGCTCTGTGGAGGCTGTGGAGAGAGGCTCCTGCAGGCGGGGCCGGGGCCTCCGGAACTCTCCCCTTGCCCAGGGGGTGCAGGAGCTCCCGTCTCCGACGCACAGAAGGGACGGGCAGGCGCACAGCGCACGTGATGTGCACACACACACACACACACACACACACGCCGAGGAGAGACATGCACGCATATGCATACACAGGTGGGTGCGCACAGCCCAAAGACATGCACAAACTCTGTTCACACGTGTTCACACTCCCGACCCAGACAGGGGTCCGGGACCCAGCGGGGGGCGTCCTGAGACAGAGGGAAGGTCTATGCCCCCCCCCCCGGGGGGCCTCATTACCCGGTCACTCACCCTCAGAAAATAGGATGCTCAGAATGAGGGCCCACAGGGCTAAGGCTGCCACCAGCACCAGGGCCAGGAAGAGGAGTCTCCGTCCCCAGCGTCCCCAGTGCCCTGGGATAACACAGATGGACTCCGTGGGTCCCTCCTGCACCAGGACTGCCCTGGATCTCTGGCCCCCCGAGGACAGAGCCCTGGGTGCTTGGGTTCCTCCCAGGGAACCGAGATTCAGAGAGACGAAGCAACTTGCTCATGGGCACACAGCTTCCAAGTGGCAGAGTTAGAATCTGAACCCAGGTCCAGCTGGTTCTGGCGCCTGTGATGTCTCTTCTGCACCCACTGCATGGACCCGCTCTTGGCTGTTCCCCTCCCTTCTCCCATCAAACCCCAAACCTCTGGCCTGAGAGACCCCAGGGAGCCGGGGAGGCTGTCTTTTTGCTCATACCTCCAGGGACTTCCTCGAGCCTGCTGTCCCACTTGCTGTACCCGGCAGTGTCCATGGTGAGCAGGCGCCCAGCCCTGGGCATAGATATAAATGTAGCCCCCTGCTGGTCCCGCCTACTCTTTTCCTTCCTTTCCATCTCCTTCCTCTCAGTTCCTGGTACCAGGGACTCATGGACCAATCACAGTGCAGGACCCTCTCTGTTCTGGGCTGGTTTAGGGATAAGTGTGAAGTTTGTGTGTGTGTTGAGGGGTAGTGGAGTTAGAGGTGAGGGGTAGAAGGGCCAGAGGGAGTGGAGAGGGGTGGGGAGTGGTGTGTGTGTGTGTGTGTGTGTGTGTGCGCGCACACACGCAGTTCCAGCCTCCCTGGTAGCTGCAGCAACATCTCCCTAAGGATACTGGGGGCTTCATTTTGGAGCTCACCCCCATCTCTTATAGGTGTGGGGGCCAGACCTCTTCCCAAGAGGAGCAGGTTGAACCCAGCCAAGTTCTGGCCCTGGGAAAGTGTCCTCAGGCCTGGCCCTCCAGGCCAGCTCAGCTTCCTTCCTCAACTCCCCTGCAGGTGCCTGGAGGCTGGATTTGACCCCCGATTTGACCTTGATTCAATCCTTCTTGGCCAGAAGGGAGAACACAGACATCTGTTGGGTGGTGGCCAGCTAAGCTTCTGCATTGGCTGAGTGGGGATGTATGTGTGTAGTTTCTGGAAGCCTCAGCTTCTCTCCTCTGTGCAAAGGGGGACAGTGAGGGAGAGTGACATGGCCTCCCCCCCGAGGGATGCCAAGATAAAGACGTGAGCTTATGCATGTCAAGCCCTAGCACCACCCCTGAGCACAAAGCCCAC
The DNA here is from genome assembly GCF_018350195.1 of Panthera tigris. Classification (NCBI taxonomy): domain Eukaryota; kingdom Metazoa; phylum Chordata; class Mammalia; order Carnivora; family Felidae; genus Panthera; species Panthera tigris. The sequence goes on along the minus strand of NC_056661.1, from coordinate 6,052,859 downwards.
CCAATGTTCATTCTTTCAATAAATATTGGGCACCTACCTTGGGCCAGGCATCAATCTAGGAACCGGGCACACATCAGTGCCCCACCCAAACAAGCAAATTCCTTCCTTCTCAGAGCAAGCATTCCAGATGGGGGTAGAGAGGGACAGACAACGAAATAATGAACATAACAAAAAAGTTAAGTTGTGTAGCCTGGTGGTTCTTGACCGGGGGCGATTATGCTTCCCAGGAGACCCGGGGCCATGTCTGGAGACATTTGTGACTATCACAGTAGGTGGTGAGTGGAGGACACCCACAGGACACCCCCCCCCGCCCCCCGCCCCCCGCAAAAAACCATCGACTCCCAATGTCCATAATGCTGAGGGTGAGAACCCTAATGTCATATATAAACAAGCTCTTAGTGCCATGAAAAAAGAAGATTAAGTCAAACAGTATAAAAGGCTTGGGGTGCCGGGGGGGAGGGTGCCAGGGCTGGGGCAGTAAGTGCCCTTCACTGAGGGGACAAATGTTATCTTTTTTATCGAGTACTTCCCTCATTCCAGCCCCCTGGTAGATGCAGAAACACACCCCACCTTCCCAAATCCTCTCAACAACCCTCAGAAATAACAAACATTATCCACATGTTATTTAAAAATTGTATTTGCTGGGGCGCCTGGGTGGCTCAGTCGGTTAAGCGTCCGACTTCAGCTCAGGTCACGATCTCGCGGTCCGTGAGTTCGAGCCCCGCGTCGGGCTCTGGGCTGATGGCTCGGAGCCTGGAGCCTGCTTCCGATTCTGTGTCTCCCTCTCTGCCCCTCCCCCATTCATGCTCTGTCTCTCTCTGTCTCAAAAATAAATAAAACGTTAAAAAAAATAAAAAATAAATAAAAATTGTATTTGCTGCCCATTTCCCTACCTTGTTCCAGAAAGACATGAGAGAGACACACATGCTAAAATAAGATGAAAAGACAGAGAGGGGCGCCTGGGTGGCTCAGTCGGTTGAGCGTCAGACCCTTGGTTTCGGCTCATCTCACAGTTTTGTGGGTTCGAGCCCCACAGGTGGCTCGAACTGGCAGCACAGAGCCTGCCTGGGGTTCTCTCTCTCTGCCCCTCCCCTGCTCGCACTGTCTCTGTCTCTCTCAAAGTAAATAAACTTAAACAAAAAACGATGAAAGACAGAGGATTTTTTTTTTTTGAGAAGGCAAAGGAAAACAGAATCAGGAAGGGAACAGGAATCTAAGAGAGTTTGGTGCACAAAATTCAGCCAGAGGTGCTGGGCTCTTGATAAATGCAGCAGGAAAAGTAGGGTCAGACATCTGGAAATGTGCAGCAAATTCTTGGAGCAGAATCTCTCCAACAGACGTGTAGACCAAGTCCCCATTGAACTTTCCATAAATATGGTAGCAATTTTCTACCACTGGGTCAAAGTGGACAGCTTCGTGGCCAGGCAGGGCTTTCTCGAAAGCAGACTTACCTTAAAGTCAACGGCTGTCCTCATTGCTTTTAGCATGTTTCCGGAAGCAGTGACTTTGAGACCAAGGAGAGAACCTGGCTGAGTGAAGGGTGAGACGAGGGCTTCGGTGGGTACCTGGGGTCTGTCATTGGCACTTGGTCTCTCTAAATAAGAATCCTGAGCTGAGAGGAAATCATTTCAGTGGGAGAAAATGGGCCTCGTACAGAGTAAGATATAAAATCTCACCTATGAGCCAGATGATAACCTCAGGCAAAGCACTTACTCTCTTGGTACCCCATTTCTTCATCGTTACCATCAACAGGTGATAAAGCTTTTGTCAACCCAATTCGTGACGTTTCTGTGGCCATGTAGGAGACAGATGGGAAAGGGGCAGAGAGAGGGCAAGAGAGAGAATCCCAAGCCCAAAGTCACACATCACGAGCTCATGAGCTGAGCCAAAGTCAAACGCTTAACCGGCTGAGCCACCCAGGCGCCCCAAATGTTGTGATTATTTTTAACTTGAAATATTTTGATTAACTTTCTCAAGTGCCTGAAAACAAAGTTTTGTTGAGGTATCACTGACATACAATAAGCTGTCCACCCTTAAAGTTTACAATTTGATGGGTTTTGACTAAACCCACAAAACCATCACAATCTGGAGCGTGAAAGCACCCATCACCACCCACGTTTCTTTGCGCCGCCTGGTCAGCCCCCCCCCCACCCCCATCATCCCCCAGCAACCACCGATCTGCTTTTTGTCTTTAGATTCGCTTGCATTTTTCTGGAATTTTGTAGAAATGGCAGCATACAGCCTCTCGAGACTGGTTTCGTTTGCTCAGCATAATTATTTTGATTCATCCATGTGGCTGCATTAATACCTCCTTCCTTCTTACTGCTGAGTAGAATTTTGTTGCCTGAATATGCCAGCTTAATTATACGCTCACCTGCTGGTGGGCATTTGGGCTGTTTCCGGTTGTGGCTATCACGAATAAAACTGCCGTGAACTTCTGGGAGCAAGTGTTGTCATGCACGGACGCTCTCCTTTCTCCTGGGTATATACCCAGGAGTGGATGGTTGCGTTACATGGGAGGTGTGCGTCTCAGTTTTTAAGAAACTGCCAAGACGACTTTCCGAAGTGGCTGTGCCGTGTTTCAACCCGACCGGCAATGAATGAGAGTTCCGTTTCCTCCGCGTTCTTGCCAGGACATGGCATGGTTAGCCTTTTTCATTTGGGCCATTCTGTTATGTGCGCGGTGTGATTTTCATTTGCGTTCCCTTGATGAATAATGACGTGGGACATCCTTTCACATGTTTCTTTGCCACCTGAATATTTCCTTTGGTGACCTGTCTCTTCAGATCTTTTGCCCACTGAAAGAAACGGATTGCCTCGTTGCGTCTGAGAGAGCAAGATGGTCACCGGCAGCTTTATTGGAGCTGAAGAAGCTGGGCCAGGGTTCTCGTTCTTACTGTGTCTGCTCGGACTGGCACAGTCTGCTCCAGAAATACGGCTCGATATGTGCCGCCGGTGTCTCCGTCTCCGTCACTATGAAGTGAAGGATACAGGCTTCACTAAATTGGATTAAGTGAACTTCCTTGAATGAATTATCCAAGATAACTACCTTAATGCTCACTCATTGTACATATATAAAAATACTTCAATGAGCAGTGTTTTTTAAAACTGGGTTGCCGGGACCCCTGGGTGGCTCGGTCGGTTAAGCATCTGACTTCGGCTCAGGTTACGATCTCACGGTCTGTGAGTTCGGTCTGTGAGTTCGAGCCCCACATCGGGCATCAGGCACTGGGCTCGCGTCAGGCTCTGTGCTGACAGCTCAGAGCCTGGAGCCTGTTTCAGATTCTTCGTCTCCCTCTCTCTCTCTGCTCCCTCCCTACTCGGGCTCCGTCTCTGTCTCTCAAAAAGAAATGATCGTTAATTAAAAAAAAAAAAATGGGTTGCTTATTTTATTGTTTTGAGAGTTCGTTAGAATATGCTGGTAACAAATCTTTTATCAGATATGAGGTTTTCCAACCTTCTCTCCTAGTCTGTGGCTTTTCTCTTCATTCCCTTAACAGCAGCTTTCAAAGAGCAAAGTTTTAAATGCTGACAAAATCCAATTTACCCATTTTTCTTTTATGAATCTTGCTTTTGGTGTTCTAGCTAGGGAATCTTTGCCTAATCCAAACACTTCTCCCATGCTTTTTCCTAACAGTGTTAGGTTTTGCGTTTGGGGCTTTGAGACAGTTGGAGTTAATTTTGAGTCAGGTGCAAGATCTTACAATTGAAAAAAAATTTTTGGGGGGGGGGCGTATTAGCTTGAAACGTTGTTAAACTAGAGGCAACCCGAGGTCAAAAACAGTATAGCAGAGCGATAGAGAGCAGGGCTCCGGAGAGAGAGGAACCTGGGGTTGATTCTTGGCGGCGTCATTGTAAGCCTCAAATTCCTTCTCCGTAAAACGAAGTAGTAAAGAGCTGTCAGCACGCTATCCACATCCCCTTGGCTTTGACCTCTCTCGTTGTGATCTCCTGGAATTCTTCGCCTGAAGAGTTTTTTTCCCCCTCACCCAAGTGGAGGGCAGGCTGGGAGTGCAAGCGAGTGAACGCTCTGGGGTTAGGAGAGCTCTGAGCCACTGGTTCCAAACTGCCTTCCAGCGATGCCCAGTGGGATTCAGCCCCAGCGCCCACCCCAGTACCCAGCACTGACTCTTTCCCATCCCAGTCCCATTTCCCTACTTTCCTCCGGGGGCCTCTAGAATCACCGCCCGGGGAAAGGACACATTTTCACATTCTTAAGCTCTGCTTCTGGGGTGACCCCAAGACTCCTGGTCTGCGTCCAGAGATCCGCGGAGTAACTCGCTCAGCCCGGCGGGGACGCGTCAGAGGTAGCTGTTCTGGCCGGTGCCATTATCATCCGCTCGCCGTCGTTGCCATCCAAGGTCAAGCGGGACCCCGAGTGAATGGAATTATCCACATTTGGGGAGAGCGTCGGCCAGAAAAGATTTAAGAATTGTTGATTTGTGGCTCGTTTCCCTGGGGGGGTGGGGGGTGGGGGATGGTGAGCGAAAAGTATGACCAGCAAGACGACGATAACACGAGATGGCCTCTACTTGAAAAATCCTGGCCACTAATTCCCCCCACCTGGGCACACCTGCCTCTGTGCGACCGTGACTCCTCCCAACCGGAGGCGGTGTCTGTTCTCCGCCCCTCGGGAATGGGCGTCATCCCGTGACTCGCTTTAACCAATCGGTGGGCGGCGGAGGCGGCACGTGACTTGCCAGGTTGGGCCCCAGCATGGCTTGCGGCTTCCGCCTTGCCGCCTTCACGCCACCGGCTGCAGCGTCAGGGAGCCTGGCTCGGCCCCTGGAGGCTGAGGGGCGGCGAGGACCGGCCAGCGGCCGCGGCCGCCCCGTTGCGCTTGGCCCTTCCAGCCCTTCTGTCATCCGAATCCAACGAACCCGCTCATTCCGGGCGAGGCCAGGAACGGAGCCGCTCCAGCCACGCCGCGGAACTGTGAACACTCGCAGAGGGCTGTTGTTGGAAGCCACCGATTTGGGGGGTGGGGGTTGCCCCGCAGCCGCTCACTGGAGCAGCCACGGGCCTCGACGGGTGCACCCTTGGGCCCCCGAGCGGACGCTGCGGTTACGATGGGGTCTGGGATGAGCGGGGAGGGGCGCCCCTCTCCGCAGGCGTCCCGGGAAGGCGGCGGGTGTGTCAGAGGACATTTCCAGACACGGGACAGGCAGCGCTTTTTTACTTCCAGCATCAGCATTCTCGGAAGCATGACTGTCCAGAACCTCGGCCCCCGCTCAGGCCCCGGGGCAGCCATCTGGCTTCTGCCCCGCAGCTTCCCCCAGTGCCAGGGCTTCCCTGCTCCAACCGCTTCCTCACGGAACCCGGGATCTTGTGGATTTCTAGGGGTGCGTTTACGGAAGTGGCCACGTGCAGCTTCCTGCGGCCTCTGGGACGCCTGCTCACGTGCCTCGCGAGCTGCTCTCTGTCAGACGCCTTTCTAGGCACTGGAGATTCAGCAAGGTCCAAAATTGGCAACAATATCGGTTTTTATGGAGATCACAATCTTGGGAAAGGAAAGACCGTAAACATATGGCCAAATATGCGCCGGGGACCCAGCAATTCCACTCCTGGGTATCTACCCGAGAGAATTGAAAACACGTCCGCACAAAACCTTGAGGATGCATGTTCACAGCGGCATGGTTCCGAATAACCACAAAGCGGAACTGAGCCGAATGTCCATCAACTGGTGAATGGACAAATACAGTGCGGTATATCCATTCGATGGGGACTATTCGGCCCTAGAAAGGAACCAAGCGCCGATATGTGCTATAAAGTGGATGAACCTCGAAAACATGCAAAATGAAAGAAGCCAGACACAAAAGGCCACAGATTGTGTGACTCCATTTTTATGACGTGTCCAGAATAGGGAAATCTATAGAAACAGAAACTTAACTGGTGGTTGCCTGGGGCTGGGAGTGATGGGGGAAACTAGAAGGTGATGGTTGGGGCGCCTGGGTGGCTCCAGCCCCGCGTCAAGGCTCTGTGCGGACAGCTCGGAGCCTGGAGCCTGTTTCAGAGTCTGTGTCTCCCTCTCTCTCTCTGCCCCTCCCCCCCCCCCCCCCCCCCGCATGCTCTGTCTCTGTCTCTCAAAAAAAATAATAATAATAAAATAAACGTTAAAAAATCTTAAAAAGAAAAAAGGTGATGGTTAAAGGGTACATGAATTCTTTATAGATTCATTCTTTTTTTTTTTTTTAATTTTAGAGAGAGAGAGTGTGTGAGTGGGGTAGAGGGGCAGAGGGAGAGGGAGAGACAATCTTAAGCAAGCTCCAGGCTCCGCACAGAGCCTGATGCAGGCAGGGTTCGATCCCATGACCTGGGGATCATGACCTGAGCTGAAATCAAGAGTGAGCCTACCAGGCGCCCACGGGTACATGGGACTTGGGGATTATGAAATGTTCTTACTTTGGTTGTAGTGACGGATGCAGAATCGTGTGAATATAATAAAAACCACTGAATGGTAAGGGAGAATCGTGTGGCATGTGAACTGTATTTCAATAAAGCCAGGAAAGAAGGGGAAACATCGAAGCAGAGATCTAAATGAAGTGAGGGAATGGCCCTGAACATACTGGAAGAAACACACGCCAGCCAGAGGGAGCCCCGTGGAGACAGGAACATGCTAGGGTGCGGTGAGCAAGGAAAAACCCACAGACTTACTCTTGTTTATGTAACACACACCCATTTAACGACTCCTAGGGCCCGGGAGCTGGGAGTACAGTCAAGAATACGAGCCAAAATTTTAGCTGTCATAGAAGTCAGACATTAAACCGAGAATTCCAGTTACTACATTACTAGAATAAAATGTCCCATAAATTCATTTCTTTTTCTAATTAGTGGCTTTCTCCCTTACTTATTAGCAGGCAGCTCAGATTTTCTCTCGTCTCTTGAGTTGTCCAAGAATTTGTAGGGGCCCGAAAAACCAAATGTCCGAGGAGAGGGAACAGAACGGCCTTTCCCCTCAAATGGAAATTGGCTTTTATCTGTCCCCTCCTGCACAGTTTCTCTCCAAGACCTATGGTGGTGCTACTGAAGCCTGGTGCCCGTGGTCTGATCAGTGAGTGATACAGACAGCCTTTCTGGGCCCAGATACCCGCAGGCCAATGCTGTGTTTCTTTGCAGGAAGAAGATTCATTCCCTCTACCAGCACGTGGCCTGCTACCCGCCCCCCCCCCATCCCTGGTACTCATCCTCGTAGGTCATACACAGCAGCCCCTCATTAATTCATTCAACAGATTTGAGTGCTAGTGTGTATCATGCCCTGTTGAAGGTCCTGGCCATGGAATGGTGAATAAGACAGCCAATCCCAGCCCAGATGGCTCTAAACCTACATATTTGAAAAGCAAAACTTTGGGGGGAAAATCCAGGTAGGAAGGGTTTCTTTTTAAAAAAATTTTTTTTTCTTTTTTATGTTTTATTTATTTTTGAGAACAAGAGAGACAGAGCACGAGCTGGGGAGGGGCAGAGAGCGAGGGAGACCCAGAATCGGAAGCAGGCTCCAGGCTCTGAGCCGTCAGCACAGAGCCCGACGCGGGGCTCGAACCCACGAACCTCGAGGTCATGACCTGAGCCGAAGTCGGACGCTTAACCAATTGAGCCACCCAGGCACCCCAATAGAAGATACTATTTTTAAGTAATCTGTACACCCAGTGTGGGGCTTGAACCTATGACCCTGAGATCAAGAGTTGGTCAGTCACATGCTCTACCAACTGAGCCAGCCAGGCGCCCCTATCTTGTGTTTGTTTTTAAAAACTAATTTATCGGGGCGCCTGGCTGGCTCAGTTGGTTAAGTGTCCGGCTCTTGATTTCAGCTCAGGTCACGATCTCCCGGTTTGTGAGTTCAAGCCTCACATCAGGCTCCGTGCTGAGAGCTGGAGACTGCTTGGGATTCTCTCTCTCTCTCCCTCTCTCTCTGCCCCTCCCCTGCTCTCTCTCTCTCTCAAAAAATAAACTTTAAAAAAAAAACTGATTTATCAAGTGAAATCCTTAATTCCTTCATGTTCAGTCTCTTGTTCTCTATCTCCCTCCTCCTTCTCTCCCCTCTGCTCCTTAGTTCAAAAAAGTCTTTAAACTTTGAGCTACTTTTACTGCTTCTCACTGAATTTCACTGTGGCTTCAGATGGTTTCCCAACTCCCGAGATTTTGAGTATCCACTGGATGTTGATACATTCTTCTGTTTCGCTTTCCTGTAAATTGTATCCTTCCTCCATTGTTTCCAGGAAGTGGTTTGTTTTTTTCTCATTAATTTATAGAAGTTCGGGGGGGGGGGCAGCGCCTGGGTGGCTCAGTCGGTTAAGCGTCCGACTTCGGCTCAGGTCATGATCCCGCTGGTTTGCGAGTTCGAGCCCCGCGTCGGGCTCTGTGCTGCCAGCTCAGAGCCTGGACCTGCTTCCAGTTCTGTGTCTCCTGCTCTCTGCCCCTCCCCCTACTCACCCTCTCTCTCAAAAGTAAACATTAAAAAAAGTTTCGTTTACAGAAGGTCTGTATGTATCACGGATAAGAGACGTGAATATCATCTCCTGGGTGGTGGCTAGTGTTTCCATCTTCCTTATGGTGTCTCTGAGTGCTTGTCGCTAAGTCAGACTTGGTGGCTACCTACTCTGCAAACGAACGAGAAGGCCTAGTCTCTAGATAGTAATCTAGGGTCTCGCCAGGCCGCACGTGAGACTCGCCGTCCTGTGACATCGATGTGAGTCACACACAACGACACCACGTACGGATGTTTAAGTCTGTGTGTCACACACCATCACAGAGGTCGGAGTAGATGCCCATGACACAGAGCGGGGAAGAAGTCAGGCGTCAGAAGTCAGCAATGCTCAGAGGACAGTTCAGGACCGAGGAAGTCTCTTTTCCCAAAAAACGGGAGGGTCTTGCTGCTTTTCTCAGAAGTCCCCTTCTTCTGAGATGCAAGGCTCGTGCTTCCTTTCTCATCAGAAACAGAGCCCGCGTCAACAGGCACCGACAGCTGACTTAGCAGCAGGATTTCACTGTGGGGCAGAACTTTCTGGGAGGGCACACCCTCCTTCTGGGGCTCTCCAGGACAGCAGTACTCAGGAGGGGCGTGGGCTCAGTGGGAGGAAACAGGAAAAAAAAAAAAAAAAAAGCCGCAAAGGATTGCACAACCTCATCCGAATAAGGTTCTTGGGAAAGGGGGTAGATAGGATTGATTCATCAGCCCTTACGGAGGGAGAAACAGTGAATGCTGTTCGGAGGAGCAGAGGTGGCCTTCTGGAAGTGGGCATTGAGGACACGTCCACTGGCGAGAGAAAAAGGAAGGGTCTGTCATGCAGAGGGCACAGCCAAGGCACAAGAGGCAGGAAGTTGGGTCTCTTTTGTATGTGGCTGTGGCTGAAGCTGCCTTGGGGAGCCAGGGGAAGCTGTCCAGCCCAGCGAGGCAACCAGAAGGCAACCCACCCTTGTCCCATGCCCAGAACTCACTGAAAGGGGAATTAAAAGGAAAGGGAGGTTCCTGGCATGAGGCTGGCCACAGACCTTTAACCACCCAAACCCAGAAGAGCCCTGGACCCAGAAGAGGGAAGGGAGACCCACTGGGTTGGAGTGGGGAGGCAGAACATGTGACCAGGGATTTGAAAACAATGTAATGAGTCTCAGAAGCACAGGGAATGTGAGGACCACTGGAGGCATCGGACTCGGCCTAGAGGATCTGGGAGGGCTTCCTGGAGGAGGTGGTGACGTCTGGAGGAGCCAGAATTATTCTGGAGGGGATGTGTGGATGAAGGAGCGTCCCCGCTGTGATATTAGCACGTGCAGAGTTTGGGAGTGGGACTCTTGGAAAGGCTGACACTAACTCAAGGGCAGTAGTCTGGGGCTGGACCACACAAGGACTCAAATAGCAGGGACCGGGGGTTTGGACTAAGCAGGGGCACCTGGGGGTGCTCAGTCGGTTGAGCATCCGACTTCGGCTCAGGTCATGATCTCGCAGTTCATGGGATCAAGCCCCGTTCCAGGCTCTATGCTGACAGCGTTGGACCCTGCTTGGGATTCTCTCCCTCTCCTGCTTCTCCCCCCACTCACATGCGCACGTGAGCACACACACACACGCTCGGAATAAATAAACTTAAAAAAATAAATACGTAAAAAATAAAGTGGGAAGAAGGCAGAAGTCCCAGGGTTCAGCTCCAAGGCTAAGACCACTCCGTGGCTTCCATTTTCTCCGGAGACGGGAGGCTCGCCACTCCCCAGGGAACCCGGCTGAGTGCAAAGGCTGTGTTAAGCATTGGCTGTGGCTGTCAGTCCTGGCTTTGCTTTTTTATTATCAGAAAACGTGAGCACACACAAAGGTATGCAGAGAAAAAGTAGAAACACGAAAACCCGCGCGATCTCCACTCGGCTTCACCAGGTTTTGACTTGGTCACATATTTTGGATCCTCTTAAAAGGAAATAAATTGTACTCTCTCTTCCTGATCTCCACCGTAGCGGATCAAGGTGAAAAGGGGAATCCCACGTGCGAACTTATCCGCAAGTTCTTGCCTCAACCTCTGTGGTCGGGGGGTCGGGGGGTGGGGGAGAGGGAAGACAGACCGACCGGGGTGGCCAGGGTGCTGGAGCAGTGCACAGGCCAGACCCCCGTGCTCTCCAGAGCTGGATATGCCGTCAGAGCCTTTGGCAGCAGGAGAAATGAAAAAAAAAAGATGGCCGTGCACTGCACGGTCCGTGGGGTCAAGGCTGAAGAAATCCCCGAGAAAGTTCTAAAGATGTGGGAGCATGAGTTGAGAAATACTAACTTCTCCGGCACTAGAAACTTTGGTTTGGGGATCCAGGAGCGCGTCGATGTGGGGACCCAAGCACCGGTATGTATGGCCTGGACTTCTATGTGGTGCTGAGTAGGTCGGGCTTCGGCATCAGATGAGAAAGTCGGGACGCTCTGTGTGAGGGCCAGACATGGAATGATCAAAGAGGAGGTCATGGCGTTGGTCCCAGCAGGATGATGGGACCACCCTGCCCGACAAGTCAATTCCTGCTTCGATCCAAAAGGCCCGGAAAAACTTTTCAGTGGGAGCGGGGCGGTGGGGGCGGATGGTAAATAAATTGTAACCGGCAGTCCTGTGCACCTTCTCTCTTTTCTCCCCCGAGGCGACTGCCATCTCGAACTTGGTGTTTACTATGTTAAAACCCACTTCAACTACGCATTTAGACAATATATTGGGTGGTTTTACAGATCCAGAAGCTTTCTGTAAGTGGAGCCCCTTGTTTTGTACCCTTCCACAATTTATCTTTTACCTCCACACTACAAGATATATCTTTTCAACACTCACTCTTCATTAAAAAAGAAAAAACAAAAAGCTAAGCATTTGTGCTTAGTAAACAAAGCACAGGATAAAACTTCCATAATTTGATAAGCAGCAATTTCCAGGAACCCACAGCAGTGTCTTCCTTTTTAAAATTTTTTTTTAATGTTTATTATTTATTTTCGGAGAGAGGGAGACCCAGAATCTGAAACGGGCTCCAGGCTCTGAGCTGTCAGCACGGAGCCCGACGCGGGGCTCAAACTCACGGACCGTGAGATTGTGACCCGAGCCGAAGTCGGACGCTTCACCGACTGAGCCCCCCAGGCGCCTCAGAAGTGTCTTCCTTGGGTGGCTCAGTCGGTGAAGCATCCAACTTCGGCTCGGGTCACGATCTCACGGTCCGTGAGTTCGAGCCCCGCGTCAGGCTCTGTGCTGACAGCTCAGAGCCTGGAGCCTGTTTCGGATTCTGTGTCTCCCTCTCTCTCTGCCCCTCCCCTGTTCATGCTCTGTCTCTCTCTGCCTCAAAAATAAATAAACGTTAAAAAAAATAAAAAAAAAATAAGTGTCTTCCTTAATTGTGAATTCTGAGGACCATTTCTGATAACAATCAAGAATAAAATAAAGGTGCCAATGCAATAGGAAAATAAAAATAAGTAAAACCTATACATATTGAAAAGTTGACAGTATTTTGCAGCCCTGCTTACTTTTCTCAAAGGTCCTAGGGATGTAATATCTGGATTCACTATAGGGTGAAGCAAGATTGATCTATAAAGGGCGTGGCCTTATGTCTGAGCAATGAGCGTTTGGAAAAGAATGAGGAAGGGAAAACATCCTTTTCCCAAGATAAGAAAAACTCTTGAATATTAATTCTTCCCAAATTAATTTATAAATTCAGTAGCATCCCAATAAAAATCCCAAGTGGATTTTAAAAACATTTTTAAATATTTCTCTCTTTTTCTGGGAGAGAGAGACGAGACAGAGCACGCGTGGGGGAGGGGTAGAGAGAGAGCGAGACAGAATCCAAAGCAGGCTCCAGGCTCTGAGCTGTCAGCACAGAGCCTGACGGGGGGCTTGAACTCATGAACCTCGAGACCATGACCTGAGCCGAAGTCGGACGCTCAACTGACTGAGCCACCCGGGCGTCCCTAAACATCCTAAGTAGATTTTTGACAGAGTTGTTTTATTGTGGTAAAAGACACACATACGACATAGAATTTTTCATCTTAATCATTTTTAAGCACACAGCTCAGCAGCATCAATCACATTCACGCTGTTGTGCAACCATTTGGATTTACAGATTAATTGCAAAGATAGTGCAGGAAGTTCTGTATACACTTAACTCAGCTTCCTCTCCTGTTAACATCTTAAATTACTGTCACTTGTCAAAAAGAGGAAAGGAACATTGGTGCAATACCATTAGCGAAACAAAAGGCTTCGTTTGCGTTTCACGTTTTTCCACAGGTGTCCTTTTCCCGTTCCAGGATTGAATCCAGGACCCCACGTGGCCTCTGGCGGCTGTGTTAGCCTCCTAGGACTGCCGCGACAAAGGACCACACGCAGGGCGGCTAACACACCGGACACGTGTTGTCTCACGGCTCTGGAGGCTGGGAGTCTGAGATCCAGCCGTGGGCAAGTTGGTCTGGTTCCTTCCGAGGCATCTCTCGTGGGGACATAGACGCCGTCTCCTCCCTGTGTCCTCACACGATCGTCCCTCTGTGCGCGTCTGTGTCCTAACCTCCTCTGATAAGGACCCCAGTCATACTGGGTTAGGGTCCGTCCTCATGACCTTATTAAAAAAAAAATTGTGTGTGTGTTTATTTTATTTTTGAGACTGAGAGAGACAGAGCACGAGCGGGGTAGGGGCAGAGAGACAGGGAGACTCAGAATCTGAAGCAGATTCCAGGCTCTGAGCTGTCAGCACAGAGCCCGACGCTGGGCTCGAACTCACGGGGCCGCAAGATCATGACCTGAGGCAAAGTTGATCGCTTAACTGACTGAACCACCCAGGCACCCCTTACTTCTTAATATTGGATATAAGGGGGCAAGGAGGGAAAATATTTAAAAGGCTATTTGGTGGTGGCGGGGGGGGGGGAGGTGTGTGTGTGTGCAAAATTTAAAACAAGGTTGATAAACACTGCCTTATTCCTATGAGGTGAGTCCCTAAGCCAGCCCCACTCCAAGGGGAAGAGAATTAATTCCCTCCTCCCACAGGAAGCACTCTTAAAAAATGTGTAAACAGGGGTGCCTGGGTGGCTCAGTTGGTTAAGTGTCCAACCTGATTTCAACTCGGGTCACGATCTCATGGTTCGTGGGTTTAAGCCCCACATTAGGCTCTGGGCTGACTCTGGACTCTGCTTGGGATTCTCTCTCTACCCCTCCCCTGTTAGCTCTCTCTCTCTCTCTCTCTCTCAAAAATAAATAAAAACTTAAAAAAAATTTTTTTACATGTGTGAACCTGTGTTTTTTTTATTTTTATTTTTTTACATTTATTTATTTTTGAGAGCCAGAGCACAAGTGGGGGAGGGGCAGAGAGAGAGGGAGACACAGAATCCGAAGCAGGCTCCAGGCTCTGAGCTGTCAGCGCAGAGCTCGACGCGGGGCTCGAACTCATGAACCGTGAGATCGTGACCTGAGCTGAAGTCGGACGCTCAACCGACTGAGCCACCCAGGCGCCCCGTGTGAACCCATGTTAAAACCAGCACAGTAATTAATAAATATTTTTCAGGGGGAGATAACACAAACTGGAAGTTATGCAAATATCCTGCTTCTCTCATTAGAGTAGCACATGTTAACTATAAGCATCTGTCTGTGGGTTTTGCCTACAGTGGTTGTTACCATGGTGTTCAATGTTTTTAATGTTTATTTATTTTTGAGAGACAGACAGACAGAATGTCAGCAGGGGAGGGACAGAGACAGGGAGACACAGAATCCGAAGCAGGCTCCAGGCTCTGAGCTGTCAGCACAGACCCTGATGCGGGGCTTGAACTCACAAACCGTGAGATCGTGACCTGAGCCGAAGGTAGACGCTTAGCCGACAGGGCCACCCAGGTGCCCCAATACGCTATATTTTACAGCACTCAGGGGCACCTGGGTGGCTCAGTCAGTTAAGCATCTGACTCTTGATTTAGGTTCAGGTCACGATCTCACGGTTCATGGGTTCGAGCCCCACATCGGGCTCTGCGCTGACAGTGCGGGGCCTGCTTGGGATTCTCTCTCTCTCTCTCTCTCTCTCTGCCCTTACCCAGCTTGCTCTCTCTAAGTAAACAAATAAACTTAAAAAAGTTTTTTTCAAGCATTCACCTGGACTGCAAGCTCATCCTGGCTGGAGCTCTGATGGTAGAATTTGGGGCACCCGGCAACCTATCTGAGCCAGAGTATGTGAGCACCACCTTCCTCGACTCAGTAGAAATCCCACATTCTTAGGCCTACGGGGTCAGGGAGCCCGGGGAGGATCCCCGGGTAAAGCTCATGTCAGGGTTTCGCACCCACACCCCCACCAGAGCGTTTCCTTCTCCCGAGACTCACCTGGGCAGCACGGGGTGATTTGTCCATCCAGTGGCTTCTGTTCCACGTCTGAGAGCCCCCGGCAGGTGAAGCGGTTACTCTTGAAAAGTCTGCAGCGGCAGAAAGTTCTGGTGTCTGGAGAGGAGTCCGGAGGGGGCTCTGACCCCCCACTTCTTGGGCTCAGCGTCTCCCTAGGCACTTGGCAGGAAGTTCTTCTTTCAGTCTGACCCTCTGGCCTGAGCAGCTCTCCCATCACACACACTGGGTCACCAGGCGTGCGCAAGTGTCTTCCAGGCGCCAAGGCCGGACTACTCGCGAATTTACTCACGACTCGGGTTCGCGTGCTGGAAGCAAAACGAGCCAGTCCCTGAGAGCCGGTCTCTGTTCAGCTCCGCGTGGAGGGGCATCATGTTAACAGCTTGGAATCAGCCACAGCGGCAGGATGTACACGAGGGAGACTGGCGGACACTTCGCATCAGGACTCGCTTCCCCCCTCACCACCCCACCCCATCCCCCCTGCAGAGCGCAGGTTGTTAAACGTTCGTTCGCCTGGGGCTTGTTTCCGGTTTAGGTGTTCCCCAAACACAAGTGTTGCACCTCCTTGCCGGGTGCCTGGTTCGTTTCCTTCTCTCCCTCACCTTTCCAAGTGGAACAAACAGCCTGTCTTCCAGAAAATCCTGTGGCCAGGTGCATGCCCCAGGGTCACGGTGGCTCCCTGGACAGGCAGACCTGCTCCCGGCACTTTTTTTTTTTTTTAATGTTTATTTATTTTGAGAGAGAGAGTGCATGCACAAGCGGGGGTAGGGGCAGAGAGACAGCAAGAGAGGGAGAGAGAATCCCAAGCCGGCTCCGCTCTGTCAGCACAGGGCCCGACACGGGGCTCAAACCCACAAACGGTGAGATCCTGACCAGAGCCTAAATCAAGATGCTTAACTGACTGAGCCACCCAGGCAACTCCCCCGCCCCCGGGGCAGTTGCAATTACGATGAATCAAGTCCCCACTTCCTGGCAGGCAGTGACAGAATTGTGTCCGTTGTGATGGGAACTGGAGAAGTAATCATTTCCCTGGAAGAATGTCCACTCCCAGGGCTGGACCGACACAGGCAGGCTGTTGGGGCAGGTGGGACAGGGCTGGGACTCAGGACACCCCTATCCCTGTGTCTGCCCACTCTTCAGTCCCTCGAGGGTTGGGGGGGTCTGTCCTGGATTCTACACCCCGAACGGCCCATTTCCCTCCCTACTTCCGGCCCGCCCCCCCAGCCCAGGAGAACTCTGGAGTCCCGACCCCCATCTCTTCCAGACTGGGACAACAGGGAGCTCAGAACAAGAGACTGGCTTACTGTAGTGCCTGCTGTGTGCACGCCCCGCACTGGGCCCTCCGGGAGCTTGTTTCTCAGTCTAGATCTTGGTTCATCCCGTCTGAAGATGCACGAGGAGGGCGGGGGTGGAGCCTCCTCCACCCCTTCCCTCCCCGCCCCTGCACCAGAGTGGGGAGAGGCTCTGGGTGGGCCACCAGGGAGGGCAGCTGACCAGGAAAACAGCCCCATCTCTCTCTGGGAAGTGCCCCCCTCCCTGCCCAGGCAATGTCTGCCACCAAAGACCAGGCCTGGAAGCCCGTGGCCCTGGGGCCTATAGCTGACCTTGGACAAGGACAGCTACAGCAGCCCAGTAAAGAGCAGGAGAGGGAAGAACAGTAGCCCGGGAGGGCCTGGTAGTGGCCCAGACACCCTGAGGGAGCGGAGGATGGGTGTTTCCAGCATACCTGTATTCCTGCCTCCGCCTGCCCCAGGGAAGCCTGTCCCCCAGCCCCCACCTCCCGGGACCCAAGAGCCTGACAGTATTGGTCACCTGCTCTCCGTGCCCTAACCCTGTTGTACCTGTGAAGTTCTGGAAACCACGGATTGTCGGAATCTAAAGTCTTTGGGGACAAGTGGTCCCGCTGGTTATCAGCCCTTCCTCCTCTGAACGGGCAGAGAGGCAATCAGAGTCTGCCCAAGCCGAGACCAGAGAGGGCCAGCCCCTGCCGCCCTCCCCAAGATCCGAGTCCCAACCCGGCCTCGCCCAGGGTGCCCGGCTGCCGAGCCATCCCTGGAGTGGCGCATGTCCACCTACGGTCCCCAAACGCCTTGTCCGGGACTCCTGGGGACCCACGGCTTTTCTTTCTCGCCCCGTGGTGCTCCCCTCCAAAACCTACTTTCGCTCAGGAAAAGGAACGGGGCACCAGGCTGTGACACATCACTGTAAGAGGCCGGAGGGAGAGGGCAGAGCTTCTGATGTGGAATGAGATGGGCTGGGTCTTCCAGGAATTCCAAGAGGTGGTGCAGGGTGGTCTGGGGGCAACAGCCAGGAGGACTGGTCCACCTGTGCCACGGCCAGGCCATGGGATGCTTTGGATGAGATCCGACAACGTGACAAGTAGGGCTAACTTGTGATGCCTCCTTCACTGAGGGCAGCTCGGACCGTGCCCCCCTCGCCCTGGAACCATCACCTCCCTCTGACTTCCACTGTGCCCTCTTGGCTTCCTGATGGCCTCATTGATGCGATTTTGGGACTGACTTCAGGAGTCCGGGCTGAGTCACAACTGCTTGTTTATTTAATAGCTGCTATCGTTGGGCATTCTTCTAGCTACTTCATATACGAATGGATTTAATCTTCCCAGGTTGGGGTAGATAATGTCACCTGCAGGTTACAGATTAGAGCAAACTGCCATAGCCTGAGGGGTTCGGGTCCAGGCCCCGGACGGAGGTGGGGCTGCAAGCCAGGACTCATCTCCCTCCTCTGGGTTTCCCTGGTCAGCTGTCTGATGGCCTCTCCCACAGTCCCTCTCACCTCTGGTGCAGGGAAGGGGGAGGGAGGACAGAGGCAGGGTGACGGGGAGGCTGCTTTCGGAATCCTTGCCCCCTGGCCCTCCAGCAGCAGCTCTCTCTGGGGGTCAGTGTCCTCATCCTCAAAGGCAACTGGTTGGACGGTCAGGAGCCTCACCGTGGCCTCTGGGTAGGGCTGGCATCGCCAGGCATTTGATAGGCGATCGTATTGCAAAATATGTGAGACACTCACCACGTATAATATAATTATATATATATTATATATAATATATATGTAATATAATTGACACATAACATTGTATTAGTTTCAAGAATGCAGCATAATGATTCGATATATGTATATATTGCAAAGTGATCTCCACAATAAATCTAGTTCCATAGTTAACAGTTATACATTTTTTTCCCCTCATGATGAGAATTTTGAAGATCTGCTCTTTTTTTAAAATTTTTAACATTTATTTATTTAGAGACAGAGAGAGATAGTGCACAGGCAGGGGAGGGGCAGAGAGAGAGAGAGCAAGACACAGAATCTGAAGCAGGCTCCAGGCTCTGAGCTGTCAGCACAAAGTCAGACGCGGGGCTCGAACCCACCTGAGCCGAAGTCAGACGCTCAACCGACTGAGCCCCCCAGGCGCCCCTGCTCTCTTATGAATGTCTTCTAAGTTTCCAATTTCTGCACATCCCTGACAACACTTGCGATTATCTTTTTTATTCTAGCTGTTCTAGTGGGTGTAAAGGGAGATCCCATAGTGGGTTTCATTTGCATTTCCCTGGGGGCACTTATTAAACTGCAGATCCTTGGGGTGGCCGGGTGGCTCAGTCTGTTCAGCGGCTGACTCTTGATTTCTGCTCAGGTCATGATTTCGTGGTTCATGGGATTGAGCCCCGCGTCTGGCTCCGCGTTCAATGTGTGGAGCCTGCTTGGGATTCTCTCTCTCTCCCTCTCTCTCTCTCTCTCTCTGCCCCTCCCCCACCTCTCAAAATAAACTTAAAAAAATGCAGATTCTTAACCCACACCCAAGAGAGTCCAATTCAGTGAGTCTGGGGTGAGGCCCAGGAAAATCGGGGTGGTGGGGAGTCTTTTGTGATAACTAGATTTCACTTCCGATGCAAGCCCTGTTTTCTCCTGGCCCTTTCCTCCAAGCCTGTCATCACAATTGACCACACGTTCAGCCCATAACTTGGGACGGAGACCATAGGAAGTAGAGATGGGCAGGCATGGGGTCCTCAGCAGCATCTTTGGGCTCGCTCTGAAACAGGACTTTCAGTTACCTGAGCCAGTTAGTCATTTGTTCATTTTTTTACACCTGTCTGTGTTGTTGCCTCTTGCTAACAACTGCACACATCCTAACCCATACACACCCTTACAGCTGAAAAGGACAAAGCCAGTCCTGGGCCCTGAACAGGGAGATCATTTTAAATCCCTGCTTTTAGGAATGGGGTGAGAGGCATGTGTCTTATTCGGCTCAGGCTGCTATTTTAAAAATACCATAGACTGCGTGGCTTATAAGCAACAGGGGTCTGGAAGCCGGGAAGTCCAAGGTCAAGGTGCCTGTAGATTTGGTTCCTGGTGAGGGCTCTCTTCCTCGCTGGAAGATGGCTGCCTTCTCGCTGTACCTCTCATGGAGGAGAGAGGGAGCTCTGGTGTCTCTTCCTCTTCTTTTTTAATTTTTCAAAAATGTTTATTTTTAAGAGAGAGGGATACAGAGCGTGAGCGGGGGAAGGGCAGAGAGAGAGGGAGACACAGAAGCTGAAGCAGGCTCCAGGCTCAGAGCTGTCAGCACAGATCCCAACGTGGGGCTCGAACTCATGAACCAGGAGAATATAAGCTGATTGCCATTTGCAACTACGTGGATGGAACTGGAGGGTATTATGCTAAGCGAAATTAGTCAATCAGAGAAAGACAAACATCATGTGACTTCACTCATATGAGGAATGTCAGATACAAAACAGATGAACATATGGGAAGGGAAGCAAAAATAATATAAAAACAGGGAGGGGGACAAACCATAAGAGACTCTTAAATATGGAGAACAAACAGAGGGTTACTGGAGAACAAACAGAGGGAGCATGGGCTAAACGGGTCAGGGGCATTAAGGAAGCTACTCCTGAAATCATTGTTGCACTATATGCTAACTAACTTGGGTGTAAATTTTAAAAAAAATTAAAAAAAAAATAATAAAGTTAAACAGCTACAAAAAAAGGGGGTCTAGAAATTTCCATCTGATTTTGACAAGAAAGGATGAAGTCAAGAGAAGAGATGTTTCCACATAACAAGCCAGTAGATGATATTCATAGTTGATAACTTGAGAAGAGTCTCATAGGCCTATAACCAAGAAAGAATCAATGGCACTGGCCACAAGATCGCCCAAGTGGCCATGAAGGTGGACAAGAGAACCACCTCCCAGCTTTTCCACATTTGCCAAGAACCTGTCATTTGGGGGATGCTGAGTGACAGATCCAATCCCCTCATAGATTCAAATGGACAGAACAGAATATTTAGTGAAACATTAACTTCCTTTTCATTGGGGTAAAATACACATAACATAAAATTGACCATTTTTACCACTTTAAAGTGTACAATTCTGGGGCATTGAGCACATTCACAATGTTGCGCAACCATCCCCACTCTCTGGTTCCAGAACTTTTCATCACCCAAAAGAGGAAATCCTGGACCAATTAGCACTTACTCTCCCCTCCCCTCCCCCAGTCCCTGGCAACCACGAATCTGCTTTCTGCCTTTACGAAGATTTGCCTACTTTGGACATTCCTTATATGTGACATTTTGTGTCTGGTTTCTCCCACTGAGCATAATGTTTTCAAAGTTCATCTATGTTGTAGCAGGTGTCAGTACTTAGTTCCTTTTTATGACTGAATAATATCCCATTGTATGAATATACTAGAGTTTGTTTACCCGTTCATCGGTTGATGGGCATTTGGGCTGTTTCCTCCTTTTGCCTATTGTGAATAGTGCTGAACTGTTAGCTTTTACTTGACCTTTCCTTAGTACCCTATATAACTAGTGATAGCAGTTCTGTTTACTGATGCCATAACCTCTGTTGTCCGCATCCCACCCTCCACTGAAGACCACCATCTTGGCTGTGGTTTGGCTGTGGTCAATCTTCAGTCTGGCAAATAAGGTCAGCTCAATTGGGAGTCCCCTGTAAGCCTAGAAAAACAATACCAATGCCACTCATGTCTTTTGGTGTTAACAACATTTCTTTTGGTGTTAACAACATTATCCATTAGTATCGGAACAGTTACGAAGAATCTCAAGAGGGTCCCACCATGGGGAGATCTATCTGTTTCCCAAATATTTCTTCCCAAAGCAACAGAAAACAAGAGGGGGAAGCAAGGTATGGTATATCTTGAACACAAAGAATGCCAGAATGTAAAAGGATCATGAGGAAAAGTGAAGAATCATGGAATTGAAATATGAGGGCCCCACCCTTGTGCTCCATGCTTGAATCAAAGGCAATGGAGGAAAACTACAGTGGAAACAAAAAAGGGAAACTAGCAAAACAATCTGAGGTTGATCTAGAACTAGCTCTGGATAGACTAAGCTCACCCTAAGCCTGAAAATACTGCAGTGATGCCTGAGCAGATCAGAGAGAGTGCAAATTCTAGAAAAGGAATGAATATAAGGGACAGTCTTCAATACGCATAGCTTCCGGAGAAAGAAAGGGGGAAAAGGAAGAGAGAGGAGCTGGTTGGCAATCTGGTGGTGAAGAGGAATGGAAGGGGAAAATGTAGAGCCCTTCAAGACAAAAGAAAACTATGAATTGGAGGTCTCTCAACCTATTCCTGCCACCAACAAAACAGAACAAAAAATACTAAAGTAAGTCCCTTTGCTGTGTTGACAGAAGAGGGCGCCATCAAGCCTCATAGCTCATGGACTGTTCCCAGTAACAAAAACCCGAACAAAAGGAACATAGTTAAGTCCACAGAGAGTAATTGCAAAAATTCAGGAAATGAAAATCCACACAAATCAACAAAGGAAAAACGACTCCCAGAAAGGAGTCAAGATGTAGAAGGAAATTGTAAGTCAGCGCTCCAAACAGAATTCAATACTGTGTAGTCAAACGGGCATTTGCCCATATGAAAAAAAAAATCTCCTTACATCAAAAATTCAAAAACTAAAATACTGACATGGACAGGGATAAATGAAGGAAATAAATGGAAGAAAAGGCAAAATTATCTCAGACCTGTAGAATAAATTATAAGGTACTCAAGAGAGAATAGACTCCAATGAAAATTTGATAAAGGGTAGTAGAAAAAAGACAGGAAAACAACAACAAAAAATAATAATGGCTTGAAAAAGAAGTCAAACAGGGTCAGGGAGAAATGGATTAAAATGGAAGTCCAGACTGAAAGAATAATGTGTGTATTTTTGGAGTCCCTGGAGAAGAAAGACAAAATAAAACAGAGCTAAATATTTAAACCATACTCAAAAATTTTTTTTCAGAAATAGAAAATCACCTGAATTTACACATTGAAAAGGCTCAGCAGGTACTTAGGAAAATTAACCCAGAATGGCCGACTCTGAAACATATTTTTTAACTATTCAATTTCAAAGATTAAATCTTCAAGTCCTCCAGATCAAACAATTTACCAAGTCAAAAGAATTCTGATTTAAGACTTCTCAAAACTAACATTCAAAACAAGACAACAATGAGTGTCATTTAAAAAACACAGCAAAACTGGGCACCTGGGGGGTTCAGGCGGTTAAGCAACCAACTGTTGATTTCAGCTCAGGTCATGATCTCACCATCTGTGAGATCAAGCCCTGCGTCGGGGCCCTTAAGATTCTCTCTCTCCTTCTTTCTCTGCCCCTTCCCCATTTCTCTTTTTTAAAAAACCCAAACTTTAAAAAACAAACCAAAAACTCAATGAACAAAAGCACAAACCTAAGATTTGATACCCAGCCCAGCTGTCCTACAATTACGCACAAGATGTTAAGGAAGTCTGTACCCATTAGTCTTTGCTGAAGAATCCATGAAAGGATATACTTCAACAACAGGATAATTGTTTCTCACAGAGATATGAATTATAAATTCTGAAACTACTTCCTGTGTATTCTAGGATTGAGCAAATGATTAGCAAATATATTGTGAATAATGAGAGCCAGGTCTCTCACTGTTGCTGAAAGATGTTACAAATAAGGACAGGGGAGGGGCGACTGGGTGGTTCAGTCGGGTAAGTGTCCGACTTTGGCTCAGGTCATGATCTCAAGGTTCATGGGTTTCAGCCCCACATCAGGCTCTGTGCTGAGGGCTCAGAGCCTGCAGCCTGCTTCAGATTCTGTGTCTCCCTCTCGCTCTCTGCCCCTCCCCCACCATGCTCACGCACACATGCGCGCTCTCTCTCTCCCAAAAATAAATAAAAACATTTAAAAATTTTACAAAAATTTACAAGTAAGCACAGGGGAAAGGCCAGAATGAACTCTGCAGTGTTGGACAGGAAGTAGAGTATCAGTATGAATTTGTGCTTTTTTTTTTTTCTAAGTAATCCTACACCCAACAGGGGCTCGAACTCACAACCCCAAGATCAAGAGTCGCATGCTCTACTGAGTCAACCAAGCATCCCTGAACTCATAGTTTTTAATATATGTACACAGACAAGTAGATACAGAAATAAATATAGAAGTGTATGTGTATGTGTTTCGGTTAGTACACATGCATGTATTTCCTAGCTCTGCCTCCTGAGGAGACCTAGAGCACTGGACACCCCAAACCAAAAGCATACCTAAACCATAATGAGATAGCACTTCACATCCACTAAGATAGCTATTATAAAAAAGTAATAATAGGGGATGCCTGGGTGGCTCAATCGGTTGAGCATCCAACTTCAGCTTAGGTCATGATCTCACGGTTTGTGAGTTCGAGCCTCACGTCAGGCTCTGTGCTGACAGTTCAGAGCCTGGAGCCCGCTTTGGATTCTGTGTCTCCCTCTCTCTCTGTCCCTCCCCCACTTATTGTCTCTCTCTCTCTCTCTCAAAAATAAGTAAATATTAAAAAAATTTTAAGAAAAAGAAATAAAGGGCACAGATGCCATTTAAAAAAATTAAAAATTAAAAAATAAAGTGAAAAAAATTAAAAATAGGGGCGCGTGGGTGGCTCGGTCGGTTAAGCGTCTGACTTCAGCTCAGGTCATGATCTCACAGACCGTGAGTTCGAGCCCCGCATCAGGCTCTGGGCTGATGGCTCAGAGCCTGGAGCCTGCTTCCGATTCTGTGTCTCCCTCTCTGTCTGCCCCTCCCCCGTTCATGCTCTGTCTCTCTCTGTCTCAAAAATACACGTAAAAAAAAATTTTTTTTTAAATAAGTGAACATTAAAAAAAATTTAAGAAAAAGAAATAAAGGGCACAGATGCCATTTAAAAAATTAAAAATTAAAAAATAAAGTTAAAAAAATTAAAAATAGGGGCGCATGGGTGGCTCAGTTGGTTAAGCGTCTAACTCTTGATCTTACGGTTTGTGAATTCGAGCCCTGTGTCAGGCTCTGCACTGACAGTGTGGGGCCTGCTTGGGATTCTCTCTCTCCCTCTCTCTCTGTCCCTTCCCCCCACTTTCAAAAGAAAATAAAAATAAACTTTAAAAAAAGGAATAATTGACTAGTACTTATCAAAAAGTTTAAGGACACGAAGACAATTAAGACACTGAACGTCTGGAGCTGTAAGAGGTACATTTGTGCTGTTTTAAGCCACAAAGTTTGTGGTTATTTGTTACAGCATCAATAGGACACTAACACACACATTTAGTAATAAAGTTTTTATGAAGAAAGTCACAAAACTTTACTGAAGGACATTTAAAAGTGCCGTATAAAGACATGATGTGTTCAGGAATGAATGAACACATAGATAGATAGATGATAGATAGATAGATAGATAGATACATTGATAGATGATAGATAGATAATAGATGGATAGATAGATGGATAGGTGATAGATAGATAGATAGATAGATAGATAGGAAATAGATTGATAATACATAGATGATAGATACACTGATTGATAGATGATAGATAGATGATAGATGGATAGATAGATACATTGGTTGATAGGTGATAGATAGATAGATAGATAGATAGATGATAGATAGATAGATAATAGATAAATGATAGATAGATGATAGATAGATAAATAGATAGATAGCCAGACACATAGACACGTACATACTTATATGTATATATGTATATTCCCAACCCAAATTACAAATTAATCCAAAACTGTATCTGAGAAATAAAATACACAGTAGTAGAGAGAAACCGAGTGAAAGAAAACAATACCCTAGTTTATATAAAATATAATATAAAACTATAGTAAGTGAAACAGTGGCCAAAAAAATAGACAGAAGTTCAATGGAACACATAATGCAGTGTGTGACTTTATTAAGGGGATGTCATGGGGGGTGTTGGAGAGGGGCTGAGACCATCAACAGAAGAAGGGAGACGTCTACAGCCTACAAAGGGACAGATCTTAGAGGAGAAGGGGGTCTCGGAATCTCTCTCAGGGTCTTAAAGACCTCCATGCAGGACAAGGATGGGAGTCCACCAGCAGGAGAAGCAGAAAGAATGAAGCCCGAGAGAAACGAGCAGCATGCATGCATGAGCTCGTTGCCTGATCTCTGGAGACGGGGTGGGGCACGGGGAGCACTGGCCCTCAGAGGCCCGGGCAGGGGGACGAGGGCTTCTTACAGATCCAGAAGTTTTCTGTACTACATCTGTTGTCATTCCAGCCGTCACTGTACAATTCCACACAGTCCTCATCCCCGTGGTTGTTGGGTTCCCCTTCTTTCCAGAAGCTGTGAACACCATCAAAGCCATCGGCCCCCCTGCTCTACCCAGAGCCCACTCCCCAGCCCACCCTTGGAAGAGCTGGTCCCCGGCCTTTGGTGGCAAAAGCCCCAGTAGCAGTCAGAGAGTGGCGAGGATTCAGAGGCAGCGTTTTCAAAATGAGGGTTCAAACACCACTCCCACTGGAATCAGCGCTTGCAAAGTACAAATGCAGATTCCTGGGCCCACACCTAGATTTATAGAATCAGACTCCCCCACCCTGGGATGGAGTCAGGACTCTGCATCTCCACCAAGCAAGCCCATCAGATGACGCTTTCCAATTCCAGAGTCTGAGCATCCGGGCTTGGGTTTCAGTGCCCACCCTTCCCAGGCCATTGTCTCCGGGAGATCACCTGAGTTGGAGGGGAGTGTCGTCCACCCATCTCCAAGAACCCTCATTGTGGTGGTCACTGAGGCCGATCCATGTGCGCTGGCTATTTTTCGTATTCCAAGACTTCAGAAATTTCTGGGGCGGGGGAGGACGGGCAGTGAGACATCACCCTTCCCCATGTCTGCCCACATTCCCATGGTCCCCTGCCCCCTCCCCACGGAAGACCTGTGGTCCAGCCGATAGCCCTCACTCAAGTTGTATGTGTTCACACGCACGCGTGTCGTGGCTGTGTTAACGTGCGTACACATGTGGAAACGTGTTTACTTGAGCCTCGGCTCCATGTCTGGGGAGAGATTCTGCACAGTCTCGAGAGGGCTCTGAGTTCCCTTTCTGTTCACACATGGGTTCCTCTTGGGCATGTTCTTCTCTCACATGACCTTCCCAAGGCCACCTCTTCCAGGAAGCCTTTCCTGCCATCTCCCCGCCCCAGGCCTCCATCTCGGGGAGGGCAGAAGAGGGACAGAAGGCTTTTCGCTGGCCTTCCCGAGGTCCCACCCCAGTCGGGCGCTCTGCTCAGCTCACCTGCTCCTCAGTGCTGTTGATGACCACCAGCTGGGCCCTCATGTTCTGACACGCGGCGATGGACTCTTTCCAGGTGTTCTGGGTCAGGGAGAAGAAGTAGCAGCTTCCCTGGAAAAGTTCCCATTTCCAAGGGCAGTGGCGGCACAGGCCAGCTGGGGAGGAGAGTGGGGTTGGGACAGACAGGCCCCCAGCAGGTGCATCAGATCTTGGGAACCCAGGGCCGGGCCCCTGTGTTCAGCTGTCGGCTCAGTCCCCGGGAAATCCGTGTGACGGACCCCAGCCTGAGGAAGCCAGGAGCCATAGAAGGTGGGCTCCAGCCCCACCTGGGATCCCCAAACTCCCTCCCGACCTTGGCGTCTGACGCTTACCCAGGGTGGCATTCATCCAGGTCAGCTGCTGGAGTATCTCCTCCAGGGATGATGGTTTCTGGGCCTGAGAAACATCCCCTGGGAAGAGAGGACTTCAATTATTAAGCACCTAGGGTGTGCTTGGTGTGGAGAGGGCCCCGTGACAACATTATCAGTAGATTTCACAATGGACCCCAAGAGTCCATTATGCTAACAACAAAACTGAGGCTCTGAAAATGACTTGCCTGACATTGTCCCCAGGGTCTCACCCGGGGATCCAGTCTCCTCCCCCACCTCTACCCTCCCTCCTTCACCCCTGCGGGGAGGGGTATGCGGTGGCTCATCCAAAGTCACACAGCGTCTGAGCCCTCTCCTGCCCCAAACCCTTCACCGAGGGGCATCTAGCCCTTCACCGAGGCCGGGGCTCTCCTGATGGTTCCTCTCCCGATGGTCCCCTGTGTCTCTCTGCAGGGATTGGTGGATCCTGGAGACTGCAACAGACCAGAGGATTCCCCTTTATTTATTTTTTATTTAAAAAAAATTTAAACATTTATTTTTGAGAGAGGAAGATAGAGACAGAGTGTGAGCAGGGAGGGGCAGAGAGAGGGAGACACAGAATCCGAAGCAGGCTCCAGGCTCTGAGCTGTCGGTACAGAGCCCGACGCGGGGCTCGAACCCACCAACCAAGAGATCATGACCCCGGCTGAAGTCAGATGCTTAACCGACTGAGCCACCCAGGCGCCCCAATTTTTTTTAATGTTTATTTATTTTTGAGCGCGAGAAAGAAACAGCAAGTGGGGGAGGGATAGAAAGAGAGGGGGGCGGAGGATCCAAAGCAGGCTCTGTGCCGACAGCAGGGAGCCCCATGCGGGCCTCAAACTCATGAACCATGAGATCATGACCTGAGCTGAAGTAGGACGCTCAACCAACTGAACCACCCAGGAGCCCCGAGAATTCCCCTTTCATCAGCACCAGCTTCAGGCCTGACCTGGCGTCAAAAATCTAGTTTCAAGGTCTCTGGGAGCCTAGGTCCCGTGTGGAGGAAGACGAGCTACATTTCACAGATGAAGAAACAGGCTCAGAGAGGGGTAGTAACCAGCCCCCAGCCACACAGAAGGCGATGCGGAATAGCACCGAGACCTTCCCAGAGGGACAACCTAAAGCGACCCAAGACTCCGAGCCCCCAGCCTCCGACTCACCTTGAACCAGAGTGGTCACCAGGAGCATGAAGAAGCCCAGAGAGACGAGAAGCAGCAGCAGAGGCAGGTGGGCCTGGGTCAGACACCCTGAAGGACCAGCAGACGGGCAGAGCTGAGGTCCGCAGGGACGGACCCTGCCCCAGCCCCCCCCCCCCCCTCCATGCTGGAGCGGGGGCCTCTCGGCTGCCCCTTGCCCAGATGCCCGCTCTGGACACGCCCACCTCGGTACCTGGCAGGCTCCGTGAGCTCCTGAGCAGGCCGGTATATTTCTTAGCCAGTCTCTGGTTCCCAAACATCTCCACCTCTGAACGGGACAGAACACACTTAGCCGAGCTTTGAAGCCGAGCCTGCCCGAGCCCCGCCGTCAGGACTGCAAGCCCGAGGCCAGGCCTGACTCCCCCAGGAGCCTGGAGGGAGCCCGGCCCTCCCTGCCGTCACCCCACGGTGGGGGCTCAGCCTCACCGGGGTCATCCGGCTCCTTGGGGTCACACATCTCCGCCATCCTCCTCTTCTCTCCGGCTCCCCTCCACGCGGTGGTTTTTATAACCCCACGTGCTGCCCCAGCAGCCCCTCCTCAGGAACATTCCTCCCCGATTCAGGAACAAGAACACAAAACAGGACGCTGCTTCCTCTCGGAAAAGAGGGTGGAGGAATGAAGTGCTGACACAAGTAGGGGAGAAGGCACGGAGGGTGGGGGCAGGAGCCGCACGGTCAACCCCGGGGTCACAAGGCGCTGTTCCAACCCCTATCCAGCCCTGCGAGCGCTGGCCCGGCCTGGTCGGAGTCTCAGTTTCCTCAGGTGGGAAGCGGGACAAGCACCCTGCCTCGAACTGTTTCTGTGAGGTTTACCACCGGGTGCTAGTGCTGGGTATATACATCGCCTATTCTAATAATAGGTACTCAGTAGCAATAGCGTTTGGCACGTGCCTCGCAGTTCCCCAGGGTGTGTGTTCCCCCTTGTGGAAACAGGCAGTAAATCTGGATCTGTTCCACCGCGAGTGAGTTCCTGGTGGTCTTTGGCTGGGGGGTGGGGGCGCGCCCTGAGAGATCTCACATTTGCCCTATGAGGAAGACACGGTTTTTCTATTGCTTTACAGATGAGGAAACTGAGAAACAGAGAGGGAAAGGAACTGCCTGAGGTCACACAGCTTGTAAGTGGAGGTACTCGGAATAGGACCCGGGCAGGTGGGCCTCTGGGTCCCTGCTTAACCACTACTTAACCTTCCCTTGATTAACCAACTATTAAGCAATTATTCTTTTCCTCTTTTTGATTATGAAGCATTTTGCAGAGTCACTCTGAAACGGTGTATGTCAAACTCTCCTTCTGCATATGTATGGACCCCTGGTTTCCAACCTGATTCAATTGGTTATACGTTACTATCTCTCTCTCTCTCTCTCTCTTTTTTAATCTAAAGTGAGTCTCTTGGGGTGCCTGGGTGGCTCAGTTAGTTTTAATTAAGCGTCTGACTTCCCCTCTGGTCATGAACTCCACGTTCATGAGTTAGAGCCCCAGGTCAAGCTCGATGTTGTCAGCAAGAAGCCCGCTTCAGATCCTGTCTCTCTCTCTCTCTCTCTCTCTCTCTCTCCCTCTCCCTCTCCCTCTACCCCCCTCTCTCTTTCTCTCAAAAATAAACAAACATTAAAAATAAGCAAAGTCTCTTGTAGACAGCATACGATTGGATCATCTTTTTTAGGCCATTCTGTCAATCTCTACATTTTATTTATTTACTTATTTATTTTTAATTTACATCTAAGTTAGTTAGTATATAGTGCAATAATGATTTCAGGAGTAGATTCCAGTGACTCATCCCCTATGTAAACACTCAGTGCTCATCCAAACAAGTGTCTTCCTTAATGCCCCTTATCCATTTAGCCCATCTTCACTCCCACATCCCCTCCAGCAACGCTCAGTTTGTTCTCTGTATTTAAGGGTCTCTTATGTTTTGTCCTCCTCCTTGTTTTTATATTATTTTGTTTCCCTTCCCTATGTTCATCTGTTTTGTATCTTAAATTCCTCATATGAGTGAAGTCATATGATATTTGTCTCTCTCTGACTAATTTCACTTAGCATAATACCCTCTAGTTCCATCCACATTGTTGCAAATGGCAAGCTTTCGTTCTTTTTGATTGCCGAGTAATACTCCATTATCTGTATATATACACCACATCTTCTTCATCGACTCATTCATCAATGGACATTGGGCTCTTTCCATACTTTGGTTATTGTTGATAGTACTGCTATAAATATTCGGGTGCATGTGCCCCTTTGAAACAGCACACCTGTATCCCTTGGATAAATACCTAGTAGTGCAATTGCTGGGTTGTAGGGTAGTTCTATTTTTAATTTTTTGTCAATCTCTACATTTTAATTGGAGAGTTTAGTTCATTTATATTTAATGTAATTACTGGTAATGTAGGAGTTATAGCTCCCATTTTGCTATTTGTTTTTTATATGTCTTAGGTCTTTCTTGGTTATCTTTTCTTGTGTTAAATAGGTGTTTTCTAGTGTACCGTTCTCTAGTTTCATTTACTATATATTTTTGAATTATTTTTTGGTTGCCCTGGGGATTACTATTAACATATTAATTTATAACAATCTAGGTAGGATCAATACCAATTTAGTTAAAACAACTGATTTAGAATCATTGTCTAGTAATTCCAACATCTGTGCTCTCTCAGAAACAGTTTTTAGTCACTTTTTCTGCCCCACCCCCACCTCCCTGCCCGTGTATGGGTAATATTTCATTGTTTCTTCGTATGTCCCATAATCTTTTTGTTGAAAAATGGACACTTTAAATAATATGGCAGCTATGGAAATCAGATTTTTCCTCCTCCTAAAGGTTTGCTGTCACTGCTATTTGTTGTTTTTTGCTTATTTAATGACTTTTCTGAACTAATTCTGTAAAGTCTCTGTCATGTAAGCCCACTAAAATCTCTACTCAGTTAGCTTAGAAGTTAGCTGATGGCTGGACAGAGATTTCCTTGAATGCCTCTAAAAGTCTCCCAGTCTCTGCTGAGGGACTTTGTTTGTTCAGACACACCTTCAACACACAGCCAGAAAGTTTGAAGCTCTGCCTTAGCCTTCACTTCCTGCTTTCCCAGAGCCTTAAAGCCAGCCAGAACTGAGAGCTTAGGGCTTTCTCAGATCTTTCCTGGGTGTGCACAAACCCCTGTGCGTACAGGTGACCTTTCAGATCCCAAGAATATATCAGACCTTTCCAAAGCCCCAAGGACATCTCTCATTCCTTAACTTTTCCTTTTGAGACTTTTGACTAGGCTGGTATTTGCCTCATTGCCTCAGGCAGCTGTCCTGTTAAAACATTTGAGGAGTGTCCCCTGGAGAGAGGCTTTTAGCACTGGGCAAGTTCAAGCAGGGTCAGTTGAAGACTAGCCTTCCAAGTGTGGGCTTCCAGGGAAATCAGACAGATCAAATGATGACTCCTGCTCAGCAGTGAGGATTTTTAAGAGCTCCAGCTGTGTTCTTCTCCCTCCAGAACCAGCTATCCAGACTGTTACTTTTCAGAGCTACTTCTGAGTTGGAGGGTGGGGAATCAAACCAGAGTAAGTTAAGATTCTCCTGAGCTCACTGTTCTTTACTGAGATTCAGCTCTTTTTTCTGGACTACATGCTCCCTGAATTATTGTGAGATTTTGGTTGATTTCCAGAGTTCTAAAAATGCTGATTCTGACAAATTTTGCAGTTTATTCCATCGCTTTCCTAGAAGGACAAAACTTACTGTGGCATTTTTGCTGATGCTGCTTCTTCCTCCCATATTTTTGATGCTTAAATTGTCTTTGATTTGGCCAGTGGAAGCCTTTCAAACCGGCTTCTGTGTCCTCTTGACATCTGCTTATCCATTTTTTTGCCAATCAGTTTTCCTTCCTGTTGGTCTGCAACCTCAGGACTTTCCCTGGGTGAAATCTGAAACTAGTCCCCATACATATAGGGCAGGAAGAAAGAAGAAGGCCACTCCAGATCGGTAGGTGGCAGTTTTAATAAGCAAAGGAATGACATTTGAGGCTTGTCTTGGGTGTCTGCAAGACGAGTAGATCTCCACACCTGCCCACCAGAATCTTAAAAGTTTATGTAGAGACCTTAATGGGACCCATTCGGGGCTCCTGGGTGGCTCAGTTGGTTGAGCGTCCGACTTCGGCTCAGGTCATGATCTCGCAGTCTGTGAGTTCGAGCCCCACGTCGGGCTCTGTGCTGACAGCTCAGAGCCCGGAGCCTGCTTCGGATTCTGTGTCTCCCTCTCTCTCTGTCCTTCCCCTGCTCATGCTCTCTCTCTCTCTCTCTCTCTGTCAAAAATACATAAACATTAAAAAAAAATTTTTTTTAAGGGACCCATTCATATATACCATCCAGATGGTATATCTCAGCACCACATCGCTATCTCAAGGCTATGTCCTTGGGGCAGCCTCTGGGAATAGAAAAGGCAAGTGGAACCCACATTCCAAGGATTGAGGAATGGGAGAGGAGCCTCTGAGTGCCCAGGTCCGGCTCACAGGTCAACCAGTGGTCCTCCTGATGACCTACTCCAAAACTTCCTTTCTATTCTAACTAGATGTTCCAGGCTTTCCCTGTCCCAACTCTGGAGTCAGCCATTTCCCAAAGAGGCTGGGTTGCTTTTAAGCGGAGAATGGCGTTTCAGAAACCAGGACCTGGATGTTAAGTGTGCTCATTTCTTTGAAGCATCACTGGTCCCAAGACCCCTCAGTAGACAAATGGGAACACACACACGCGTGCACGCACGCACTTCTCTAAATATTTTGAAAGCCGTGATTTTACACCAACACCTCCAATTAAGTACAATGGGGTTCATTCTAGTTTTCTTTCTGTTCAACTTGGCAGTACCCTGATATCAGGTGCTGATATCTGATATCGGGAAACCTGATTCCCATTATCCTGAATGAATGAATGCCCCGATATATAATCAGTCTCCCTTTCTGAAACCATTCCTCTACCTGTATGGATGTCTTCCTTACTTTGCTTGGACATTGACTCCTCCCACCAGGTAGACTGACCACCGTGTTGCCCTTACCTCGCCTGGGTTCTGACCCCCCCATACCAGTACAACCCTCCATGTGGATGTCCCCCTCACCAGGTTTGGACTCCAACACTCTAGTGGCCGCCACTTGAAACGTTAACTCTCGTCTTCCAGTAACTGGCTGATTTCCTCTGTCCCTGAAACATGTCCTTATCTCTGCAAGCCTTCCCATACCCAGAATTGGCGTCCGCCTGCCCCTGGGTGTAGAAGATGCCACTGCTCTTGACTCACCTACAAAGGGCTCATTTTATCTCTGAAAACCAGCTCATCAAAACTCCCTTTCATCCACCACTCTGAACTAGCTCCATCGGAAAGAATGGGTTTTTCTAGTTGTCGCCATGATAGTGAGGGTCTTTTGGGTTGTTCTACATTTTTTTAATTTTTAAAAAATTTTTATTTTTTTAGTGTTTTTACTTATTTTTGAGAGAGAGAGAGAGAGCACAAGTGGGGGGGTGGGCAGAGAGACAGGGAGACACAGAATCCGAAGCAGGCTCCGGGCTCCGAGCTGTCAGCACAGAGCCCCAGCGGGGCTCGAACTCCCGAACCGCGAGATCATGACCTGAGCCGAAGTCGGACGCTCAACTGATGGAGCCACCCAGGCGGCCCTGGTCCTTCTGCATTGTAACCAGAAGTGAAAATCCTACCAGCATTCCTTGAGCACTTAGTGCTAAATGCTTTTTTGGACGTGATCTCAGTCAATTCCCATTACGCAGCCACTGTTGTTCCCACTTTACCTGGGAGTAAAAAGAGGACTGTGTCACCTGCCCATGAATGCTGGAACTGCGGGACAGACCTCCTCTTCATTCGGCTCTGTGCCCCAAACTCCGACCAGCTGAAAAAAGCGGGAGGGGGGATTTGATAGTGCTGCCTCTCAGACTCAGGAAGTCTGAGGGAAGGAGGAAGGCAGGGGGAGGGGAGGTGGCAGATTCAGGCTCCAAACTTGTGTATCTGTCAACTACCTGTCTCCCCCAGAATGGAACTTTCTAGACCAAGGGGGAACCTAGTAAATACTTGCTGGCTTTGCAAGGCATACAGTCTCTGCCACAACGGCTCAGCTCTGCCGCTAGGACGAGGAGGCCCCACTGACAGTATGTCAGTGAATGGAGAGGGGGCTGTGTTTCACCAAAGGATTTATAACAACAGCAGGGGGCTGGCTGTTCAGAGGGAGGAGACTGAGTCTGTTTTCTTCACTGCTCTGTCCCCAGGGTCAAGAACTCTCATTCCATCCGTGGCTGTTAAAGGTCTGCCTAAATGAATTATTATCGCTTGTACATTTCACACATGGGGACGGCCGGAGGCTCAGAGAGTGGAGGAGACCTGCCCGTGGCTGCACAGCAGGAGAGGCAGGGCTGGGGTCCAAGTCTGCCTCCATTAGGATCCTCTTGGTGCCCAGCTGGACTTTCAGAGGAGACGCTGACTTCCCATCTGCAGACACACGAGCGGAGCCGTGACATCAACCGCTCGTCCGAACGCCAGACAAGATACTCTCTCTTGGGCGGACCAAGTCCTACCACCTTTGTGATTAACCCTTCCGTCTGCGGCTGAACACCTCGTGATGGATCCCAGACTAGTCATCCAGTTTTCCCTCCTGGGACTTGGAGTCCTGCTGAAAGACTTTCAGTTCCCCTGGGAAGTCACATTCTGCCTCACTTCCTGATCTTTGCATGTGCCAGTCGCCCCGACGACACTCCTCCTCCCACCTCCCCATTCCATCTCTGTGCAAGCAGTTCGCCCTTCAGAGTGTAGCCTTTCCCCCAAAGCACAACCGCCTTCTTTCTGGAAGTTCTGCGTGTGCTCCAGCGTCACCAAACTGTGTTCTAAGTCTCAGCCGACACCAACTGGACGTCCCACAAATTTCACTCCGTGATGACATTATCAACCTGGAGGTAGCATCGGATCTGATTAAAAAAAAAAAAATTCAACTGAAGACCTTATTGCCTTTATCCAATTATTCATGAATTGAGCAGCATCTAATATGGGGGATAGAAAGGAGTTTTGAGGAGCTTAAAGGGCAAGAGACTTTATAGGCAGAAGAGGGCAAGAACAAGGAAATTGTGCCAGGCCAAAAAGCAGGTTGATTAGGGGCAGCTGAGTGGCTCAGTCGGTTAAGCATCCGACTCTTGATTTCAGCTCAGGGCATGATCTCACAGCTCATGGGTTCGAGTCCCGCATTGGGTGCTGGGTACTGACAGTGCAGAGCCCGCTTGAGCTTCTCTCTCCCTCTCTCTCTGCCCCTCCCTCA
Organism: Panthera tigris; assembly: GCF_018350195.1. Lineage (NCBI taxonomy): Eukaryota > Metazoa > Chordata > Mammalia > Carnivora > Felidae > Panthera > Panthera tigris. Next base: position 6,017,708 of record NC_056661.1, on the reverse strand, counting down.
CACACACTCTCTCTCTCAAAATAAATAAATCCACTTAAAACAACAACAACAAAAAAGTAGGTTGGTTGCTGCAAGTTTCCTTGCCGTGTAGGGGACAGCAGGGGTCCATGAAGCAGGTCACCTAACTAGTATTGATCAGGTGATTCTGGACTGGCTGGTTAAGATGCCACTTCTGAGATGGGGCGCCTGGGTGGCTCAGTTGGTTGGGCGTCTGACTTCCGCTCAGGTCATGGTCTCACGGGTCATAAGTTTGAGTACCGCTTCGGACTCACTGCTGTCAGTGTGCAGCTTTCTTGGGCTTCTCGCTTTCAATCTCTCTCTCTCTCTCTCTGCCCCTCCCCTGGTGGATCTCTCTCTCTCTCCCTCAAAAATAAAATTAACATTGAAAAATTTTCCACTTCTGAGAGAGCAAAACAGTGATTAAGTTAAGCTTCCATCCCGTGCCGTGCGGCTTGGCGTGTGTGGGGCCTGTTGCCTTGTTTTTAACAGATCCCACAGGTTAAGGGCTCAGTGCCACTGGACTGTCCCCAACTTCAGACACCAATTGTAAGCCCAGGCCACGCATACCTCTGAGCCAGTGGCTATAAATCAGGGGTTCCTATGACCCCCTCCTCGGGACTCTTCAAATAACTTGCCAGAACGACTCATAAAACTTAGGGGGAAACTTACATATACTTCCTGGTTTATTATAAAGGATGTTATAAAGGAAACAGATGAGCAGGCAAATGAAGGGGTGCCCAGAATGAGTCCAGAGGGTCCCCATGGAACTGAGCTGCACAGCCTCCCACATGCGGACACCTCACTAACCAGGAAGCTAACCAAGTCTTGTTGTTCAAGGATTGTTGTAGAGCTCAACCTCCAGCCCCTAGAAGCTCCAACCTTCAAATCCCTTGACCTTCATGGGGACCAGGCCCATCCAGGCCCTCTGCTGAGTCATCTTGTTAACATAAACTCAGGTATGGTGCAAAGGGGCGCCTTATAAATAACACATGATCCTTTTATCACTCAGAGAATTACCAAGGTCTTAGGAGTTTTCTGCCAGGAGCCAAACACAAAGACTAACTATATTTCTTCTTCTATCGGAGAAGCCATCTTAGATGCCCACCAGGCTGGGGCAGGTGCTTCCTCCAGGCTCTTCCTGGATCTGTCTTTCAGATCTGCCTCCCCCCTGCAGACCGAGTTCCCTGTAGAGAAGCTGGCTCAGATGAGGTGTTCCATAAGTGACAAACGGAACGAGCAAACGTTGGCTCTCTCCACTGCCCAGTTCAACTTCAACATCTCACGTGGCTGCTCAGTCCTACATCCCCACCCACATTCTCACCGCTCTTCCACTAACGAATCTCATCACCTTTCAATTCCACCTCTTCCAGGAAGTCTTCCTTCCCTAGCTACTTGCAGCCCATTCCCAAACTAACTGGACTGCACGGACTCTGACACACTCTGTAAGCTTTGACTTGATACAAAATCTTCCCCCGAAGATCTACCCCAGGTCAGAGCCCACTTAAGCTCTCATGGCTCAGACAAGTGACACCTGTGCCTTCAGAGATGTCATTCTCTCCTTCTTTGAAATGTTGGCCAGGCTGGGGCTGGCCTCTCAGGAACTTGCCAGCAGCAGAATTCCGTGAACCTCAGCTAACAGCCACAGACCAGAAGGAGACCACCGAGGGCTGTGGTCAGGAATCAAGAAATGGGCAGCCCGCTGGGTGTCTCACCAGGCTGGACAGTGCCACCCAGTGCCCAAGGCGGCTTCAGCGCTGGTTTACAGAAGGCATGCCACACGTTCCTGCCTCCTTGCCTTTGCACTGGCTGGGACCCCTTCTTCCTCCGCGTTTCCTATGTTTGCAAGTTCTTGAGAGTGACGTCACAGTCCTCTGGGTCTGCTCATTTTCCACGAGCGTTAGTCCTTCCTGGGCACTGCTGCCCGTGACAGCACCAGGAAGAAGGGCGTGGCCCCACTGCAGAGCTCTGCCCTACAGTGAAGCCAACGCCTGGGTCCACTCTTGCTTCTGTCCTGAAAACTCGTTCCTGGGGATGCGGATGATCTGTGCCTCACGTCTTGGAACAGAGAGACTTCCAGGAACATAGGCCTGGCTTCTCTCATCACCTTTAGTCCTCTAGGTGTCACCAAACTTCTTGGAAAAGGGTTTTCTTCACTGCTGCCTCCCCCCACTCTGTGAACACGACCAATGACAGTATCTACTTTTGCCTTGGGAAAACCAACAGACCCATTGTTGTCATGGTCCCACCCCCTAAGAAGAGCTTCTTCCTTCCTGCTTGAAACTCCACTCTCCCAGGACTTCCCTCCCTGGTCACGTCCTCTCTGGGGTCTCCTCAATCTCCCCAGCCCTTCCTCCATCCCCTTCACAGGCTCCTCTTCTTCTGCCTGACCTTGAAATGCGACTGGCATTCATGAGTCTTTGCTCTCCAAATCCCCTTCTGCTGTTGGGAGGTTGAGGACAAAAGGCAGCCAGAAACTGGTCCGGTTTCCAGAAACTCCAGTTTCTCTAGACTGAAGTCAGCCTGGGTCTACAGGGACAGCAAAGTCAGAGGGAGGCACCAAGGCCATTACTGAAGGAGAAACTCTCCAAGATCCAACAGGTTGAGAATGAAAGTGCAAACTGGTCATAGGAATCAAATGGTGAAGCTAGGGTATAGGGAGACCAGGGTGAGGCTGTAGAACCACCTTGGCCCAGTGCTATTTCACATATGAAATCTTCAATTACCTTCCTTTCCAATGTTTCCTGTGATGTTTAGTCTGTTCAGGTTTCCCCATTTCTTGGGTCCTTTGTTTTGTTTTTAAGTTTATTGATTTATTTTGAGAGAGAGAGAGAGAGAGAGAGAGAGAGAGAGAAGGAAGGGCAAAAAGAGAGGGAGAGAGAGAGAGAGTCCCAAGCAGGCTCTGTCAGCGCAGAGCCCAAGGCAGGGCTCGGACTCACGAACCACGAGATCATGACCTGAACTGAAACCAAGAGCCAGATGTTCACCTGACTGGGCCACCCAGGCACCCCATTCTTGTATCCTTTGGATAGCTTGTATCACTCTGTGATTTATTTCTGAATTGTTCATTTATTTATCCCAACTCCCCTCACATTGTCCATTACTGTGAAAGAGATTGCTACAAACCAAATGGATTAAAACAACACACATTTATCATCCCAGGTTTTTGTGGGTCGGAAATCTAGACATGACTTTGTGGATCCTTTGCCTGGGGTGTTTCATGAGGCTGAGATCAAGGGAATGGCCAAGATTAGGATCTGATCAGAAGGCTCACCTGGGGGATGATTTATTTCCAAGCTCACTCACATGGTTTTTGGTTGCATTCAGTTCTTGTTGCACTAAGGGCCTCAGCTCCTAGCTGACTGTTGGCCAAAGGATGCCTTCAGGTTTTTTGCCACATGAATTGTTCCAATGTGGCAACTTGCTTCATGAAAGCCAACAAGGGAGAAAATGTGCCAGAGAGATAGAAGTCAGAATCTTTCGTAACCTAGTTACAAAAATGACATTTCTTTCAATGATGAGGTATTATATCAGTTAGAAGCAAATCACTCCTTGGAAGAAGATTACACAAGGCCATGAATACCAGGAGGTGGAGACCTCTGGGAACAATTTTAGAAATTGCTTACCGTATCCCACCAGAATACAAATTCTATTACAGAAGCAACACTTTTTTCATGTTAACTATCACTTCTCCAGTATTTTGAAGGGTGAATGGCCTGTTGTAGATGCTCCTTTAATATTTGTAAAACAAAATACTGAATGGAGTAAGCTGTATGGACCAAGAGTAGAATGGTTAGGGATTGTTCAATTCAACGTATCTTTTATTGTGTTCAGGGGTTCTGTTAAAAGGATATTGAAATGAATCAAAGAACAGTGGGATGGATGGAGCTTTTACAGCAGTTAAACCAGGGGTGGCAGACTGTAGGGTGAACACAGACAGGGAGGAGCCACTGGCCTACAGAAGCCATGGGTCTGCTCACCTGCATCACCTTGTAGGGCTCCAGGAAGTGATCAGCTGATATTAGGCTTGATGAGTGTGATATACCTGCCAAGATGTGTCAGTTAGCTATTGCTGCCTAACAAACCACCCCCCAAATCAATAGTTCAAAATAAAAATTATTTGTTTCACATTGTGTGGTTCAGAAATTTGGGTCAGGCTCAGATGAAAAGTTCTGCTGAGCATAGCAGGGCTCATTCACACATCTGTAGGTTAGCTAAGTTTGTTTACTTAGCCAGTGAATTTTTTTTAACTTTTATTTATTTTTGAGAGACAGAGAGAGATAGAGCATGAATGGGGAAGGAGCAGAGCGGGAGACACAGAACTTGAAGCAGGCTCCAGGCTCTGAGCTGTCAGCACAGAGCCCGACGCGAGGCTTGAACCCACAAACTGTGAGATCATGACCTGAGCAGAAGTCAGATGCTCAACTGACTGAGCCACCCAGGTGCCCTGCCAATGAAGTTTTAAAACATAACTGAAAATACTTTGACCAAGAAAATACTTAGACAATCAAAAGAAGAGGTCACCTTGAATCTGAGTGTGGTTGGACTTCTTCAACCAATAGGTATATCCAAAGCAATACTATATGACTTCCAATGCTATATCATTAAAAACCATGCAAGCTTCTCCCTTGTTTGCTGGAAGATTCACTTTCAGAGGCTTGGGGCATCATGTAATAAGTCCAACTACCCCAAGGCTGCCATGCTATAGATGTCATGTGGGGAGACCGCATGGAGGTTCCTGAAACTACAGTGAGAGTAGTACAATGAGACCCCAACCATTTGAGCAGTCCCAGCCAGGAACCAGACATGTGAATAAAGATGACCCCCAAATAATTTCAGCCCCAAACCACTCAGGAACGCCAGCCCTTTGAGTCTTCCCAGCTTAAGCCCTAGATGCCATGGAGCCAAATAAACCATCCCCCGCCCCCCACCCCCCACAGAATTCTGTCCACAGAATCCACAAACATATTTAAAAGAAAAATGGCTACTGTTTTCTACTGAGTTCGGGGGTGGCTTGTTACACAGCCATAAAATATTGGAATAGATGGCCTCATTCATAGCTGGAGGTTGATTGGCTGGTGATATATATATATATATATATATATATATATATATATATATATTTATATTGGCTGGTTATATATATATATATGTATATATATATATATATATATATATAGGCTGGTCGTATATCTTTCACGACCCAGGCTAGCTTGGGCTAAATCAGAGTAGGCAGCCTTCATCCATCCCCAATAGAAACAGCAAAAAACAAGTATAAATTGTCATCACCAAATTTTCAGAACTCTGGAAAACAGTCAAAGATTCAGAGCAACCAAGTAAATCCTGAATTAATAATAATAATAAAAAGGGCAACTCCAAAATGGTAAAAGGCTTTGTGGCATTTTTATTTGCCCTTGTCCCACCCTCTCCCTGGTATGGCATTGTCTTAAAAAGGGAAGCCCATGTTCCCAGTGTGAGACCCTTGTCCCTGGTTCTGGAGGGAACAGAGGAGGCTTTATTCAAAAATTATAATGAGTGCCTGTTCTAACCTGTCTGGAAACTACCTGAAAGACTGACACAAAGTACACATCTCTGTTTTACTTACTTGGCATTCAAGTAAACTTGGCTTAACAAACTGTAGACATCTGAGGCAAAGATTATGGTCAAACCATACACTACATTGCCTGGGGCTCAGGATCAAAAGCTGGGGAGAGTGTTTTTGGAAAACTGGGATATTCAGAAACACCTGTGTATCAACTGGGATGTAGAAAGTCTGGTGCATGCCCAAGGCAAAATACATGCTCAGAAAAGACCTGAGAAGAGCCCAAGGTTTACTTCAGGCTGATTCTAGCCTCAGTGCAAGCCTGGCTAAGTGTTGAAGGAGTGCTCTGGCACAGAAGCCATTTGTGAAGACAGAAAGGTGGGGTTTTTGTTTTATTTGCTTGCTTTTTTAGCTCCTGGTGCTTAAAACAAATCTCTGCAAAAACACCAGCTGAACCACAAACTAAGCAACAGAGACTTCAGTGACCACGCACATGAAGGAATATGGTATTTGCAAGAATTGTCAGAGGAAGTCACTTACTTAAAAAATGCATTACTGGAGCTCTCACCAATCAAAACACAAAAACAATAACATCCAACATCAAATTCTGGAGCCAAGGGAGAATCTGATATCCAAAGTTACCACATTATAAACATACAAATGTCCAGTTTTCGACAAAAAAAAAAAAAATCAAAGGCATACAAAGAAACATAAAAGTATGGCCCATTCAAAGGAAAAAAACAAATTGACAGAAACCATCCCTGAAGAAGTCCAAATACTGGACTTACTAGAAAAAGATTTCTAAATAACCGTCTTAACTGGTCTCAACAAGTGAAAAGAAAATATGGATAAAGATTTAAAAGAAACGGGGAAAACAATGTATGAATAGAATGAGAATGTCAATAAAGAGATAGGAATTATAAAAAAGGAACCAAACAAAAATCATAGAATTGAAAAGTTCAAGACTGAAAATTAAAGATCACTAGTAGTGTTCAACAGTATATTTAAGCAGGCAGAAGAAAGAATCAGAAAAGTTGAAGATAGCACAATTGAGATTATCAAACCTGAGGAGCAGAAAGAAAAAAGAATAAAGAAAAATAAACAGAGTCTAAGGGACCTTTGGGATACAATCAAATGGACCAATACACACATTATGGGATTCCCAGGAGGAGAAGAGAGAGAGAGGTAGAAATACCATTTGAAAACAAAAACAAAAAGAAAGCAACAACAAAAAACAAACAAACAAAAATACACAATGATTGAAACTCCCCAAATTTGGTAAAAAACATGGATCTTCAAATCCATGAACTTCAACGAGCTCTAAATAAGATTAAACTCAAAGAGACTGAGACCCATCGTAATCAAACTGTCAGAAGACAAAGTGAAAATCTTGAGAGCAGCAAGAGAAGTGATTCATCATCTCCAAGGGATCCTCAATACTAAGAGCTGACTTCTCACCAGAAGTCACGGCAATCAGAAGAGACTGTGGTGACATATTTATTTTTTTTATTATTTTTTTTTTTAATTTTTTTTCAACGTTTTTATTTATTTTTGGGACAGAGAGAGACAGAGCATGAACGGGGGAGGGGCAGAGAGAGAGGGAGACACAGAATCGGAAACAGGCTCCAGGCTCGGAGCCATCAGCCCAGAGCCTGACGCGGGGCTCGAACTCACGGACCGCGAGATCGTGACCTGGCTGAAGTCGGACGCTTAACCGACTGCGCCACCCAGGCGCCCCTGTGGTGACATATTTAAAGTGCTGAAAGGAAAAAAAAAAAAAACTATCCACCAAGAATTCTATATCTGGCGAAACTATCCTTCGAAGATAAAGAAGAAATCAAAATATTCTCAGACAAACAAAAGCTGAGAGAGTTCATGACCACTAGACTTGCCCTGCAAGAAATGCTAAAGGAAGTCCCTAGGGACGGAATCTACCACTACCTTGATCTAATTTCCAGCCTCCAGAACAAAAGAGATAAATTTCTGTTGTTTATAAGCTACCCATTCTATGGTATTTTGTTATGAAAGCCCAAAGGGACTACAACAATTCTCAATGGTGAGAGACCAAAAACTTTCCCCCTAAGATCAAGAAAAGGAGGGGCACCTGGGTGGCTCCATCGGTTAAGCACCCGACTTCGGTTCAGGGCATGATCTCACAGTCCATGAGTTCCATCCCCGCGTCAGGCTCTGTGCTGACTGCTCAGAGCCTGGAGCCTGCTTCAGATTCTGTGTCTCCCTCTCTCTCTGCCTCTCCCCAGCTCACGCTCTGTCTCTGTCTCTCTCAAAAATAAACATTAAAAAAAATTGTTTTAAATAAAAGAGTAAAATACCTGAGAATAAAATACCTGAGGTGGAAAGTTGTACATTGAAAAACTACAAAATATTGCTGAAAGAAGTTAAAGAGTACATAACAGGTGGAAAGATACCCTGTGTTCAAGGATAGGCAAACTTAATATTCTTTTTTTTTTAATGTTTATTTATTTTTGAGAGAGGCAGAGACAGAATGTGACTGGGTTAGGGGCAGAGAGAAAGGGAGGCACAGAACCCGAAGCAGGCTCCAGGCTTCGAGCTGTCAGCACAAAGCCCTATGCAGGGCTTGAACACACGAGCTGTGGGATCATGACCTGAGCCAAAGTTGGACGCTCAACTGACTGAGCCCCCCAGGCGCCCCAGCAAACTTAATATTCTTAAGATGTCAATACTACCTGGGCTCAGTTGGCTAAGTGTCCAACTCTTGATATCGGCTCAGGTCATGATCTCACGGTTGTGAGATCGAGTCCTGTGTCAGGCTCCACACTGAGCGTGGTGGAGCCTGCTTAAGATCTCTCTCTCCATCCGCTTCTCTCCTTTCTGGCTTGTGCATTCTCTCTCTCTCTCTCTCTCTCTCTCTTAAAAAAAAAGTCATTCTTTCCCAAAGCTATCAACAGATTAAAAAATACCAAACTTCCAACAAGTCCTTTTAGCAGACTAGAGATGCCAATTCTCAAATTCATATGAAATTGCAAGGGGTCCCAGAAAGCCAAAACAATCTTTAAAAAAAGAGACACAAAGTTAGAAGACTCACATTTTCAGATTGCAAAACTTAATCCAAAGCTACAGTAAGCAAAACACTGTGTTCTGAGATAGGGATAGACATATAATCAATGGAATTGAAATAAAAGCCCAGAGACAAACCCATACATCTATGTTCGGTTGAGTTTTTACAATGGTACCAAGTCCATTCAATGGGGAAAAATAGTGTCCTCAATAACTGGTGTGGGACAACTGGATCTCCAAATGCACAAGAATGAAATTGGGCCCCTACTTCACACCAGATATAAAAATTAACTGCAAATTGATCAACAACCTAAATATAAGAACAAAAACCAAACAACTTGTAGAAGAAAATGTAAGGTTAAATCTTTATGATGCTGGATTTGGCAATAGATTCTAAGATACGATCTCAGAAGCACAGACAACAAAAAAGAAACAGATTAATTGGACTTCATCAAAACTTAAGATCCTTGTGCATCAAAGGACGTTCTCAAGAAGGTAAAAAGACAACTGACTGAATGGGAGAAAATATTTGTAAATGATATATCTAATAGGGGCTTAATATCCAGAATATATAAAGAGCTTCTGCAACTCAACAACAACAAAAAGACATACAACTCAGTTTAAAAAATGGGGAAAAGACTTGAACAACATATCTGCCAAGATGCTGTACGAATGACCAATAAGCACATGAAAAGATGCTCTCTCCCTGTTAGTCACTAGGTAAACACAAATTAAAACCACAATGAGATAACATTTCACACCTACTAAAACAGCTATAAATTTTTTTCAATGAAAAAAAAAAGCAAGTACTGGCAAGGATGTGTGGAAATAGGAACCTTTGTGCATTGCTGGTGGGAATGTAAAATGAGGCAGCCACTGTGGAAAAAACCCTTTGGTAGTTCCTCAAAGAGCCAAACACAGAATTACCATATGATCCAGCAATTCCACTCCTAGGTAGATAGCAAAATAATTGAAAGCAGGAACTCAAGGAGATATTGGCATATCCATGTTCGAGGCAACATTATTCACAAAAGCCAAAAAATATGGGAATGCAAGCTGGTGCAGCCACTCTGGAAAACAGTATGGAGGCTCCTCAAAAAACTAAAAATAGAACTACCCTACGACCCAGCAATTGCACTACGAGGCATTTATCTACAGGATACAGGTGTCCTGTTTCGAAGGGACACACACACCCCCATGTTTATAGCAGCCCTATCAGCAATAGCCAAAGTATGGAAAGAGCCCAAATGTCCATCGATGGATGAATGGGTAAAGAAAATGTGGTATATATACACAATGGAGTATTACTCGGCAATCAAAAAGAATGCAATCTTGCCATTTGCAAGTACGGGGATGGAACTGGAGGGGATTATGCGAAGTGAAATAAGTCAGAGAAAGACAAAAATCATCTGACTTCACTCATATGAGGACTTTAAGAGACAAAACAGATGGACATAAGGGAAGGGAAACAAAAATAATATAAAAACAGGGAGGGGGACAAAACAGAAGAGACTCATAAATATGGAGAACAAACTGAGGGTTACGGGAGGGGCTGCGGGAGGGGGGATGGGCTAAATGGGTCAGGGGCACTAGGGAATCTACTCCTGAAATCACTGTTGCACCGTATGCTAACTAATTTGGATGTAAATTTTAAAAAATAAAAAAATTAAAAGCCAAAAGATGGAAACAACCCAAGTGTCCATCAACAGGGGAGGGAATAAACAGCACGTCGTGCACACACACAATGGAATATTACTCAGCCACAAAAAAAGGAATGGAGTTCTGACACATTCTACAACGTGGATGAATCTTGAAAACATTATGCTAAGTGAAAGAAGTCAGGCACAAAAGGACAAATATTGGGTAATTCCACTTATATGAGGTAACTAGGAGAGCCAAATTCATAGAGACAGAAAGTACAATCAAGGTAATCAGGGGGCTAGGGACGGGGGGGATGGGGAGTTAGTGTTTAATGGGGACAGAGTTTCTATTTGGGGATGATGAAAACATTTTGGAATGATTTGCAATGATTGCGCAACATTGTGAATGTACTTGATGCATCGAACTGTAGTCTTAAAAAGGGCAAGTGTTGGGGTGTCTGGGTGGCTCAGTCGGCTGAGCGTCCAACTTCGGCTCAGGTCATGATCTCTGTTTGTGAGTTCAAGCCCCGCATGGGGCTCTGTGCTGAAAGCTCGGAGCCTGGAGCCTGCTTTGGATTCTGTCTCCTTCTCTCTCTGCCTCTCCCCACTTGTGCTCTCTCTGTCTCTCAAAAATAAATAAATGAAAAAAATTAAAATTACAATTAAAAAAAGGGCGTGTTGATATACATATATATATATATATATATATATATATAATCATAATTAACATTTTTCAAAAAAGAAAAAGAAGTCACAACACCTGTTAAGGTGTTAAGGTCTAGGCTTAGAATTACCCCAGCCTTATTTCTGATGCATTCTGTTGGTCAGAGCATGTGACAAAGCTAGGTCAGAGTCAAGTGATAAGAAAACACACTTCACCTCTTCATAAGAGGAGCTACAGATACTGTGGCTTTCTCGGCTCTCTTTGAGACAAATAAATTCTAGGCTCCCATGGTCAGTATTCACAACAAATGAATTTTGAGTCCAAAGTTTAACCCAGAAAAAAATTGTTATTGTGCTAAAACTGGTTATCAGAAAAATACTGAGCGAAGAGTCTTTTAATAAACTTGAATGTGCAAAATTCAACTCTGAAGATATGACAGCCACACACCAAAAAAATCACAGTGGTAGAATTGACAGTTGGTAAAAATTGGACAAAATGAGCCTCATTAATGAATCGAATGTTTCCAAAAATCACATGGTAAAAAATGTTCCCGATAAAGATGATTTCAATCAAGTAAAAATGAGCATAGGAAAAAAAATTGGGAACGGTTTAGCTCCACTAAATAGAAAAAGGATCCAGGAATCTAATTGGCTAAATGCAGTTTGTGATTCAAAAGTATTTTCCAACAGAAATGTGTTGGATTTTTTTCCACTGTGCTTATAAAAATGGAATCAAAGTGTCCCCAGAATAAAACCATCCTTTGTGAGAAAATGGCCATGTGAGGACAAGAGGGTCAAATGTCCTGTGCATCCTTCTTGTGTTTGACTTTATTCACCAGACACCAGATGCTGCTAATCTCCCAGGAAAGACCCCGGAAATGAACTGGTCATGACCCCTTCCCGGGGTACCCCGGACTCCACCGTGACATGTGCCTCCACAGACCTTTTTGTTTCCCACATCCTGGCTAGCTGTCCAGGTTTTTCTGTCCCTCGGAAGGTATGGCTCACACCAAACTGTTCTTTTCTGAGGGGATCACTAGTGGGGAAGACCTCTGGAAACCGGGGCAAATCCCAAGACTTTGGCCCTTATGATGGCTCCTCAGTCCTCCTCCCCCCGCCCCCACCCACTGAGGGATCATGGACAGCCAACATAAGGATTGTCCCTTGCTGGTCAATTGATCCTTATCATGTCCTGGCATTACTCTTACCCTCCTGACTTAACATCCTGTATCACATTTCTAACCATGTTCATGCAGGTCTGTGGCCCCCTCTCAAGCCCACCCAGGAAATCAGGGGACAATGTCGATGAGATTCATTTCAGCTTCGTACTCTGCAAGTCCAAAGTCACCTTATAACTTTGTCAAGACTATGAAATGCCCAGCACATAAGCTGACTTTAAACGAAAACGAAGGGAGGTAAAGATCTGTTCTTAAAAAAAAAAAAAAAAAAAAAAAAAAAAAAATTGGGAAAGGGGATATGGGCATGTGGGGAGAAGGAATGCATTATATTTATTTTTACCACCAGAGTTTTTAGAAATATGTTTTGGGGCTTTTCTTACAATTCCAGAATTTTAATAGATGTAATGTAGATAGTAAGGGAGAGAGAGAGAGAGAGAGACAAAGACGGTGTGGACAGAATCAGAGTGTTAGGCAGGGGCAGAGAGAATACACAGTGGCAGGGAGAATGCAGGCAGAAGCAAAATGTAGATAGAACAGAGCGTAGACAGAGGCAAGGAGAGATGGCCAGGGGCATGGAGCGAACAGATGTCAGTCATTGCTCCCAAAACCAGATAGAAGCCCCTGGTATTTAGAAGGTTGAAACCTCAGATCTTAGAAAGTCCTGATAACGGCCCACTCTCCATCCCAAGCCCCCCATACCCATTTCTGTCTCCCCATTTTCAGCCCCCATTCGGAACCTACAATGTCACCCTCTCTTCGGTGACAGGGTCTTTCCCTGCCCCACCCCCTCCAGGGTCCATCCCTTGGGGTGGGAACGTGTCCTTTTTGCTAAGTCTTGCCTGCCATCAGTGACTGTCCCTACATGCTCTTCTTCAGCCTGAGTGACACTCCCCCACCGTTTTTCTTCCTTGTTGAGAGTCTGGGGGCTACCATTCATTCATCCCTTCATTCATCAAGCATTTATACTTAGTTTCCAGGAGCCAGGCCCCTTGCCTACGCCCTGCATCATCCACTCACACCCACACCCCACGTGGGGCGTGGGAAGGCCGTATAAGCAGTGGTAACAGCCTGATCAGAGTTTTGATGGGTGGACATAAAGCACTGTGAGCCCCAGAGAAGATACTTAACCCGGCCTAGACCAGGTTCGGGAACCGGCTTGAGCCTTGGATGTGACCCCACCCCCAACAGTCCCGCCCCCCAGCATAAAGCCGGTCTCAAAGGTGCGGTCCCATCACCGCCCCCTCAGCCTGCCAACGCCCCTTCTCGGCCCCGCCCCATTGTTGGTCCAGGTCACGCCCCTCTCAGCCCCTCCCCTATTTCATTCAATCCAGGCCTCAAGCCCCACCGCCCGGGAGACCAACCTCAAACCAACCTCACGATCCCATTGGCCAGAGAATGTTAGTGCACCGCCTTCCATCGGTGTTATTGGGTCCCGAGGCGTCAATCTTCTTTATAGAGTCCCAACAGTTGCCATGGCCGAGATTTGAGGGGCAGATAATAATGGACGTCTCAAGACGTCTCGTTATTGGGCAGAAAGCCCGGCTCTGGGCGGGGCTTAGAGCCAAACGCTTGGCTGCCTCTGTCTGGGGTTCTTCAAGGCTGCAGCCTTTCCTCGGAGACACACCCCTCCCTCCTTGTTATTGGTGCCGCCAGGTGTTGCTCAACAGGATTCCACATGTCGATAGGAAAAACTGCCCGTCCTTCACAGCTTTCCTAATTTCAATTTGCTTCTCTCCTTAGAGGCGGCAACCTTCTGGCCGTAGCCAGGGCCCTCCTCACGGAATGGCCACGGATTGGCCCGGCATCCCGTCACTCCTGGACCGTGGGCGGAGCCAGGGTGCCTGGGGGCGGCGAATTGGCTGACGGGGCCTCGGGGGCGGGGCAGCCGCTCCTGTCAGCGGGTGAAATGGCAGCGGCAGAACCGGCGGCGGCCGCGGTCCCGGGGGGCGGCTGAGGGGGCCGGGCCGGGGCTGCGGGGCGAGCGGCGCGGCGGGGATCCAGCGGCGCGGCCCGGGACGGTGAGGCTCGGCACGGCGATGGCGGCGCGCTCGGCGCAGGTAGGCAGGCGGCGCGGGCCGGGCCTCCCGGGCGCCTTCTCAGGCCGCCGGCTCCGCGCTGCGGCCCGCGGGGGGCCCGGCAAGACCGGGGCTCGGGCCGTCTCGCCGCGGAACCCGCGCCGGGGGCCCTCGGCACTCCCGGCACGGACCCCGGCCGTCGGCCTTGGGCCCCGGCCCCCGCCCACCCACCCTCGTTCCCGGTGCCTCCGGACCCCTCGGGGCCCCTCCCCGGGCCCTTCCGGGCGCCCCCTCCCCCATCCCGCCCCCTCCCCAAGAGCCTGCCCCCCTCGGCCGCGAGCTCCCGCCCACCCCTTCCACAGACGCGCAGGACTCCTCCCGGACCCTTCGGGGCTCCCCCAGCCCCCACCCCGCAGACCCGCCCCCCACAGGCGCCCCCTCCCCCTTCCCTGCAGGCCCAGGACCCCCGCCCTCCCTCTGTCCGGATCCCTCAGGACCCCTCCCATCTGCAGACCCCTTGCCACCCCTCCCTCCCCTCACTTGGCATCCTATCTCAGGGCCCAGGCCTGCCCCCAGCCCCAAGGGTGTTAGCCTCAGAGCCCTACCCCTCCCTTCCGACCCCACAGGACCCCTCCCCTAGCCTCTGTGAATCAGGATTCGTACCCACAGGCCTGACCTCGGCCTGCTGGCCCATCTCCCACCCCCAGCAACCCCATGCCCAAGGGCACCCGGAAAAATCACTCCTCGGGCTCCTCCCAGCGCGTTCCAGCAGCTGCACACACACCCCTGAGCCTGCTTCCTGAGCATCCACCCTCCCCTCATGCTCAGGACCTCCCAACAGATAGATATTCTGAGCCCTCCTCCCCTCCCAGAGACACATCTTTCTGAGAGCCCCACACGCGCCCGTGCGCGTGCACACACGCACATCTGGGAGCCAACAGTTCTCTCGCGCAGAGAGATGACCACGAACCCTCCACAACGCGTCGGGACAGACATCCTGCCCCCCAACACACAGGCATCCAGGAGCCCCCTGGTACGCGGGCGTGCGCGCTCTCGCACGCACACACACACACACTCACACACACACAGAGCTAGACACTCGGATCCCCTACGCACACGGAAAAACTTAGGACCTCCAACACAGACGCAGACAATTGGTACCTCCCCCCACACACTCGCACACGCAGGACTCCTTAGCACTTTCACACGCCTCCGTAGACGCCACCTGCCCGGGTCCTCCCGTAGTGCCCAAAGCTCCCAGCGCAGGCAGACTTGGAGACAGGAGCTGTTTGCCCTGCCCCAGGCGGCCAGCCTGCCCGGCGTCCCCGTTGGGGCCCTGAAGGGTGGCAGGGTGACCCAGAATCTCCCAGCACCCCTGTGGACACCTGCCCCGGGCCTCTCTCCCCGTACCCGTCTCTCCCTGCTTTGCCCTTCTTCAGAGGGAAGGACACTCACTCTCCCTCCTACACTGAAGTCTCCCAAAGGGAAGCCCCCCCTCCCCACTGCCTGCCCCCCTGATTTATGCCACCCCCCTGGTGGGGAGGGGGAGTTCAGGCTGCTCCTGAAGTCTGACCAGACCGGCAGGACCAGCTTCTGGACCCCATGATGCACGCGCCAGGGGCAGCCCCTCATAGCCCGCGTGAGTTCCTTCACCCACCACCCGCGTGTCATGCCAAAATGAAACGGCTCCCTTCTCCCCTGGCATTTGGGACCCGGTGGGGCCGGGCTGGGGCCTGCCAGAAGCACACAGCTCTTTGTTAAGGAATATTTTCAGAAGGGAAGAATGTGCTGAAGAGGCTCGGGTGGAACACAAGTGAGTAGTCAGCTTGGTTTGTCCCCGGGCCGGGCTTTGGTCAAGCTAGAGGCCCCAGCATCCACGGGTCTTCCCGGGTCGTGTTGGTTCCCTCCGCCCGTCCTGCCACCCTACAGCTGTCACCCTCAGGTCCAACCTGTGGGCGCCCCTGGGCTTTTGTGGTCACCCCTGTGGGCGGTTTGGAAGGAGCTGCAGGTGGCTTGGCCCTGGCACAGAGATGAGGAAAGGAGATCACAGAGCGGGCACGATGGTGTGGCCAGGACTGCGGGGGTGAGGAGGAGTCTGGGTCCCGCCTGCGCCGAATCCAGATCAGTCCAGCCCCCGCACTGCCTGTCTGGGCTCCTTTGACCGACATTAGCCTGGAAAGCCCCAGAGAAACAAGCCCAGGCTTCTTTGTGGATATTCACCAGTGGACTCTGGACGGCCCTGAGAAGGAGCCCATATTGGCTCGGGGCGTCAACTTCTCCATCTGGAAAATGGGGGGGAAGATCCTTAGATCCTCGCTTTGTACTGCAGGGGAGCCAATGAGGTTAGGATGTAGTCCTGAATGTCCCCCTGGGCGCCATGTGGAAGGGGCCGGTGGGGTCCAGCAGGGCAGTCATCCATCCATGGGCGCTGGCAGGATCACTGGCCGCCCTCGTCCCCTGGTTGTAATTCGTTGGCACCTCTCTGGATGATGGCCATCTCTCTGTGGCCCAGCTGCATCTCAGGAAGCCGGCTCAGGTGGGGGTTGAGAGATGGTCTGTTGTGGGATTTGTGGCCACACAGAAGCCTCCCGTGGGGACGGAGGGTAGGATGGGGACTGCTTGCTGGCAATGCCTCTGGCCCGCGTACACCTCTGATGCATAGACCTGGGTAGGGAGAGGTTTGCTCTGCCCACTTGCTGAAGGGAGAGGTGGTGAAGACTCCTGAAGGTCACGAGGTACACAGGAAACAGTCTCCACCTCCCCAGGGTGGGACCTTGTGCAGATCCAGTGGGGTCAGAAGGCTCCTCAGAAGAGGCTGGGTACGAACTCCTTGGGAAAACACGAGAAAGCTGCTTGTGAACAGCATCGGTGCACTCTTACCCTCGCTTGGGATACAGGCCTGTGTCTTTGTGTCTATGTGCTTTGGCAGGTGCAGGGGGGCAAGGAGGAACGTGATCTCAATTTCCTCTTGCAAAATAGAGGCGCTGATTGTTCTAGGTGAAGCCCTACCAAGTATTAGGCACCGAGTCAGCTGCTGGGGTATGAAAGAATGTCACATGTGGTCCCTGCCCCGCAGCTAAAGACCCTCCTGGCATCGGGAGGCAAGAGCTGAAACCAGCGGTGTGCCCTGCGATCAGGCCCGTGCCACATGCTAGGCCCTGTGCCAAGCACCATTTACATATTATCTCATTTAATCTTCCGAACAACCTGGAGGAACCTAGATTCCAGTGTGTGCCCTTCCCACCACGTCCTGCTGCTTGCCCTGTGGAAGCATGAGATGGAATTATGCACAGCGTGCGGCGGGAGCACAGAAAGGGTCCAACGCATCCCTGGGGCGTCAGGGAGGGTGGAGCAAGGATGACGTAGAGGCCCAGAGAAGAGCTCACCGGGCAGGCATGGCAGGGAAGGGCGTGCCAGGCAGGCAGAGTGCTTGGACAGAGGCCCACCAAGCAGGAGCCAGCGTGGTGCATTCAGGAAATCGTGCCTTGTTTGGTGGGCCTCATCCTGCAGGCCCTGTGTCCCAGATGCTATCCATGGGGAGCACCCTGTGTGCTGCTCCCTGGGAAAAGGGACCCGTAGCTGGAAGAACTTGGACAGGCAGCAAGCCCCACCTTGCCCAGGGGAGTCTGTAGCACATGGGCTCCGGTAGCCAAACAGGGGCAGTGAAAGGAGTGAGCACGAACTCACCAGACCCAGGGAAGCGATGTATCCCTTCCAGGGAGATTTCGAAGGCCCCATCCGCACAGCACAGCTCGCCTGCACTTTTCCTGCATGGCTCAGCGTGCTGTGATGTGTGGTGAGATGGTTTCATTGAGGTCTGCCTCCCACAGGAGACCACTAGTCCCACGAGGGCAGGGTGCCTCTCTGTTCATGGCTGAGTCTCAGGCGACTGGATGCTCGGTAAATACTTGCATCGTTTCAGGATCTGACAGTCTTCCCTACTCAACCCACTTACGAAAGAGCACCTAAATCTCTTCCCCAGAAAGAAGTTGACCCGTTGGCCTTGGAGAGCCCCCAGAGGCAGGGAGCACCCACCTCGCCCCTGCCCCCTGGCCCAGCGAGCCTGTGCAGCTGACACGGGCACCAGAAAAGCTATCATCTTGGCTTTGAAGAGCCAAGTGCCTTGCAAGATGCCACTTGTCTTATTCATGGGTCCCTGGAAGGCTCATAAGGGCTTTAAATGTTCCCCTTTGTCATTCTCAGGGACCTAGAGGAACGAGGGGTTTGCAGGAATGAAGCTGTTTCGGTGGCAGTAGGAAAGTTGGAGATGATACAGGGTAGTAAACATTTTATTTTATTTTTTTTTTTAGGTCAGAAGGGATTCCACAGGTCATACTGGTCCACCTCTCAGATTTTAATCTGAAGGTATTTGCTGCTGCTATTATTACCAATAATGATAATGATAGTTTTACTGCGTTTAACTTTTAAAGAGGGCCACCACACTGGGGGTGGGCCTGCTGAGGAGGGGAGGTTTGTTTATTCATCCCACAAATATTGGATGCCTGATGCTGTGATGGAACTCTGGGGATCCAGGGGTGGGCTAGACAGCCCCGGCCCTCATGGAACTTTCCATCCCACAGGGAACAAATACTATGGGCCGGCTCCTGTCCTAAGCACTTGACAGGTTTAGCTCAGGTATTCCTCCCAACAAAACCTGGGAGGCAGGTACTGTTTAACAGTTAACCCTGTTTTCAGATGACAAGACTGAGGCAAAGTGTATCTCAAAGATAGAAAGGGATGTAGGAGGGATTTGAACGCAGGCTACTGGCTCTGAAGTTCTCCCAGGAGGCCAAGAGATCTGGGAACAGTTATACACACACCCACAGAGCCATGGAAGAAGAGACACGGATATGGAAACATCTAGAGCAGCATGGAGTTGCAGCGAGAACTGGGGGAAAGAGGAGGATAGACAGTAAGCCCTGAATTCCAACTGCTGTTCTTGTTACCCGAGGTTACAGATCGGTTGCCCGCCCCTCGCCAAGGGAAAGGGCCCAGACACCAGGCCATTTCCCCAGGAGCTGGAGCCAGCCAGGACCATGCGGTCTGCGGGCCCACAGTGACCGTCCTGGCAGGCTGGGCATCTAGGGTCACATGGCATCTCCTGAGGCATCAGATTCAGAAATTTTTCTGTGTCCCCCATAACCATTCCAAGAAGAGGATCACAAGCCGGTGGGGGGAGGGGAAGTGGGGAGCCAAACTGGAAGGAAACTTGGGGTCTTTATTCTTGCCTCTGAAAATGCCAGGCTCTGAGAGAGGGCACATACACACTCACCCCCTCTCCCCATTGAAAGCCAACGACTGCACTTTCCTCAGTGCCCAGTAAATTGGGCATTCGAGTTTTATGTGTATTATTCCTAAAGTGAAAGGAAGCAGGAAGAAGGCAGAGGTTCTGGAGTCAGAAATCCAAGCACAAGTCCTGCCTCCCCCGCGGCCTCGTCGGGGGCCCTGGCACCTGTCCTACTTGCTACGGCACCTGGCACGTGTTACAACTGTGCTTTACTTTTCTGTCCACGCTGATATGGCATCTTTTTCTCAAATTGTTTTTAAAGTAGGGTTTATTTTTTCGAACAGTTTCAGAGTTACAGAAAAACTGAGGATAGTGGAGCATCTTGTTGGCTCAGTCAGAGCATGAAACTCTTGATCTCGGGGTCATGAGTTCAAGCCCCACATTGGGCATGGAGCCTACTTTATTATTATTTTTTTAATGTTTAATTATTTTTGAGAGAGAGAGAGAGAGCACACTCCAGCAGGGGAGGGGCAGGGAGAGAGGGGGACAGAGGATCCAAAGCGGGCTCTGCACTGACAGCGGGTGAGCCCCATGTGGGGCTCAAACTCACGAACCATAACATCATGAGTCAGACCCTCAACTGACTGAACCACCCAGGCTCCCCAAAGCCTACTTTATTTATTTATTTAAAAAAAATTTTTTTAATGTTTATTTTTGAGAGAGAGAGACAGAGACAGAATGCGAGTGGGTTAGGGGTAGAGAGAAAGGGAGACACAGAATCCAAAGCGGGCTCCAGGCTCCGAGCTGTCAGCACAGAGCCCGACGCAGGGCTCAAACTCACGAGCTGCGAGATCATGACCTGAGCCAAACTGGGACGCTCAACCGACTGAGCCACCCAGGCGCCCCTCCCCAAAGCCTACTTTAAAAAAAAAAAAGTTGAGACGATTGTACAGAGAGTTCCTGTAGACCCCACACCTAGTTTCCCCTATTAGTCACGTCTTCAGTTAGTCTGGCACATTTGTTATGATTAACAGACTGATGTTGATACATTAACTACAGTCCACGCTTTATTCAGGTTCCCTAATTTCCTTGTCCTCTTCCAGGATCCCATCCTGGATCCCACGTGACATTTTGTTGTCAAATCTCCTTAGGTTCCTCATGGCTGGGACAGTTTCTTAGGCTTATCCCTACTGATGATGACCTTGACAGTTTTGAGGACTGGTCAGGAATTTTCTAAAATGTCCCCTCGTCTGGCTTTGTCACATGTTTTTCTCATAGTTAAACTGGGGTGATGTGTTCTGGGAGGAAAGACACAGAGGTGACCATGCCCTTGTCATCTCATCACGGGCCCAAGCTCTCACTATGACTTATCACTGTCCGTGTTGACCTTGATCACTTGGCTGAACAGCACAGAGATTTTTGTCTTCATTTGGCAAATGTTTACCGAGCACCTGCTAAATTCCAGATGTGTTAGGATCTTGGAGTAGAAAATTAAAGAAGTTAGGCCCAGGGCTCCTGGGTGACTCAGTCAGTTGGGCGTCCATCTTCGGCTCAGGTCATGATCTCACGGTACGTGAGCCCGAGCCCCATGTCGGGCTCTGTGCTGACAGCTCAGAGCCTGGAGCCTGCTTCAGATTCTGTCTCCCTCTCTGGCCCTCCCCTGTTCATGCTCTGTCTCTCTCTGTCTCAAAAATAAAAACAAACATTAAAAAAAAATTAAAAAAAAAAAAAAAAAGAAGTTAGGCCCTAGCCCTCAGCACGTTCATGACCCAGTAGGGCAGGCTGGCACGTATAGAAGTAATTGCCATAGAATGTGCCTTGGGCTGGGTTGTAGGAGATATTTGCAGAGAGGAGAGAAGTGAGCCAGCGTGCTGGAGGTGGAGGCTGACAGGAACAATTTCACAGGAAAAAAAATATTCAAAATGTTGGAGAATGCCTTTCCAGCAAGAGGGAACAGCATGTGCAAAGACACAGGCAGAAAGAAGCAGGTGGTCACGGAGGGCTGAGCCTGGTGGGGCTTGGATAACGGAGAAAGGGAGGCCAGCAGGGCTGTGAGCACCAGGCAAAAACATTTGGTCTCCATCTCTAAGTAGGGAGTGGCTGAAGGGTCTGGGCAAGTGCAGAGGGCTAGCGCCAGGCTTGGCCTGAGCAGGTGGGTGGAAGGCAGCACCACGGACCCAGCGAGGCCCCTCTGCATCAGGAGGAGTGGCGGGCTTTAGGGAAGGTCTTCCTAAAATGCAAGGCCAGCCAGGCTCCTGCCTTGGTCCACAGGGCCCGGTGGGGGTCTGGCCTCTGCAGAACTCAACAGTCTCCTCTAGAGTAGCATGCCTCCCTCCTGCTTCTGCCCTGTGGTCCCTCTGCCATCCCATCCCACCCCATCCCATCCCTATCATCATTTTCTCTGAGCGATCATTCACATAACATAAAACTCACCCTTTCAAAGCGAATGGTTCAATGGGTTTCAGTATATTCACAACACTGTGCAACTGTCCTCACTGTCTAATTCCAGAACAGTTCCTTGCTCCAAAAAGAAATCCCCCATTCCCCCGTTCACCCTAAGTCCTGGCCCCCGGCCACCACTATAGATATGCCTCCTCTGAACATTTCGTATAAATGGAACCATGTCACTTGTGGTCATTTGTGTCTGACTTCTTGTACTGAGCCTAATGTCTTCCGGGTCCGTCCACGTTGTAGCAGGTGTCAGAGCCTCCTTCCTTTTTTATGGCTGAGTAATATTCCATTGTATGGATGGACCACATTTTGTTTGTCTGTTCATCCATCAACGGACATTGGGTTGTTTCCACTTTTTGTCTGTTGCGAATAACACCGCTGTGAAGAGTCATGTGCAAGTTCGCGTGTGGCCGTGCGGTTTCCATTCTTTTGGGTAGATATCTAGGAGCGGAATTGCCGGGTCATAGGGTAACTCCGTGTTTAACTTTGGAGGGAACTGCCAGATTGTTTTCCGCGCTATCCGTTCTTCCAAGCGTGCCTCTCAATCTGTAATAGAAAGTTTGGATGGTCGTTTCTTAATCCCTATGCTCTGTACGCTCTGGGAGGGCCGCGACTGTATCGGTGTTTGCCCAGTATGGTGCCCAGCACCTCGCAGGCATTCAGCAAATATGGGTGGGTGGGCAGGTGGGTTCAATTTCTCAACTCCTATGTTGTAGGCTCAGTGCAGGGCACCACAGTGGCAGGGACCCAGACAGTGGCGATTTTTACCCTGGTGGGTAATATTCAGGAGCCAGTTGGCAATCTTGGCTGGTGCTCAGGAGAAAGGGAAAGATGGGGAAAGGAGAGTGTCCCAATTGGTGGCATTTATTTGATCATTTAAGCCTCGACAGTGAGACCACCAGGGGCATGAAGGGACAGGGGCCGAGGCAAGGCCCGTGGAGGAAGAGGTGCCGTGTAGGACACTGAGAAGCCCAGGAAGAGAAGTGGGAGAGAAGCCAGGAGCCTGGTCTGTCTGAAGCTGGGTGGAAAAGGACTTCAAGAAGGAGGGCGCATGGCTGGCAGTGTCTAAACAGCCCGGAGAGGGGGAGGGAAGTAGAAAACGCCCAGCATCTGGGCCCTTCTGCCCCCACACCCCCTGCCCCCAGCACACTGGCAGTCTCTTCCCACCCCTCTAGGTTGGCTCAGCCATGGGCTCAGCCTCACAAGCCATGGGCCACCCTGTGGCCATGTGGAGGGTGGGAGTGCCAGCAGGCAAAGGGGTAGGCCGCCCACTGCCTGCTCTGCAGGGTCCAGGACCCCATTCAAGTGGCTGAGGTGGAGTAGAGGCAAAGGGGCTTGAAGTGAAGGACGCTGAGAGGCTGGCACATCAGACCCACTGGACCCACATGTGCATCTCAGGCCGGTGGCCCCTCAGCCCTCGAAGGGACTGCCCCCTCTCTGGGTCTCTGTACCCATCAGGCAGGGGAGGCGGTGCCTCATCCGCCTATTTCCCCCCATTTCCCTGTGCCCAGAACAGTGCCTGGCCCTCAGACGGCCCTCAGTGAGCATCAGGGAAGGACAATGAGCCGGGAAGAGTTGGGCCTCTCTGGAGGGGAGGCAGGGCCACCCGCAGAGCTAGGAGGGTGGCGGGCCGGTGTCCGTCCCAACCTACTCAGTCCCAAGAGTGGCAAGATCTGGTCCGTGCAGGAAGTGCGTGCGTGTGTGTGTGTGTGTGCACACGTGAGAATGCGTGGGTGTGAGACGGACTGTAGACGCGTGTGAGTGGGCCGTGTGTCCGAGTGTGTACGCATGGGTGTGGGTGCAAGATCGTGTGTGTCGCCGTGAGTGCAGGGGGTGTGAGGTAGTGTGTGAGTGTATGTAAGTATGTGTGGGTGTGTGCGGGTCAATTGCATGAGTGTTTTAGTGTGTATGGTGTGTGTGTGTGTGTGTGTGTGTGTGTGTGTGTGTGCATCAGGAGGATGGCTTCCAGCGCCAGGCAGTGTTTAGAGAATCTGGTGACGAGTCAAGAGAAAGTTCCTGAGGGATCAGAAGGTTCTGCCTCTCGGACTGCAAATTTCAGCCGTGTGTATTGGATCAATTTTACTTCCTGTATGAAGTCCACATTAATATGTGATAAATATCTGGACAAGCCCTGCTAGTGGCTGGTTTTGTTTTGAAATCAGAAGGCCAGAGTTGAAGCAGTCCCTCGGGCCCTTTGGGGGTGGCATCGTGGACACCAGGGCACTCCAGGCCTCCTGAGATGGCGGGCCCGGACCACCACCCTGGCCACGTGTGGTCTCTTGCTCCAGGGCTCCCACTGCTCCCCCACCTCTCTCCCACCTCCCAAGCCTGCCTTCCCAGCTCCTCCCCGCCCAGAGAGATCCTTCCAGGTCAGGGCTTCCTGTGCACAGCCCGCCTCTGCCCTGGCTGGTCACAGACTCTGACTCGGTGGTAGGCCCGGAGCGGGCCCCACCTCTCTCCGGAGAGGTTAACTCCTGGCTAGACGGTATAGAGTGGCCCGTTCTCCGGGGCAGTTGTCGCTGGCCAGCGAGGCCGTGGGAGGAAGAGATCTTCCAGTTCTGCTGGGGTTCGCCACCCAGAGTTTGTACTGCCCACCCAAGCCAGAGCCCTTGGCACCCAACAGAATCGGAGAGACTTGGGGAGCCAGAGGCAGAACCAGTGGCCCTGAGGAGCCACAGAGACCTGGGAAGGGAGGGTTCTGGGCCCCCTACAAGGTGAAAAAAGAATGATGCCCCCTCGCTCCCACCCCGTGACAGGGCAGCACAGGGCAAGGAGGCTGGAATCAAGTGTATGGCCAGGGTCAAGCCCAGCCACCCAGTGGGCCCTCAGGTGTCGGTTGGGGTCTGAGTTTAGGCTGCAAGTAGGCGCCCAGTGACCTGATGGCAGGTGTGAAATGACCTACTCTTGTCCTGTCATTGTCCTTCTGCTGCCTAGCGGACCAGATGCCTCCTCTCCGGGGCCTGGCCAAGGGCCCCTCCGGGCGGAGCTGTCAGAGCCAGGTTATGTGGGGTCCAAGGGCAATAGTGGATTCCTGTCACAGACTATGCAGGAGAGTAGGGGGGTGTGAAGGAGCCGTCCAAAGCGACAGGGAGGGGAGGAGCACTTTCTTCCTGCCTCCATGGCCCTGGAGATCCCCATCCTCTTAGACCGTTGATGCTTGGGCTTACCAGAAACATGACTGAGTGGAAAGAACACCGCCCCTGGCCCCTGCCTTCGCTCCCCTAGCCACCCCCACCCCTAAAACCTCCCACCAGGGTGATGGCAGCTCCTGCCAGCAGTCCCCACACCAGGCATAGCAGAACCCTGGAGGCCAGCTAGATGTTGGCCCTGGCCCTGGAATGAATGATCAAGGCCGCCATCTAGAGAGCAGTTATTAAGTGTCAGGCGCTGTTCTCCCATGTTCCATGCGGTGGCACACTCAGGTTCACCGCCACCCTCTGGAGCAGGTCCTGTGTGATCCTCAGTCTTTGGAGACTCAGAGAGGCCAGGGGACTGGCCCAAGGCCACCCAGCTGGTTGAGGGGGAACCACGGTTCAGACACAGATTCGTCTGAGTCCAGAGCCCTCGCTTTCAGCACGGTGCTGAGCTGCCTCTCCTGAAGCCGGCAGAAAGCAAGAGGCTAGTGTTCTGGAAGCTGCAAGGAGGGCAGGGCCAGATCCTCCCCAAGAAAAATCAGACAAATGGGCCTGGCACCCGCCCGGCCAAGATCGGGGTACTGACGAGAGCCTGTGGCTCTCGCTCTGCATCCGCCGGGCCACACATTCCCAGCACTTTGATGCATCCATCCCCGGCTTCCCAGCCCAAGGGGAGTCGACTCTTCTGGCCGTTGGCAACACCAGCCAATCAATGGTAGAGAATAATTGTTTCTGGCTGTGCCAGCCGCCCACTTTGGTTGATGAGACGGGGAAGGTCGGATGCTGAGGCAGGGCTCCCAGGACAGGATCTAGCCAGAGACAGGGACCATGGCCATCAGGAAGGGCCACTGGAGCAGGGGCTTCTGTGCCTCCAAGGCCTGAGTGACAGGGAGCCTTTGCCCCTGGTCCTGCTGAGGACTCAGGGATGTCAAGTTGAGACCTGGCCTTTATGCCCAGGGACAGCAGGGCAGCTCGGGCCCTGGCTGCGGTCCTTCTGTCTCCATCCATGCATCTGGACCCAGGCAGGGATCATGGTAGCTGGTGTCTCGCATAGAAGGAGCCAGCATGGCCGTCCGCTGGGCTGGAGTACGTGGGGATGGGGGGTGCACCGAGCGGACAGACCAGAGATGGGCAGCCCGAGGTGAGGAAATGTCCATAGGCGAGCAGCAGGCTCAGCCGGCCAAGAGCCAGCCAGACAGGGTAGGCGCCCCCACCCAGTGCTGACCATACATGTCTCCGGCCCCCAGACAGAGCTGTGACCTGGCCCTGCTTGCAGCAGACGAGCCTGCCCACCATGGCGAGCCCCACTCTGAGCCCCGACTCCTCATCCCAGGAGGCCCTGTCGGCCCCCACCTGCTCCCCCACCTCTGACTCCGAGAACCTCAGCCCCGATGAGCTGGAGCTGTTGGCCAAGCTTGAAGAGCAGAACCGGTGAGTTGGGGCCTGGGGGGCGGGGAGTGGCCTCAGGGGTGCAGCCTGGGCCCCACACAGAAGTTCCCGGGGGCCCCCCCTCACACTAAGAGCTGGGCCCAGCCCTCGGCAAAGTAACAGCGCCCACCAGAGGCTTGACAAGGGACGTCTTCTGCCGTCCTCCAACCCCGGATGATCGGTTTCCCCATTCCATTGAGACCAAGGTTTCAAGAGGGCCAGTGAACCTGGCCTTCGCTGGCTGAGCCTCTGTTGGAGGGAAGAACAAATCCTCTGACTCTGGAGCCGGGCCTTCCCACCTTTCTCCTCTGGCCCTTCCCCTGGTTTCAAAATGTAGGCGGTATTATTATTCGGATACAATGAGGCCAATGGACAGAGAGTTTGTGAGTCACCGCCTCTAAGAGGAGGGGGCCGGGCACACCATGTGGGGCTAACCAGGACAGCACCAGGGTCGGTCAGGGGGCAGAGGGAATGAGGCAGGACGTGAGCAAGAGCCTTCGTTGTGGTTCCTGTAGGAAGGAACAGCGAGGCCGACTGGCTAGCTCGAGTAATCTCAGCGGGCTCGGGGGTGCAGGGCCAAGCCTAGTTGGCCTGGCACCTGGCCCTGGGGTGATCAGAGCAGGGGAGGGGGTTGGTTTAGGGGTTCTAGATTGGTTGGTCTGCATAGGAAAACTGCACTTGGCAGGCAAGTCTTTACCCATCTCTAGGAATCTGCTAGGCTGACAGAGGGTGGTCCCCCCCGGGGTCAGCGAGGCCCCAGATGGCAGAGCAGCAGAAACACACGGCCACACAGCTGCTTGCCAGCTGGCCGAGTGGCTCGCCCTCCCTACACCTGGTGCGTAGAGCGTAGATCTTAACCAACCCTGCCCTGCGGTGCTGGTACGCAACTGAGCCCACCAATGCGCGGGCTTCTCAGCCCCGTGCTGGACACAGACGGGACACAAAGACGGCAGCCTCTCTGGGGGCCCAGGAATGAGGACCACGGCTCAGAGACGGCAGAGCACCGGCTAAGGCCCCTCAGCGAGAACAACTTAGACCCAGTCTGGGACTCCTGAGAGGAGGGGCCGGGCTCCCCTGGGGGTGCCCTGTCCCCAGAGAGTCACTAGAGCCCAGGGGCGGGGGCAGGAGTTGGCCGCAGCCAGGGCCCCGCCTCCACCAGCCCCTCTCTGCCCAGGCTCCTGGAAGCCGACTCCAAGTCGATGCGCTCCATGAACGGCTCCCGCCGGAACAGCGGCTCCTCGCTGGTGTCCAGCTCCTCGGCCTCCTCCAACCTGAGCCACCTGGAGGAGGACACGTGGATCCTGTGGGGCCGGATCGCCAACGAGTGGGAGGAGTGGAGGCGCAGGAAAGAGAAGCTGCTCAAGGTGGCGGGGCCTGTGGGGCTGGGCGGCGCCGGCCGGGTCACTGGGCCACCGGAGGGCAGCACCAGGGTTACCAGGGTGGGGGGGGGGGGCCCGGGCCGTGGTGCAGGGTGGGGCCGGCCAAGCTAGTGGCTGTCACGCCGGTGTCTCAGGTACCCGTTTGTTTCCCGCCCGCTCTGTTCCGTGACGGACTGGGGACCGCGCATTAAGCAGCATGGCTTCTGTCCGCAGCACGGGGGCTCGGCCAGCTCTGGGCCTCAACCGAGCCACAGGCCAGCCCCGTCTCAGGGCTGGACCGGGTGGCCGTGGGGAGGCCGCCCTGGGACAGGGTCCAGCCCGGCCTCCCGCCCCCCCCCGCCCCCCCCGCATTGGCAGGAGCTGATCCGCAAGGGCATCCCCCACCACTTCCGGGCCATCGTGTGGCAACTCCTGTGCAGCGCCACGGACATGCCCGTCAAGAACCAGTACTCGGAGCTGCTCAAGATGTCCTCACCCTGTGAGAAGCTGATCCGCAGGGACATCGCCCGCACCTACCCAGAGCACGAGTTCTTCAAGGGCCAGGACAGCCTGGGCCAGGAGGTCCTCTTCAACGTCATGAAGGTGAGGCCCGGGGCCGGCGGGTCTCCACCGCCCAGACCCCGGCCTGTGAGGGCCCGCCGGCCCGGAGGGCCCCTGCGGTGATGCACGTGCGTCCCCTTTGCAGGCGTACTCCCTGGTGGATAGGGAGGTGGGCTACTGCCAGGGCAGCGCCTTCATCGTGGGTCTGCTCCTCATGCAGGTAGGCCAGGCACCAGCCACAAGCCCGGGAGGTGGGCCAAAGCAGAGCGTGCCCCCGTCCAGGGTCCTCCTGGGGTCAGACCTCCCTCCCCACCCACCTACGACCCCTGCCAGGCCCTAGGCCAAGCCCCCCATGGGTGGGCTCGGAGGGGCTGGTTGCCTGTCCTGGTCCACCGTCCCCTCCGGGAGCTGCCCGGTCACCGCCCAGGGCTGGCACTCAGGCGGAGGGCTTAGGTCAGCCAGTGCGGTGTTAGCTGGGCCAAGGGTTTCCTCCAGAGAACCCGGCAGACCTAGGAGGGGAGAATGGAGACAGCTGGGGCTAAACCAGAGGGTGTCTCACCTTGGGCGCTGGGGGTGGCCAGCCCCGGGCTTCAAGTCCCAGCTCCCTGTTTCCTGCCAGGAGGCCTGTGGCCTCAGCCTCAGGAGTTTTCCCATCAATGAAACCGGGATGACGATATTTACCAGGGGTTTGCTATGAGGGTCCAGGCAGCCTACTCAGTCCGCATTCTGTAAGTCTAAACGTAACAGAGGCAGGCGAAGCACCACGCCCCAGGGCCATAAGAAGAGCCGCAAGCGCCCCCTCCCACCCTGCCTGTCCCCACCCACCCAGATGCCCGAGGAGGAGGCCTTCTGTGTCTTCGTGCGGCTGATGCAGGAGTACCGCCTGAGGGAGCTCTTCAAGCCCAGCATGGCCGAGCTGGGGCTCTGCATCTATCAGTTCGAGTCCATGCTACAGGTAAGCAGAGGCCGGGTGGTCTGCACCCGCTCACCCCACGCCCATGGGTGCTAACCTAGACCTGCCCCGTTCCAGTCTCTTTAGCTGAAAGTTCCAGGGCTGGGAAATTGCACACAGAGGTTCCAGCTCAGAAGGGGTCCTGTGCTGCGACAGGGCCGGGGCGGGGGGTGGATGGGTACTGCCCCAAAGGGTGCTTCAAGCAACGGGGCAAGGGCCAACCATTGATGGTGGGCACCCCTGAGAACATGGGGCTCCCAGAGCCACCAGGGCAAGAGGGGTCAGGCTGGCTCTTGTCAGGTACACCCGCAGCCCCTCCTTGTCTGCTCCCCAGTGTGGCGGAAGGAGGGAAAGTGTTGTCTGCCTGCCTTTGCTGATACTGGAGAGCAGCCGCCTCTGTTTATAAATAGCAGCCCCCGCAGGGCCCGCCCCTGGCTGGCAGACAGAGACTGGGCGTGCGTGTATGCGTGCGTGTACACACACACACACACACACACACACACACACACACACGGCCTGCTTCAGAAGCTGGTCACAGGTGGGGCTGTGTAGCTCTGCATAGCAGATGGCAGGGAGGTGCTGTCGCTTGAGGGGACCGGGTCGTGTTGGCAAGCAGGTGGCCCGGGGCCACGGAGAGGAAGTGACCCCACCCTGGCCTGGGTGGCCAAGGCCTTCCTGGGTGAAGTAGCTGGACAGCACCAGAGAACCCCCAGCTGTGGAGGAAGCCCCAGGGCAGGTGGGGAGACAGCCCCAGAGTCTGTTTTGTCTTGGTGAAGGACATCCAGGGGGTCCTAACACCTGGTCCAGCCCCAGTTTCCCCGGGGCCTGTCACTTGCCAGCCGCCTGAAGTTCAGGCCAGGCAGACAGGCATCCCCTGAGCGTCGCTGGGCACAAGTACCACGCAGGGGGCGGTGGGTGGACACAGCAACCAGCGGGTCACAGAATATGGGGCTCACGCCACAGCCCACCTCTCGCTCTCTGGGTGAACTTGGGGAGTTGTGTTACCACCCACCTCCCCCGAGCCCCAGAAGCTCCCTCTTGAGGCAGCGGTGAGGACCCCACGGGTGGTTGTGCCAGCGCGGCCCCCCGTGCATCCCCAACACCCAGTAGCTGCTGCTGCACCTGCCGCCCCTGCTGGTGTCCCCACCTCGTGCTACTCGGAGCCCTGGGGTACCTCAGCCTCCCCCAGACACAGTGCCACGGGTTGTCAAGGGCAGGTGGGTAAGACCCCCTGGAGGCCGGGGCGCCGAAGCCCGGCCCTGGCTGGTGGAGGGGGCCCCGGGGGGGCCCGGACAGCCATTCCTGGCGGCCTCCTCACGGCGCCTGGCCTCCCCCCCACCCCCACCCCAGGAGCAGCTCCCGGATCTGAACACCCACTTCCGCTCCCAGAGCTTCCACACATCTATGTATGCCTCGTCCTGGTTCCTCACACTCTTCCTGACCACCTTCCCGCTCCCTGTTGCCACTCGTGTCTTTGACATCTTCATGTACGAGGTGAGGACGCCGAACACCCCTTCCTCTCCCAGATCCCCAGCCAGGCCCGGGCTGAGGGAGGGCCGGGACTCGGGGAGGGGTCGGAGACCCCTGGGATGACAGGACCCGAGATGCACCGCCACCATCACCTTTGCAGGGCCTGGAGATTGTGTTCCGGGTCGGCCTCGCCCTGCTGCAGGTGAACCAGACAGAGCTAATGCAGCTGGACATGGAGGGGATGTCCCAGGTGGGCCAGAGGGGCAGGGTGGGCGGGATTCCCTTACACTAGGGGCACCGGGGCAGGTGAAGGCCTCCTGAGAGATGGCAGGGGGCGGGCAGTTGCAAGGGCGGAAGGTGTCCCGAGCATCCTGACCCTTTGCCATGGCCTCTGTTCCCCGAGGCCTTCCTGGAGGACCCAGACAGGCTCTGAGGAGCAGCCTGGGGGAAATGACGGAAGGTCTAGGCTTAGGCCAAGCCCTGGGCGGTCCCCTTCACCCCCCCCTCCCCCCCCACTGCCCCAACCTCCTGCTCCCAGCCCTGGGTCCTCCAAAGTCTAACCCGGCAAATAGTAATACCAGCCAAACTACAAGGTCTTGGGTGTGGTTTTGGTCCCAGCACGTGGGCCAGGCGAGGGCCCGGGAGGGAAGGAGGGGTCCGGGTAGCTTCACACCCGCCCTGGCCGTCCCGCCTGCTGGAGAAGAGGCCAGCCTGCTTTTCCGCCATGTCCCCATCATGCAGGCCCCTGCCCCTCCCCGCGTCTTCCAGCTGGTGCTTCGGGGAAGAATGCACAAAGGCCACGGCTGTGTCCATGAACACGGGCATCCATTGTGCGCAGCTGCCAGAGGGGGCCAGCTGGGCTGGGGAGCGGGAGCCAGCCTGGCCCCGAACCGCAGCAAGCTGTGTGCTCCGTCAGGGCTTACGCTTAACCCTTTGCCCGGGCTCCCGGGCGCAGGCGTGCAGGCCGACCAGCGAGGGGTCTTCCCTCCAGGCTGCTCCTGCCGCCCTGATTCCTCACACCCTTCGGCCTCCTCTTACTGCCCCCCCGGGGGCAGCGACATGCCTGCCCCTTCCCCTGTGGAGGTCCCTGTGCTCAGACCCCTCTACCGCCTGGCCTTTGCCGGCAAGAGCTCCCGAAGCCCTGCTTTTTCCCTTCGAACTGAGGTCCAGGCTGTGGATGCTGCTTCCCCAGCCCCGCTTCTCACACTCGCTCGCTCCACACGCCCTGACAGAGCGCCCGCAACAGGCTGCACCCTGAGCTGGGCCGCGGCCGTGCCCCTGGCCGACCAGCTCCTCCCGTGGGGAAGCAGCATATAGCTCTGGCGGGCCCCGCACTCGGGGCCTCTGTGTCAGTGACCGCCTGTGCCCCCACAGTACTTCCAGAGGGTGATCCCCCACCAGTTCGACAGCTGCCCAGACAAGCTGATCCTCAAGGCCTACCAGGTCAAGTACAACCCCAAGAAAATGAAGAGGTCAGTGCCGGGCACCCAGGGGACTGGCACAGAGGGGGTCCCGGAGAGTGGGACGTAGCCTCATCTGACTCCCCTCTGCAGGCTGGAGAAGGAGTACGCAGCCATGAAGAGCAAGGAAATGGAGGAGCAGATCGAGATCAAAGTGAGTCGCGGGAGTGGGGGCAGGGACGGGGTGCCCTTGGGAGGGCAGCCTTGCCCAAGCCGCACACAGCCTGTGCTTCGAGTCCGAGGCATCTGCCTCCACACACCTGCCCTTCCTTCACCAGCGGGCCAGCGTGTGAGCAAGGGCCCACCCCACTGTCAGAGACCGGTGGCAGATAAAGTGGATAGGTCCCTGCCCTCATGGGACGCCCTCCTCATTATCGTGGGGAGATGGTCGGAGAACAAGTGGTACAGGCTATGGACTCCAGAAAGTACTCTGGATAAAAACGCGCAGAAGAGAGGCGGAGCTGACCCAGGGAAGATTGCTCTGGGCCCAGGGAGTCAGTGCAAAAAGGCCGTGCAACAGCAGGCCTGATGGACCGGAGGAATATCAGGAAAGCTGGCCCTGATGGGCGGAGCCCTGAGGTCAGGGGCAGGCACGGAGGACCGAGGACGGCGCCCATTGTGACCCCTCAGACCCAGACTCGCCTCTCTCTCCTTCCTTCTGCTTTCATCCTTCTGCATGTGATTTTAGTTATTCATGCAACAAACATTTATTGAGCATCTACTGCGTGCCAGAGTCACAGCAGAGACTGAGGGTCCCCCCCAGTCCAGTGAGAGGGACAGACACAAACCCAAACCCCAACACACCTGGCTTTGTCCTCTTCGGGATTCACTTCCCAGCTCAGCCGTGGACCAGCTGTATGACCCAGGAAGGTGGATTCACCTTTCTGAGCCTCAGTGTCCCCTTCTGCAAAATGGGAATAACATTTGCTCTGCTGTTCAAATTATTATCATTATTAATTTTAGTTTTATTATCATCACCACTATCAACATCTCTGCCCCCTTTAGAGAGGCAGAGGCAGAGGCAGAATCTAGATTAGAAGCCAGGTCACCTGCCACCCATACCTGAAGGGGAAAGAGGGCATCGGTGTCCTCGTCCCGTTTGTTGGTTTTCCAGAAAGTTTTGTGTCCTGAGTTTGCAAGCATCCCCCTTTCTCAAGAATGGCAGCTTGACTGATGCACCAGTCCCAACGTGTGTGCCTGTCTTGCTCATGCACGGTCATGGGCCTGCGCCCATCTGGTGACTGTGAGGGCCCAGTGGTAGGTACATAGGGACACAGCAGACACTCAGACTACATGCCCAACCTGGAAATTTCCAGGAGAGGAGCCTGAGAGCCCACAGACCTTATAGGATCCAGGCAGACGCCTTCTTTCATGGATGGCCCTGCCCTTGGCACTTTCACTTTTAGCCTGTTTCAAAATGTACCTGAAATTTGTTTTTTTTTTTTAATTTTTTTTTAACGTTTATTTATTTTTGAGACAGAGAGAGACAGAGCATGTACAGGGGAGGGTCAGAGAGAGAGGGAGACACAGAATCTGAAACAGGCTCCAGGCTCTGAGCAGTCAGCCCAGAGCCCGACACGGGGCTCGAACTCACGGACCGCGAGATCATGACCTGAGCCGAAGTCGGACGCTTAACCGACTAAGCCACCCAGGCGCCCCTGAAACTTGTTTTAATCAGGTGGTCAAGTGACAGACACAGAGACGACATTGCCCTTGAAAGAAGAATTTATTACTCCTAGTTGCCAAAAGGAGGGGGCACGCCCCACCACACCTGGCCACGTGGGGAACCACCAGAGTGGGTCAGAGTGGGTCAGGATGCAGAGGGTGAGAGAGGGAAAGCGTGGGCCAGCTCCTTTATTGGGCATCCCCAGGAAGGAATGGGCAAGGCAGGCAGTCAAGTTTGAGTTCAGGATTGGTTGGTCTGAACAATTTCAGCAGAAGCTGTGGGCTACAGGAGAGTCCTCGGTTGCCCTGGGACAATTTGAGGCAGGGAGAACGCTGGCTGGGTGTGCGAGTGCTATAGGAAAGGTGGGTGGCTGTGGGCTCTGTATTGGCTGGTTTGCATATGAAAGGCTAGTCGAGGGCCAGGCAGTCTTTCCAAGATTAGCAAGGTGGCTGGATATCAAAGCACCAAAAATACAGAAAATTTAAAAGAAAAAAAAAAAAAGCCCAGCGTATGCATTGACCCTGTAGTCCCTGTTCACTCCCTGTCTCTTATTTTCCCTTTGGGGTAAGCAGGAGAGAGGGGAGTTGTCAGTCGGGCACATGCGGCTTCTCAAGGATCTCTGCGATTCTGCGGTGGTGGGTCGTGGCCGGAGAGAAGGCAGAGTAGTGCAGGGGCCGGGGGCGAGAATCAGGACCCTGGAGCGCAGATATGGGGCAGAGACCCTGCCCGAAACAGATCGAACCCAGGCCAGCTGGGAGGCCCGGCAAGCCACCACCCCCTTGGGACTCAGTTTCCCCACCCGTGACATCAGTGAATGACCCTCAATCGAGTCTATGATTCTCTCTGACCGCAGTTGCCTCCTGGGAGTGTTCTGAGTGTTTCCATCACCTTTTTCTCCCGGGAAGAAACCAGGAAAGGTTCTTTGTGATCCACAGGGAGGCGGGGCCCTCACTAATAACGGATGAATGTGGGGCCTGGGGCTTCAGGAAGACGCAGGATCTGGTTGGTGTTCATTCAGCACACACTCTGGGTCCAACTATCTGTACCCGCTTCGTAAGGGGTACCTAGCAGAGGCTACGATGCAAGGCATATATAAAGCTCACCTGCTTCCCAAAAGGCCACGGGGAACTTAAAACCACAAATATCTAACCCAAATCCATCAGTGCAGGAGAGAAGGCGGAAAGCGAGGGAAACTGCCTCCAGAACCGCCCCGCTGGAGGGAAGTGACAGCTTTTGAGCACAGCTGATTTTTGTGGCTCACAGAAATGTAGCTGTCCCGCTGAAGGAAGCGTGTGTGTTCAGCAAGACCCCCTCCCCTGGACCCAGACTCTGAGAACAGTTCGTTCTGGTGCCCGAAGCAGAGCCATGAGGGGCGGGGATTGACAGACCCAGAGGAAGGGTCTGCCCGGTGATAGGTGTCACATTGGCCTTTGGCAGGCCCCCGTGTGGGGTGGAAACAGACTCCAGAGAAAGTGGGTGTGGGTGCTGACTGCTGACCCCTGAAAGCGATCACATTGTTTTAAGTGAACCAAGGATTCTTTAAAAAAAAAAAAAAAAAAAAATCTAATGGGCCATTCTGAACAGGGATTGGCCCTGTTTTCTGGAATCACTGACCCAGAACATTTGACCATGTTGCCTGGAGGCGACCTGGCCCTTAAGGGGACAGACCTCTGTGTGTATGGGGAATGGGGCGGGGTTCTGACACACTCCCCCCCCTCTCCCCACATAGAGGCTTCGGACGGAGAACCGGCTCCTGAAACAACGGATTGAGACCCTGGAGAAGGTTAGGAGCGTGGCCACCAGCCTGTGGCACCAACTCCTCCAGGCCCCAAGCAGGACCCAGCAGCCAGAGGGCCGGCCAGCCCCCCGCCCGGGCCCGGGCCCCACCCTGAGCCAGCAGGCCCCGAGGAGCATGGTGTAAATCTCACGGAGCCCCCACCCCCAGCCCCACTGAGATGGGGGCTGCCATATACTCAGGGGTTCCAGGGCCGCTTCGCTTGGGATCGGGTGTGAGGTTACAACCCAGTTCACTGCACACACTGGTCCCTCCTGAGCTGCCTGCATGGGGCGGAAAGAGGCAGAACCGCAGCTTTGACTGAGGTGCCCGAATTAGGCCGCAGGCTCGCAACCGTGGAATTTGGAAGCCTCCCCGTCGAAAGAGAGGAGAGGGGAGGCCTTACCATTGGCGATGTGGTGGGATGGCACAACCTTGACCCTGGCCCCCAGCCTACTTTTAAGGACAGGAGTAAAGGCGGGGGGGCCCACCTTCCTGCTCCTCTCCCCACCTCACTTGGCCCTCCACTGCCCACAGAGAGTAGCCCCCCACCAGATTTTACTGCCCTTGCCCCAAAGTCTCAGTTCTTGCTTAGACTCCACGGGAAAACACTTTGTCCTGGCCCAGCACTGCCACCCCACCCCTCACCCTCCGGGGATGGCGCCGCCTCCCACGCTGAGTTTTCTGGGCCCTGGAGGGTGTAGCTGTGGGCACCCCCACGTCCCCACCCACACACAGACCCCTCTCCAGGACGGAGCTAGCTCTGGCTTTGGTCTTCCTCCGGGGCCTCTCCTGCTGGTTCTTTGGTTCTCTGGTCTCACTCCTCTCTCCCCTGCTTCTAGAGATAGTCCACTGCGTTAGTGACAAGTCATTCTTGTCTGTCTCTCCCCCTCTCCTGTCCCTGTGCGCCTTCCGCTCTGCCTCCTCCCCCTGTCGCTCGGAACCCCCTCCGCCGGGTAGGAGAGCGCTGCTCTGGCTGATAGGTTAATCCAGGTACTGTAGCTTTTCGTCTCCCTCTCCCGTTTCCTTCCCGGTCCCTGCACACCACAGCCAGGGACGGCCTCTTCCTCGGCCACTGCCATGCGGGGGGGGGGGGCATCTGGGGCAGGGGGGGGCAGGCCTGGCACCGTGCATGGGCGTGGCTGGGGCCCGCTTCTCAGGAGAAACAAAGGTTTCCCTAGGGGGGAAGAGGGGTGTGCGCGTGACAGCACAGTGTGTGTGGGTGCGTGTGAGCGTGTCTGAGTGTAAGCCCATGCACGTGTGCAGAAAGCCTCCGCCCTCCGGGGGACACAGGTGGGGGCCCTGAGGCTGTATCAGCAACAGGCCCTGGTGTGTGCACTGCACTGAGCCTCTCTACCACACACACACCACCACCACCACCACCACCACCACCACCACCACCACCACCACCACCCCCCCCCGACCCCTCACGCTCCTCTCTGCTCCTACCTGCAAGGCCTACCATCTCTCACCTGCTTCTGCTGCTGCCTCACCTTGAATGGCTTTATCTGGAAGCTTCTGCCCACCACCTGGTGGCTCCGAGCCTGGAATGGGGGGCAGCCCGAATTGGTTGGGGCGGGGGGATCAGGCTGGGGGGGGGGGTTCTTCGCCCTGGGTAGATGGGGGCCCCAGATGCCAGAACCGGAGAGTTGTAGGAGAGCTACGTCCCACCTCCCAGCCCTGCCCTGAGGGGCTGTCCCTGAGTCCCTGGGGCCCTGGCTGCCTCCAGACCCCCACCTTCACCAGTGGGGCCCAGACTCTGCTGTGCCATCGGCCTAAGTAAGGATCCTTTCTCCCCACCTGGGGCAGGGGCTGAGAGCCAGGAGCTGGCAGGGGAAGGAGCTGCCATTTGGGCTTTCTCCATTTAGGCGCCACAAAGCCTGGGCCCCGGGGTGGCTCTCCCCCTCCAGGCTCCTCCCTGTGCCCCTCCGCACGTGCCCAGGCCCGGCGGGGCTCCCCATCCCAGGCTCTGAGTGCGGGAGACCTCGTCCCCTTCCTTCCCTCTCTGGGCCGCCCCCTGAGGTGGGCCCGAGGGGGGGGGGCATGTGTGAGCGGAGGGCCACAGCATCCGGTCCTCGCTGTGCTCAGGGCCAGGTGACGCGGGCGCAGGAGGCCGAGGAGAACTACGTCATCAAGCGGGAGCTGGCAGTGGTGCGGCAGCAGTGTAGCTCAGCGGCCGAGGACCTACAGAAGGCGCGGAGCACCATCCGGCAGCTTCAGGAGCAGCAGGTACCCGGCCGGGTGGGGCCCCGCACCACAGCCGCCCGGCCTTCCGGACCCGCCCGGTTACTTCCTAGCAGGCAGGGTAGGGGGGACGGAGAAAGCCGGAGGGGACGCGGCTCGCCCCACAGCCCCACACCCACGTCCCACCCGCCGGTGAGGCGTCTGGCCTGCCACACTGAGAACGAGGCAGCCTCGGCGCAAGGGCCCCTGGGAACCAGGCTGCACCTGCAGGGCCCCCTCCCTCAGCTGACGTGGCTGTGATTCCCTAGGGGAATGTCCAGCATGTCCCTGAGGTCTGAAGGGCTGTGGGCTTCCCCGGGGGCCAGCCATGCGGGATGGGAGCTAGAACGAGAGACAGAGAGGGTTCCCTGCTCCAGTGCCCGGCACTTTGCCCTCAGAAGAGGGTCCGGTCTGTGCTCACCGCTCTGAGCTGGCGGAGTCGGGGTGAGGGGGCAGCCCGATTCTATTGTGGGTCATGAACTCTGGGTCAGTGACGGGGGCAGGGGGTGCTCAAGCGAGAGCACCGTGAAGAGTCCACTTCTCCAGGAGGTGGCTTTCGGGTTTTCCTTTGGCTCTGCCCAGGCCACCTTCCTTTTGCCATGACCTGCCAGCGGCACCGTAGCCCTGGCGGCAGCAAGGCTGATGGGGAAACCAAGGCTGGGCTCATCCCAGCCTTGGCACGATGACCCCTTTCAGGCCAGAGAGACTGCCACCTGCCACCCCTGAGCTGCAGAGGCGGGTGAGGCAGAGAGATAGCTGCTGGGGCTGGGGGTGGGGCTCAGCGTGGGGCCCGGGGCCCACACCAGCCAAGGGAGGGCCCCTCGCATCCGTGGATCTCGGAGACCTGCGGTAGCCACGGGCGGCGAGCGGGCCCTCCCCTGGGAAGGGGCCAGCAGCCAGGAGAGGCTGGGACCACCTCCTGGAGAACCACCCTCCCGGGCCTCCAGGCATCGAGATGGGGCCATGGCTCCAGCCCCAGGGCTTGCTTCCCTCACCCACCAGGCGGGTATCCACTCCCCTGGGGCTCACCCTGGGGTATGTGCGTTGAGAAGCCTTCTGGGCCCTGAGCAAGAGCCTGATCCCAGCAGACTCCCCACCCCTTTCTGTTTTGAAATGAGGGTGCAGCGAGAGGAGGGAGGTGGAGGAGGGGCAAGAATGCCCCAGCCCCACGCTGCTCCCACCCCCACTTTGTGCTTAGGCGCCGACTTCACCTTGGGGAACGTGCCTGGGAGAACCCGTCCTCCACCCCAACCCCAGCAAGCCTGGGAGCCAGCCTGAGGCCCTGGAAAGAGCCCTGCAGAAGGTCCCCACTTTGTGGCTTTCCCAGCAAAGAGGCTAAGCCAGGCGGGCTCCACCCCTAGGCACCGAGCATCAGAAGCCCCATGATGGGGTTCAGTTCCCTCCCCACGGGGGCAGAAGGCACAGGGAAGGGGATCCAGGGCTTCTCCTCACCACCGCAGCCGCGGCCCCCTCTGCCAGCCCAGGGGCTCTGAGGAGGGGGGGGGGCAGAGCCCAGGCCTGCGGCCAGCTGGCAGGAAGGCTACTGACCCCCAGCTGCAGCCCTCTGCCTGCCCCCAGGACAACCCGCGCCTCACTGAGGACTTTGTGGCCCACCTGGAGACTGAGCTGGAGCAGTCACGGCTGCGGGAGACAGAGACGCTGGGGGCCCTGCGGGAGATGCAGGACAAGGTTCTAGACATGGAGAAGGTGCGACTGGGCCGGCAAGTGGGCAGATGTTGGGGAGACCGTGGAGGAGGGGAGGTGGAGAGACCAGACATGCTTCTGGAGGTGCATGAGCAGGCCCTAGTTGAGAAGGGGTGACCAGACAGACCCAGTGGGGCGTGTCAAGCCCCCCTGCCCTGGATATCTACACACACACACACACATCAGGGCACACACAAAGCAGCGTGACTCCTCAAGGGACAGCAGTGTGGTGGCTTTCACGGGCTTCCTGGATAGCCAGTCCCACCTGCCTGTGTCTCCACAGGCCCTGGGGTCCAGGATGGAGGTGGGAGGGAAGGCCAGGGTCCCTGGGGGTTGCTCTCCCCCTCCCCACCTCCATACAGAGACCACCTGCTCCCACCTGCTACTCTGAAGGGCACCCCAGACCTCCTGGGCCCTCCTCAACTGCTGTCACCCTGACTCCATGTTGACTCAACTCCCACAAAGCCCTGGGAAAGAGGTGCCCCAGCCAGCAGGGGGCAGCAGAACGCACTCACACCAGGCAGAAGCCGTGCCCCACCTCCCTCAAGCCTGCACTATCTGGGGTGCCCTCCCAAGTGGGTTGTCTCCACCCCGCCCATGGGCCTCTCAGGCTCCACCAGCTGGCCCAGAACCGGGCTTTCCTCCCACCTCCCTCCACATCAGAGGGAAATGTGCACACCAGGACACCCTGCCACCGTCCCCCAAGCTCCCAGACTCAAACTGGGGACGGTGAGGACCTCTAGCAGCAAGCTGGATTTTGATCCAAGGGACTGGAGCCCTTGGAACCGCCAGGCCTAGGCCTAGGCCTAGACTGTCCCTCGGCCTGTTCCAAGGAAAGGGGCTGCCTGTCCTGGTCTGGGGGAGAGAGGAA
This sequence comes from Panthera tigris, assembly GCF_018350195.1. Lineage (NCBI taxonomy): Eukaryota > Metazoa > Chordata > Mammalia > Carnivora > Felidae > Panthera > Panthera tigris. The sequence goes on along the minus strand of NC_056661.1, from coordinate 5,977,358 downwards.
CAGGGAGAGGGAGCTGTGACCCACAGCCTTCTCGGCTGTTGCTGGGGCAGGTTCCAGGTCTGACCATGGGCCCCAGGGGGTGATCTCGGGTTCCCACGTGGCGGGGCACCCGCCCTATCCCAGCCTACTTGGTGTTATTAGCAGTAACATTTATGGAAGACCCACGCGTTAGGCGGTCACCCTGAGACAGTCCAGTGAGAGCGGGTGCCGTTCCGCCGCAGGATTTCTGCGGATCTAGGCCCGGGGCCCCGTGGGGTCGGGTCTGCTCCCCAGGGGCCTGGGCTGCCTTCCCAGTGTATCCCGGGGTCTGGGGGCGAACCCCTCCTCGCCGGGGTGCCCGGGGTGGAGCTCAGAAGACCGCGAGGCAGGGGTGTTGGTCCCGCCGGCAGGGCCGCCCGACGCGCGGCTTCCCCCGCCCCGGGCGCTGACCCCCTCTCGCCCCGCAGAGGAACAGCTCGCTGCCCGACGAGAACAACGTGGCGCGGCTGCAGGAGGAGCTGAAGGCGCTCAAGGTGCGGGAGGGCGAGGCCGTGGCCTCGGCGCGGGAGCTGAAGCTACAGCTGCAGGAGCTCTCGGACACCTGGCAGGTGAGGGCCCCAGCCCGACGCGCGCGGAGCGGCCCGCGCGACCCTCGGGGCTGGAGACGCACCGCCCGCCTCTCCCCGCCCCCTCCAGGCCCATCTGTCCCGCGGCGGCCGCTGGAAGGAGTCCCCGCGGAAGCTGGTGCTGGGCGAGCTGCAGGACGAGCTGATGAGCGTGCGTCTGCGCGAGGCCCAGGCTCTGGCCGAGGGGCGCGAGCTGCGGCAGCGCGTGGTGGAGCTCGAGACGCAGGTGGGCCCGAGCGCCCGCGCCGCGGCGGGGGCCGGGGAGGGGGGGGGTGGCGGGGTGGGCCCCGCGGCTGGGCCGTGACCCCGCCCCCCGGCCGCCCTCAGGACCACATCCACCGCAACCTGCTGAACCGCGTGGAGGCGGAGCGCGCGGCGCTGCAGGAGAAGCTGCAGTACCTGGCGGCGCAGAACAAGGGGCTGCAGACGCAGCTGAGCGAAAGCCGCCGGAAGCAGGCGGAGGCCGAGTGCAAGGTGCGCCCCCGCCCGCCGCCCCGGCCCGGCCCGGCCCCCGCCCCGCCGCGCGCCTTGACGCGCCCTCGCCCCCTCTGCCCCCCCCAGAGCAAGGAGGAGGTGATGGCCGTGCGCCTGCGGGAGGCGGACAGCATGGCGGCGGTGGCCGAGATGCGGCAGCGCATCGCCGAGCTGGAGATCCAGGTGAGCGGCGGGGCGGCGGCGGGGGACGGGCCCCGGGGCGGGCCCGGCCCTGACCCCCCGTGACCTGGCCCGCCCCGCAGAGGGAGGAGGGCCGCATCCAGGGCCAGCTGAACCACTCCGACTCGTCGCAGTACATCCGCGAGCTCAAGGACCAGATCGAGGAGCTGAAGGCCGAGGTGAGCGCGGGGCCGCCCCGGCTGGCGCGGGACGGGCGGAAGCCCCGCGTGTCCTCGGCGGGTGACGCTGGGGCGTCGGCGCCCGGGAGGGCGCGGGAGGAGCGGCCTGGCGGGCCGGGCTCCGTCCGTGGGCGCGTCCGTCCGCGCCTTCAGCGCGCCGGTTCCCCGCCCCAGGTGAGGCTGCTGAAGGGCCCGCCGCCCTTCGAGGACCCGCTGGCCTTCGACGGGCTGGGCCTGGCGCGGCACCTGGACGAGGACTCGCTGCCGTCGTCCGACGAGGAGCTGCTCGGCGTGGGCGTGGGCGTGGGCGCGGCGCTGCAGGACGCGCTCTACCCGCTGTCCCCGCGCGACGCGCGCTTCTTCCGCCGTCTGGAGCGGCCGGCCAAGGACAGCGAGGGCAGCTCAGACAGCGACGCCGACGAGCTGGCTGCGCCCTACAGCCAGGGCCTGGACAACTGAGGCCGAGCCCCGCGTGCGGAGCCAGGGGGCCACCACCCCTTCCGCCGCCGCCTGGGGCCGCACCTGATAAACTCCGTGCGCTCCGTGGTCCCGCCCACCCGGGGGCTAGGCCCAGAGCGGCGCGGCGCAGAGGGCAGGGCCGCGGGCTGAGGATCCTCAGGGTCCCCCGGCAGGCCCACTCTCCACAGCAGTGTTTACCCATCTTGGTCTGTACCCCTCCGGGTCCAGTTCCCGGGAGGGTCTGCCCCTCTTAACAGCCAGGGCAGGGGACGACCCGGAGGTCCCAGGACTGGACGCGCAGGAAGCTCCCTCCTCCCAGCAGTCCCTCTTCTGGGACACGGTGGCCCTGCTGGGAAGGGCCCAGGGGCTAAAGGAGGCCTGAAGAAGAAGGGGGGCGGCTCTGGGCTGGACATTACCACCCCACGATGCCCCTGGGGACCCTTGGCGGCTGGGCACAGATGGCCAGGCTGGCCTTTCCTGCCTGGTGCAGGCATCATGGCCCCTGCAGCAGAAACCAAAGTCCCCCCTACTGTGTGCAGGGCCACCTGGGGTGTGAGCGGACAGCGGAAACCAGCCCAGGCGTGGGCAGTGACTGTCCCTGCTTCTTGGGGGCCAGAGCAGCTGCAAGGAAGTGAAGAGACCCCCCTCGCCCCAGCGCCCCCCCATATTCCTGTGTGAGACACTCTCATCACCTTGTCTTGGCCAGCGATGGAGAGGCTCCCTCACCCAAGCTAGCCTGCTCTCCAAGGGGGTCCCCAGCCTCTTCATCCCTTCCTTCCCTGTGGCCCCAGCCCCACCCTCCCCAGGGGAGGACTCTTCCCAGTGGTTACCTCCCCTCCGCTGCTCATGGTGGTCCCGTGGTCTTTGCAGAGTCGGAGCTGAGAACGGTGCCAAAGTCCAACGATGCCCCCAGCCCCTTGCCCCCAGGGCCTTGCGACCCTCGGGCCTGACCCTGTCGGTGCTCCTGGAGCCCGGAGCAGCATCAAAAGCAATCTCCCTGGCGCTTCCTGGGGTGGGGACCCATGGTCAGTTCCCCCGTCCCGGTTGCCTACTCCTCAGTGTTACAAAAGCCTGGGGACCAGGGTGGGCGCCCACGGGGCTCTCCCACGTGCCCCCCACACTGCCCACCACCATTTTGCACACTGCCTGTTCACACTCCACACGTCGCCCAGGCGGGAAAGATGGAAAATAAAGTGTATTTACACAGTCACAGACAAGGTGCGACAGGCCTGGGGGGCTTGCAAGCAGCCGTGAGTCCCCAGCCCCTTGTCCTGAAAAGCAGTGTAGAGGACATCAGACTGCCCCACAGTTTAAGAGAATCAGGGGTAGGGGACCAGCAGGGGTGCCAAAGAGGCTGCCTGGGATGGGGGACAGCAAGGGAGAGGAAAGGTCACTCGTTGGCTCAGTGTGAACAAAAGTGTGGGGGCTGGGAGAGATAGTACGGTGCGGGGGGGGGGGGGTGGACAAGTTGCAAAGGACTTCAAGTGTCAGGCTGACAGATGGACGCTTATGTCTTGCTATTTTCAGAAGGGTGGCTCTGGAGACGGTGACAGGGGGGAGGTATTGGATGGGGGGCCTGATTTTCCACCTGGACAATATGCTTGGGCCTCCCAGGAGAGACGTGGAGGCATGAGGGGCCCCAGGGCTTCAGGAAGATACAGGACCTGGTTGGGGTTCGTTCAAACTCACACCCATCCTCAGGCCTTCCAGGTGCTCTGCCTTGTGCCCAGCTCTGCGGGGTCCCCAGTGTGGTGGAGACAGACAAGGGGGTGGGGGGCTGAGCCTGCCTACCAGTGGGGTGAATACCCAAAAGAATCCAGGAAGGCTTCCTGGAAGGGGCGGGGTGGGGGGTGGAGTTCTCTCCAAAGGCAAAAGCAGAAAGCGAGACTTGGCGGGGTCAGAGGAGGCACATGATGCCTATGAGGAAGGAACTGGAGAGAGCGGGCATGGCCAGACTGAGAATTGCTTCTCCAGTCGGGAGCCAGAATTTGTGCTTTGAACTGAGGGCACTGAGGAGCCATGGAGGGCTTAGGTAGGGGAGGGGGCACCAGCAGATTGACCACAGTGTTGGGGGTCAATCAGGAGGCCAGGGCAGAACCCAAACAGCTGGACAGTAGGGACAGTGAGTAGGCAGGAGCTCTCCTGGGGGAAGGAGGCCCGGAGAGGCAGAGTCCGTAAGGGGTTTCTGCACGGAGCTGAGGCAGGTTTCTGGGGCGGGGGTGGGGGGGAGCGGCAGAGCCAGGGATGGCAAAGGGAGGCTTCCCAGGGAGAGAATCTTAATTGGGTCCAGGCAGATGCCAACCAGGCCCTGCCCTCTGCACCCAAAGTGCCCCTACCCACTGCCACCTGGTACCGGCCAGGGAGCAAGGCGTGACACCGGTTATGCACCAGCACAGCCAAGTCCCACATATTGACCCATGGCTCAACGATGGTGTCTCCACGAACCATTCCCAGCCTACAGATTTAACACTGAGACACCCTCCCCCCAATGGCTGCCACCCCTCCTGCTCCCACAGGGCCATCCACCCCAGCTGGCTCCCCGGGGTGGGGCAGGGCCCTGGGGGAAGTGTCTGAGGTTCTGCCGGGCTCCATCTTAGAGGCGTGGTCTTGATGCCCTGGTGCCCAACATGTCAGGATTCAGCCCCTACCCTTGACTTTGTCCTAGCATCTGGAAGCAAGGCCACCTGGGTCCTTGCAGGGCCCAGCTAGAAAGGGAATCTCTGTGGCTTGCCACTGAACCGAGCTTGAGCGCGGGAGCGTGCTGGTTCCCCCCCATACACATTGGCCCCTAGGGGTGGAGGTGCCCGGTCCCACTGGGAGAAGGCCGACTTTCTCCTAGGACTCCAGACTGACATGAGGGGTGGGGACAGGCAGGGCTTAGGGATTAGGTCTGACAGGAACATGGCTATAGGGTGGACTACAGGGACTGGGTCTAGGGACAGAGACAGGGCTAAGGGTTCGGCACAGGGTCCCACTCTGTCCTTTTACCTGCTCTGTGGATTGTGGTCCCCCCCACCAGGGAGGACCCTCAGGGAGAAAAGGCCTAGGGGCTGCATTTTCTGGAGTGACACTGGGGAGGACAGGTCTGGGTGGGGCTAAAGGGGTCCAGGGTCGAGGTGACTCAGTTGCAGGAGGAAGGACAGCAATTCTGATGGGGGAAACAGGTGAAGACAGATTGGCGGTTTTGTTGAGGACTCTCGACTGTGGGCCCAGGCAAGGTTGTCTGGCTGGAGGGGCTCGAGGAGGACTCCCTGAGATGGAGGGGAAGATGAGGCCCAGGGGTTGGGAGGCACAAAAGGGCCTGGTGAGGACTTCCTGGTCTCCCACCCGACCTTGGGAGAGGCTGCTCCTTTCCCGCAGAACCCTCTCAGCACAGTCGGCTCCCCAGGGACAAGGAAGCCTGACGCCGGAGGATCCTGTACCCTAGAGTCCCGGGGCCGGAGGAGTCCTGGGCGCAGCTGCAGACCTACCTTCTGCATCGGAACCTCCTCGGTGAGCGGAGGGCAGTGTGCCCGCGGGCTGGGAGGGCGCAGGAGGGAACGGAGATCGCCACTGGGTCTTAGACGACCCCCTCCCTTCGGCACTCCAGGGCGTGCGAGGTCAAGGGGCGCGCACCGTGACGAGGGGGCCTCAGGAAGAGGTCCCCCACCCTCGCCCCCGGACCTGGGCGAGCCCTTCCTGCACGTCTTTCCCCCTTCCCGCAAGAGCTGCCGGCTCCCTTAGCGGAGTATAGGAAGAGCTTCGGTCGTTCAACAACGCTGGGCACGTCTCAGCTCAGCCATCCGGTGGTCGGGCAATTCCACCGGGCCGCTCCTGCGCCTAACTTGTCCACCACGAGTCAGACAAAAAAAGCCCACGTTCACGCACGTGCGTGGGGGCGCCGCGTCGGGGACTCAGCACCAGGTCCCACCCCAAGCCTGCCTCACGCGCCCATTTTCCTTAGCAAAGAGGCACATCTGCGTGGGGCGCGGGAGGCCTTCATCCGGAGCTACAACCCGCTCGCGCACAGCCTCCAGCACCGGCAGGCCCAGCCCCTCTCGCCGCCCCGCGGTAGACCCCCTAGGCGACTTCGAAGGTGCACAGGCTGCAGCGTCCCGGCTTTTATTGCAAACTCGGGCAGCGCGTGGTAGACAATACACAGGACGCGGGGCGGAGCCTAAGCGGAGGGAGGGGGAGGGGCTCGAGGGGAGTCGGCGTGTTTCCAGGCCAAAGGGGCGGGGCTCGAGGGAAAGACCTCGGCCACAGGCGTGGGTGGGTCGAGAGCCTGACCCAAAATCTAGGGCTCTAGGGGGCTACGTCCAATCCAACGGGAGCCAGACTCCCGAAGGAGAGCAGACAGGCGGGCAGTCTAAGACGCAGAGGCGTAGCCAGAGGGGCGGGTCCTAAGGCAGGGATGGGTATGGTGGGCGGGGCTAAGGGTCTGGCTCAGTGGAAGGTCTCCACCTCTACCACCGTCCAGTCACCCTGAGGGGAAGCCACGTCGTCCGGGGAGAAGCTGGTGACCGAGGTGATGCTGGCGCGGGACTCGTCCAGGGGAGACAACAGTTCAGCCCAGCGGCCCAGTTCGGCGTCGCTGAGCGCAGTCCGGGCACCCCCCGCGACGCCACCAGCCCCCGCAACCCCTGGGCCACCGCCGCTGCCGCCAGCGGCACCCTCGGCCGCAGCTAGCAGCAGCGTCCGGCTCAGCAGGTGCTGCACGACGCTCGCCTGCAGCGCCCCCAGCGGCAGCTCGCCCAGGCGCGCCGGCTTCGCGCCGCGCGAGGTCGCCCCCGCGCCTGCTCCAGCCACGACCTTCCCACCACCCGCGCCGGGCCCAGGACCCGAATCCAGCGCGTCTGGGGCGGGGGTCGCCGACTCGGGCCCCTCTGCCTCGTAGATGGTGCACAGGCCGTCAGCGGAGCCTGGCCCGGCAGAAGGAGGCCAAGGCAGAGGCGCTCCTACGGAGAGAGAGGCTGGAGTGGGCTCAAGGGGCGGGCACCTGGGCTCCAGCCGCAAGGCCCCGCCCCTCCTCCCGGTTCCGCCCCAGACCCGACTGCCCTGCCCGCGAGCTGGAAAGCCCCGCCTCCCATCCCGCCCTCCTACCATCCCCGGACTTCGCTCCTCCCACAGCTCGGCGAGGTCAGGGGGCTGCTTACCTGGGGTGCTGCGGACAGCCAGCGGCGGAGGGGGACCTCGGCTCCAGGAGGCCGGGTGGCAGGCGGCGAGCTCCGCGTCGGCGGGAGGGGAGGCGGCGGCGCCGCCCTCCGGCCCGCTGTCGTAGCCGCGCAGCTCTTCCGGCGTGCTGGTGGCACTGCTGCTGTGGCCCGCCAGATCCGGGCCGCTCAGCGTACTGGACGGGCTGCGGGAGGGCGGTGGCGGCGGAGCTGGGGCCAGCGCCAGGGTCAGCCGTGGGCCCGGGATCGGGGCATCGGGACCTGGGGTCGGGGGGCGGCGTGGGGCCTGCAGAGGGGGTGAGTCCAGGGGAGAGGGAGGGACCTGCAGCGGGGGCAAGGCCAGGGAAGGTGGAGCCTGAGGAGGGGGCGTGGCCAGAGGCGAGGGAGGAGCCTGCAAAGGGAGACTAGAGCCCTGAAGAGGAGGTAGGGCCAGGGAAGGTGGAGTCTGGTGAGGGGGCGTGGCCAGGGGCGGGGGAGGAGCCTGCAAAGGGAGCGTAGAGGCCTGGAGAGGAGGCAAGACCAGGGAAGGTGGAGCCTGAGGAGAAAGTGTGGCCAGGGGAGAGGGAGTTGTCCGCGGAGGGGGTGAGGCAGGGGGAGAGGGAGGAACCTGAAGAGGAGGCAAGGCCAGGGAAGGTGAAGCCTGGAGAGGGGGAGTGGCCAAGGGAGTGGGAGGGTCTTGCAGAGGTGGTGAAGCCGGAGGGGAGAGAGGGGCCCGCAGAGATGGTGGGGCCTGAACTGGGAGCAAGGCCTGAGGGGGTGCGGCCTGTAGAGGGGGTGTGGCCAGGGAAATTGGAGTCTGTGGAGGAGGCGTGGCTAGGGGAGAAGGTGCCTGCAGAGGTGGTGAGGCCAGAGAGGGTGGGACCTCTGTAAAGAACCGGGTCGGAGAGGGAGAGGCCTGTGGAGGGGGTGTGGCCAGATGAGGTGGGGTCTGTGGAGGGGGCGTGTCCAGGAGAGAAGGCGGAGCCTGCAGCGATGGTGAGGCCAAAGGAAATGGAGAGCACAGAGGAGAACCCTGCAGAGAGAGGGTGGTCAGAGGGCAGGGAGAGGTTTGTAGAGGGTATGTGGCCAGAGAAGTGTCCTGCGTGGGAGGTGTGGTCACTGTATAGGGCATAGCCTGAAGTGGGGAAGGTGATAGGGAAGGACTGGTCCGTGGAGGGGGAGTAGTCAAAGCAGAAAAGTCCTGCAGAGGGGGTGTGGCTTGGGGAGAGGGCGGATTCAGCAGAGAAGTTTCTGGAGTCAAAGAGGCTTGTAGAAGGGAAGTGGCTGGTGGTAGAGGAGTCGTGGCTGGTGATCCAGGAGCCGACAGAGGAGGTGTGGCCAAGGGAGAGGGCAGAGTCAGAAGAGAGGGCAAAGCTGGAGAAGCTTGGGTTGGGGGCATACTCAGCAGAGGGGGTGACACGGATGGAGAGAATGAAGCCTGAGAAGCGGCCGTAGGAGAGGTGGATGCCTCCAGAAAGGAGGTACCCACGTGTGTGGGTGGGGCTTGCGAGGGGGGTGTGGCCGGCGGAGAGGGGAGGGTCTGCAGAGCGAGTGGAGCAGAGGAAGGAGGGGCTAGGGGAGGGGGCGTGGCCAAAGGGCAGGTAGGAGAGCGAGGAGGGGGCGTGGTCGGTGGAGATGGAGGGAGAGTGGCCGGCAGGGGAGTGCCTGTGATTTGCGGAGGCGGTGCCAGTTGTGCAGTCAAACCCGGTGGAGAGGGTGTGGCTATTGGAGGAGAAAAGCCCGGCGCGGGGGTAGCGCTCTTCCTTGGGGGTGTGGACTGGCGGGGGCGTAGAGCCTGCAGCCCTTTCGCCTTGGGCTGCGAGGGCTGCGAGGGCTGCCCGGGAGCCCGGGGTGTTCCACCCGGCGAGGCCCCGGAGCGGGCAGGGGAGGACAGGGGAGTGGCGTTGGAGCCTAAGGGGCGTGAGGCTGGCCTCTGGAGACCTCCGCCGGCGCTGGGTCGCCTCCTGGTGGCGGGGCTCGGCTCCGCGGCACCATGCTGCGGGGTACTGCTCACGGATTTCCTGGAGGCCTCGGTCGGAGGCCGCGGCCGGGCATTCGGAGCTGCCCGAGGGAGACCCACTTCAGCTCCTGCAGCCCGGGACCGACGGGAGGTGGCTGGGGAAGGGGCGCCTGGGGAGGGCCCGGAAGAGTCTGGGGACGAAGTAGAAGGCCAGAGGGTCACCGATACTTCCAGGCTGGTCCCCTTCACTGCCCAGGAACCCCGTTCCCCACCCCACCCCCAGGCCACGTACCTCTCCGTGCCCCGGCGCTCAGCGGGCTCCTTCTAGGTGTTTCTGGGGCTTTTCCTCTGGCCACGGGTTCCTCAGCTGGGGGCCGAAGCCCTTTCTGCGCAAGAGTGCCTAGCCTAGGGACAGGAGCGGCCCCGCTCAAGAAGGAACTCTTTGCTTTCTCCCAAGCCTGTATGTTCCCACCAATGCCCTCTCTGGGGACACGCAACCTGTGCCCAGCGACCTGCAAATGCACCCACTCCCCCAATTCATGTGTAAAACTGAAAGTTTCCAGTTAGTGACACTAGTCCTTGCCAAAGGGACTGGAGAGGCATTTTACCTGGTGGTCCCGCTGGCACGTCCGGGGCTAGAGACAGAGCCTGGGCCTGGGGTCTTGGCAGGGGCCCGCTCCCCTCTCCCAGCAGCTGGGGGCCTGGAGGCTGCGGGGAGAAGGCCAAGTCAAGGCGGTGCCTCCGGAAAGGAAGGGGAGGCAGCAGCCTCACAAGGAAAGGGGGAACAGAAAGACGGGGTCTGAATCGGGGCAAAGAGGGCGGGATACCTGGACTCCGGGGGCCTGTCCCAGCGCTCCGAGTTGATCCCACCCGGGGAGCAGCCTCCGGGAGAGCGGCTGCCCGGGTACTTCCAGCTCGCTCGGCCAGGGGCCCTCGCCCTGCAGCTCCCGCTGCCCCCAGAACTCGGAGCGCCGCGCTGGTTACTGGGGGAGGGGGTCGAGGAGACCCCGGGGGTCTGGGGGTGGGAAGGCCGGGAGGGCGAGAAGCCGGAGTCCTTGTGGCGGCCCCCGCCCTGGCCTTGTCCCTCTTGTCCATCCCGCACCTGATGAGGAGACAGACAGATCAGCATCCCAGCTCCTGCGCTGCTACGCTGCCTGCAGGGACCCGGGTCCCGGCACCTCGCTGCTCCTTCCCCACCCACAGGCGCCCACACTTCGGCTTCGATCCACTTCCCTCCCACCCACACACCCACTCACCAGCCCAGCTGCTCACGGTGGTCCCCTGGTCCCACCCCCACCGCCTTCCTCCAAAGCTGAGAGGCCCTGCCTGCCCCAGCCCACCCGCCTCGGCTCCCTTTCAGGACCCGAGACCCACGCCCCTACCCCTCGCCCCTTCGGAGACCCGGACCACCAGCCTCGGGGACGGGGGTCTGCCACAGGCTCCAGCTGAGGGGGACGGGAGCGCAAGCCCTGGTCCCCTCCCCGGCCCCCAGCGCCCTCCCCGAGGATGCGGGCACCTGCCAGGGGGAGGAGCGGCCCCGGCGGCCCGCGAAGGGGCTCGCGGAGACAAAGAGCCGCGTCCGGAGCCCGTCCCCCTCCCCCAGCCGGGCCCTGGTCCGCTCCGCCCGCTCCACCTGCTCGCGCCGCGCTCACCTCGGGCTCTGGCCGCCCGCCTCTCCACGCTGGGTCGCCTGGGGTGGGGCCGGGCGGGAGCGCCGGGGCTGGCGTGAGCCGCCGGCAGGCGAGGGGAGGGGGCTGCGGGCGGTGGCGCGGGGAGCCGGGCCCGCCCCTCGGCCGCGGAAGGGGAGACGGGGGCGCGCGCGCTCGATCCAGCCCCGGGAGGCGGCGGGCGGGAGCGCGCCGGGGGCGGTGGGGAGAGGCGCGGTGGAAGGAGGGGCGGCTTCTCCGCGGCCGCGCCGCAGGGCCCCAGACTCCCAGCCGCAGGGGCTTCGGGAGGGAGTCCCTTGGGGTCCCGACGGGGCCTGGCCCCTTCCTCCAAACATACACACCTGCCTTGGCCCCCACCCCAACCACCTGGCGACCGATGCCCGCCTGGACGCGGATAGGCCGGGCCCTGGCAACCAGGGGGCGGGACCATCGTGCCTCGTGCCCAGTCAACCAATCCCGCCGCTCAGTGTCCCTGGTCCCAGTCCTCGCCTTCTCGACAGCGGAGGCCGGCCCCCCAGGGTCCCCGCGGGCCTCCGCCCCTCTCATATCCAAGGCTTTTCCCAGACCCCAGGAAGCCCCTACATTGGTTGCGGGAGGCGGACCACGGAGAGAATGCAGCCGTGGGAATTTAGGGGTAGGCTCGGATTTGGGAGAACACAAGAAGAGAGGAAGGCTGGGGAGGGCGGGGAGAGAGAACTGTGAGAGGCTCCGAGCCCTCGGCAGGGCAGGGCACCCCCCTCCCCACATGCTCCTATGTCAAGTCAGCAAAAGCAATTAGCAGAGCCGAGCTTTGGGCGGGGGGGGGGAGTCAACTGGGGGGGGGGTGTCAAAACTGGTGCCTGAAGGAGCAGAGACGACCCTGTCGGAGGCTGCCCAGCACAGCCGGTGGGAGTGGGAGGTGCCTTTCCCAGCCCGCGCAGGGGTCTCCGTGGAAGGACCTCCACAGGGGACTGGGCCAAGGGGGAGGTAGGAGTGGGAAGACAGAGCCGGCCGCCCTCCTTCATCTCTGCTTATTGCTAGGACACCTACCCCCCCCCCCCCACACACACACACAGTGCTTTCTACCTCTGATACCTCCTCTGTCCAAACTGAGCCACCCCCTCCCCCATCCCAAAGAGCCAGCGCCCTCTGCCCCAACCCTTTGCCCATCACATGCCTGCATGCCCACACAGGAGCAGTTCACTACTGTCTGGACCTGGGGGGGCTTCGTGCACAGGACGGGGCGTGGGGGGCTTTGGCACCTGGCTGAACCTGGACAAGGAAGATAGACTCAACTAGGGTGTGGCCGGAAGCAGGGGTTTGGCTTTCTCCCCTCAGGAGTTGCGCCTGAGTTCAGTTGAGGTTCGGGGAATGGAAGAGAGAGGGGGCAAGGTCAAAACCCTTTGGAATTTGTCCTTTCAATGACCCCTCCCTCCAGTCTGGGAGAGGTGCCCCCTCACCATTCCTCAGGGCGCTGCCCTCCAGAGTAGATCATTCTGGCCTCACCTCCTCCCCAAGTCTTCCGAGCATCACCTGTGTGAGCCCCTTCTGGCATGACAGCAGCCTGGTTCCCCCCCCCCCCCGCCCACCCGCCCATTCACCAGCAGTGCCCTTCCCAGCAAGTCACATCCACTGGCCACCCCCAGATGCCTGCCCCTCACCTTTTATAGTGCAAGGCCCCTCCGAGGCTACACTGAACCCACTCTGCATTTCACTGGGATCTGGGCTCCTCCTTCTTTTAAGAACGCTCTTCAAATGTCCATCAACAGGGACGGATTACGCAAACCAGAGAGTACCCTACAGTAGAATATTCCTCGGCCAGAAAAAGCAACAAACTACTGGGGCGCCTGGGTGGCACATTTGGTTAAGCCTCGACTCTTGGTTTCGGCTCAGGTCATGATTTCACAGTTCATGGGTTCAAGCCCTGCGTCTGGCTCTGTGCTGACAGCACAGAGTCTGCTTGGGTTTCTCTCTCTCTCTCCCTCTCTCTCTCTGTCTCAAAATAAATGAATAAACTTTATTTAAAAAATTAAAAATAAATAAAAAGCAACAAAGTACCAAGCCACTCAAAACAGGGACAAATCTCAAAAATATCCTGCAGAACAAAAGAAGCCACACACACACACACACACACACACAACGCGCTGCATGATTCCATTTATATAACATTCTGGAAAATCCAGGCTAATCTGTAGTGTCAGAAAGCAAATCAGTGATATCTGGGGCCAGTGGGAGAGGGAGGTGTGAACCACCCATGACACTCACTCTCAGGTTCCCGACCCTCAGAGATTGTGTGAGACAATAAATGCTAGTTGCGTTAAGCTCCTAGGCTTGGGGGTGATTTGTTTGGCAGCGATCGATAACTACCTCCCATTCACAAAACCTTAAAAGCTGAGTGTTAAATAACAAGTGTCGGTGAGGATGTGAAGAAATGGGAGCCCTCGTGCACGGTTGGTGGGAACATGGTGCAGGTGCAGCCGCTGTGGAAGACCGGGCAGCGGTTCCTCGAAAAAATGAAACGGACTTCCCATATGATCCAGCAATCCCACCCCAAAGAATGGGAAGCAGGAACCTGAAGAGATATTTGCACCCCTGGGTTCAGAGCACCACTATCCACGACGGCCAAGGGGTAGAGGATCCATCGACAGATGAATGGATAAACAAAATGTGGTCCAGCCACACAACGGAATATTTTTCAGCGTTAAAAAGGAAAGATATTCTGACACCCGCTACAACACGGATGGACCTCGGCAACGCGTGCTCGGTGGCAGAAGCCAGTCACGGAAGGACGAACACGGTAGGATTCCCCTTACGCGGGCTCTCTAGGAGAGGCACGTTGGTAGAGACAGACAGCAGGTGGCGGGAGGCAGGGGGCCGGGGCCGGGGTTTAATGGGGACAGAATCTAGGCATTGGAAAATGAAAAGCGTTCTGGAGTCGGACTGTGGAAATGGTTTCAGAACAACGTCAGTGCACTCAATGCCGCTGAACTGCACACTTCACCGCGGTGACAGTGGTAAGTTCTATGTCATGGTATTTTACCACAATGCTTTTTAAAGGCTGGGTGTGATCGATGGGGGGGGGGGGGACTCACGCGCCACCAATGGGGGTGTGAAGCAGACGGTCCTTCGGGAGAATAACTGGAAGGCGTGGTGCATACGTGTGTCCCGTGACCTGGCTGTTCTCCTGGGGCGTCTACACCTGTGGCAGGTGCCGCAGAGTCCCCTCCGCCCCCCCTTCTCCAGAGCAACCCGCAGCCTGACAGGAGCTGACGGGTCAGCCCTTCTCAACCCCCTCGCCCCTTGGGTTGGACAACTTGGCGGTGTGTCCTCCACTGTCTCCCAGCAGAACAGAGCCCCAGCTGCCTGTGAACCTGCTCCGTTTACCCTCACGGATGCCTGCTGGCCTCCTTCCTTTCCCAGGGTCACTTCCCAGCTACCCCCCCCCCCAGGTCGCCCTGGGATCACCTTCCGGGTGGACCATTTGCCTCCAATTCCCTGTGTCAGGGTCTGCACCTAAGGCGACACCTCAGTCGTCCACCCACCTGTCATTTACTGAATGCCCCCCCACCCCGTGTGCCAGGTACCATCCCAAGGGTTGGGGACACAGCAGTCATGGGGCTGCCGTCACAGTGACCTCGGCGATTTGTACAAGTGTGCAAAGCCATGTGTATCAGGATGGTCACCCCGGCGTAAAGCTGTAGACCAGGGCATGGGCACTCTCAGAGAGAAGAGGGCCTCCTGTCTGTCTGTCTGTCTGTCTGTCTTCGAGCTGCCTGTGGTAGAACCCACAGACACCTGAAAGAGGCCGGGTCTCCAAGGGTCGTGCCCACTACAGGGCTTCGCAGAGGAACCCAAGCTTAGAGGGGGTCTCAATCTTCGAGGTTTCAAGCCTCGGGTCTCAGACTGTCTCCAGTCTAGTGGAAGTCGTGAGCCTCCCCGTGGGGGAGGGATCTCATTCCCCCACTTTGTCAAGGTCCCCTCTCCCTTCAGTTTTGCAGACAGAACGGGTCAAAGTTCACCGGATGCCTCCAGGCTGAAAGGGTGCTTTGCCAGTGTAAGACCCAGCTCAGGCCTTCTCGGCCAGGGAGGGATGAGTGGGGGTGGGGAGGCAGCCATCCTCTCTAGAAGCTGCCCTCCCAGACCGGACTCCAGCCCCAGATCCCAGAGCCTTCCAGCCCTTGTGCCGCCCCCAAGACCTGGGAGCAGCTTACCCATCCTCCGAAGTTCGGAGAAGGTCTCAAGGCTGGGCAGGGCCAGACAGGTAAGCACCCCACTCTGCTCATCCTCCCTTGGCTGGGTGGTCAGAGCAGGAAGGGGAAGCCCCCTCCCTTCCCCTGGACTCTGTTCCTCTGGATTTGGCAGCCAGGTGGCTGCCCCTTGGGGTGGGGGTGCGGGCAAGGATGAGGAGGCCCTTCACCTGTTCCTGACAGGGTCTCTACAGCTTAGATCCTGGAAGGGGGCCCACAGGCCGGCTTTGGGAGCCGCGCAGCGCCTCCGGGGGGGGCCCCCCTAGTTTCCCTGACTGCAGCCCGGCCCAAAGTTCTAAGACCTCTGCCCTCCGGCCCACCCCTCACCCTCCACGAGATCGTGGAGAACTGGATTCGGATTGCCCTCCTCCCGCAATCCCTTGGCGTCTGGAGTAGGGGGCGACCTGGGAGGACCCAAAGGGAGGCGGAGCCAAGACGTCCCCGGGGCGGGCGGGCGGGGCGGCTCCCGGGCTCCTGTCCCGCCCGCCCGCCCGCCCTGACTCACCCAGGCTGGCCCGGGAACTCTGCGGGAGTCCCGGCTGCTCCGCTCCCAGGGACCCAGGAGTTGGGCCCAGCGTCCCAGCCAGAGTGGTGAGTAGGAGGCTCCCCGTCCCTGGGGACCCGGTGGCGGGGTGGGGGTCTGGCCCACGTGAGGACCGCCCCAGGTGCCGCCGGCACTGCCGCCTGAGCCCGCGGCCCGCCCGCCAGGGACACAAGGAGCTGGGGAGGGGGTGGAGGCGGCGAGAGCCTCGGCCTTGGCCAGACCTAGGGCGCCTGTCAGGGAGCAGGCCAGCCTGGCCAAGGACAGATCAGCAGGCTGGGGGAGACCCCCATGGGGTCTTGGCCATGTTCCCCTGGACGCCCCAGAACCCTACCACCGGGGGTCCCTACCAAGTTGCCCTCTCTGGGACTATTAAACCTCAAGACTCCCTGACTCCCAAGTCCTGGCTGGGCAGCTTGGAAAAGTACTAGGTGGAGAGTCCCCAGGCCTGGGGCCTGACCCAAGATCTGCTACTAGGGGACCCCTACCCCCACCCCCGACCTTAGTTTCTCTCTTGTGTAGAAGTCAAAGGTTGGACCTGTGTGCTTCAAAGCCCGTTTCAGGGCTGACAGTTACCCCTGTGTCCTCCTTGCCCTTTAGCACGGGTTGTGGGCGAGGAGGGGCACTGGACCCCGAGCACCCACCACTGCCCCCAGGAGGCAAGCTGGGAGCCTGGGGAGGGTCTGAGAGGGGAGACGCAGGGGTGAGGCATGCATAGTAGAGCTGAGGCTAGGCGGGGGGCACGACCCCGTCCCAGGCCGACCAGAACCCCCAGGGCCTGCCCTGCAGAGCAGCCCTCCGCCCATCTTTTCTCTGCTAGAACATTCTCTGCTAGAACACTCTTCTCCGGGCTCCTTTTGGCAAAGATGCTGCATCCCAGCGAGAGGTTCTCACCCAAGATGAAGCAGACAGGGCGCTAGGGGACAGATGAGACTTGGGAGTCACGCCTCACATACCGCTTGTAGCTGTGAAAGCTTCAGCTGGTTCCTTCCCTCCCCTTGAGTCTGGAAAATGAGGGTTGTGGTGCCCTCCCTCCCCCAGAGTGGGGATTCAAGGAGGCACCGGAAGCATCTGGTGGCCATAAGTTGCGTATGGCCGTGCTGTTGTTTTCCTCTGGGCTCCCCATCCCTGGAGCCCTCTGCCCAGGGCCCTCCCGCCAGCCCTGCTCAGACAAAGGGGGGGCCAGCCTTGTGTCTGTGGAAGCTTAATGGCAGGTTCAGACCATCGAGTTTGAGTCATGGAGACAGATAATGATAACCCCAGTGTCTGCCTCTGATGGCGTTGTGTATATACCTTGTTCCGTGGGAGCCACTGGGCCATCCACCGGGGACCCTCGGTGTCGCCGCCGTCTTGCCTTTGATTGTAGTCTTGACCTGGTGGATACTGCAGCTTCCGCCACTGCGAGATGGACCCAGGCAGGAAGTTGGTCCTCGCCTGTGTACGTGGCATTTCTGTCGCAGCCCCAACAGCGGAGCCGTGTCCCTCACAGGTACCCGGGGCAGGGAGAACGGTGGCTGGCTGGAACAGGTCCTGGGTCTCCCCTCAGCCCAGTGTATACGGCTCCGGGTACCCACCTGCATCCGTATGCACACTCCAGAATGCTCCCAGGTGTCCCTTTTGGTGGCTACGTTGTTCATGTGGCCCCCAGGGTGCTGCTGATAAGATTCCCGGCTGACGGCACTGATACGCTGGGGCACTTCTACTCAGCTTTTCTTTTAGGACAGGGCATCAAACTGAGAGTGAGGAATGGGGCATTGTGGGAGGGAGCCCGTGCTCTGTCTGTGCACCCCCTGCCTGTCCCCGGCTCTGGGTGAGTCAGGGCCTGAGTCAGGGGGGCCCTGCCCCTGCCATCCCTATGTGAGGGCCTTTGAAGGGATTAGAAGGTGTGGTGGACTACCTCGCCCTCAGCCCGGCGGGCAGGGCTTACAGCCCGCATCCCTGTCCGTCTCTACCTCATCCCCGCCCGGGAGTCAACCCCAGGCCTCAGGGACCTGGGGACTGCAAAGGGAGGCAGGGTGCTGTGAGAGGCAGTCCAGCCTGGGAGCCCCCTCAAAAGGCAGTGGGGGCCTTGCGGCCTCCCTTTCCTTCCGCCCAGCCTCCGGGAGAGGGGGAGGGAGGCTCCCCAGCTGCCTGTTCTGGGAGGGTGATGTCCCAGCTTGTGGCCCATGCCCCCACGTGACTCACTCCTGGCTGTCCCGTATCTGAAATAATGATACCTTGGTCTAAAGTGAAACCCAGGGACAGACAGAGCGGGCTGGCCGCCCAGGAGCCTGGCAGCCCAGCCCCAGCCCAGACAGTAGGTGTCACTCTGGCTTTGTCCCTGAGTTTTCCATTTCCTGATCCTCTGCCCTCGGGCCATCCTGGCGACCCCCTACCCTCCCAGTCAGAGCCCAGGTTTCTGTCGTCTGCCTCAGTTTCTAGGCACTGATCCCTCTAGAAACCCAGGTGTCCTAGTCCTCCTTCCCCTCCACTGACCAGCCTTCAGCTTTGCCCCTCCCTGCCCCTCAGGCCCTGTAACCAGAGCCAGGCTCCAGCCGGCTTTTCCGGTTGGAGGTTGGAGGTGGTGCCCGGAGCGCCCCTGAAGGGGGTGGGGGGCCCACACCCCGGAAGTCCTCAGCCTCAGACGCTCTCTGGCCCGGTGGCAGAGACAGCAGAGGCTAGCGGTCCGGACACCAGGTGTCTGGAGTCAGAGCGGCAGAGCGAGTGGTTTGGGCTCGTCATCAAGGGTGGGAGATGGCTGGGTTCTGGGAGAAGGCCACTCGGGCAAGCAGGAGGACAGCGGCTCCGTGGACTGCCCTTCCTGACCTCTGAAAGGGCGAGCGGCGTCAGAGGGGGGGCAGGGATCCCGGGGAGCAGATGTGGTGAGACTGGTAGTAGCTTGGCTTCAGGAAGGAGGTGAGGTCTGGGGGAGAGAGGGGCACACAGCTCGTGCCTTCTGCCAGATTCGGGCAGGGCAGAGCACAAACTGGGAGCAGAGGCGTGTGTCTGGCTCCTCTGGGGGTCCGCCACCAGACGCCCCTTCTCGAGGGTCTCTGCAACCCCCGCCTCCTCCTCTCCCATAGGAAAGATGATTCCGGTGGCCGAGTTCAAGCAGTTCACGGAGCAGCAGCCCGCGTTCAAGGTGCTCAAACCCTGGTGGGACGTGCTGGCGGAGTACCTCACCGTGGCTATGCTCATGATCGGGGTCTTCGGCTGCACCCTGCAGGTGAGGCGCGAGGCAGCAGCGGGGCCTGGATGGAGCGCGGCCTGTAGGGGTTGGGGCCTGGGTGCGTGGAGAGGGGCGGGGCCCGGATGAGCGGGTAGTTGGCGGGGCACGTAGGGGGCGGGGCCCGGGTGTGGCCCGTCTGTGGGGGCGGGACCTACAGGGGCGGGGCCTGTTTGAGCGGGTCGGAGAGGCGGGGCGGGTGGGGTCGCGGCCCGGATATTCCGGAGGGCTACCTGCTCTGATCCCACAGTTCCGGAGACTGAGCGTGTGAGGTCAAAGGGTTGACAGGGTTGTGTGTTTCTACGGGCTGTGAGGGAGCATGTATGTGTCCCATGCCTCTCTCCTGGCTTCTGGTGGCCTCGGGCCTTCTCTCATCTCCCTTCTGCGCACGGGTCTCTGTGCAAATGGCTCTTTTTTAAACGGACACGGTCGCACTGGATTAGAGCCCACCTTAATGACCCCACCTTAACTTGATCACATCTGCTTTGCAAAGACTATCTGTCCACAGGTATTAAGGATTAGGAGGTCAGTATCTTTCGGCGGGGGGGGGGGGGGGGGGCGGGAGGGAGAAGGAAGATGCAATTCAACCTAACTCCTTTTTTTCAGACAAAGATTGATTCTCAGAAGTTTAGTGACTCTTCCAAAGTCACAGCCCGCTGGGGACAGTCAGGGATTGGGGTCTCCCACTTTCAGCCTGCCTTTCTCCCCCCAACCGTGCAGGCCATCCCAGCTCCTTGGCCCTGTTTCCCCCTCATTCCCAGGTGACACAGGACAAGATCATCTGTCTGCCGAGTCACGAACTCCAGGAGAATTTCTCAGAGGCCCCCTGCCAGCAACTGCTGCCTCGGGGCGTCTCCGAGCAGATGGGGGGCCTCCGGGAGGTAAGCGGCCTCAAGAACAATCTGGACCTCCAGCAGTACAGCTTCATTAACCAGCTCTGCTACGAGACAGCCCTCCACTGGTACGCCAAGTACTTCCCCTACCTGGTCGTCATTCACACGCTCATCTTCATGGTCTGCACCAGCTTCTGGTTCAAGTTCCCCGGCACCAGCTCCAAGATCGAGCACTTCATCTCCATTCTGGGCAAGTGTTTCGACTCTCCGTGGACCACACGGGCCCTGTCCGAGGTCTCTGGGGAGAACCAGAAGGGCCCCACCACCGGACGGGCGACAGCGACCGTGGAGGCCTCGGCGGGGCCGGGAAAAGCCAATGAGGGTGAGAAGGAAAAGGTGCTGGTGGAGCCCGAGAAGGTGGTGACTGAGCCACCAGCCGTCACCCTACTGGACAAGAAGGAGGGTGAGCAGGCCAAAGCCCTGTTTGAGAAGGTCAAGAAGTTCCGCGTGCACGTCGAAGAGGGGGACATCTTGTACACCATGTACATCCGGCAGACGGTGCTCAAAGTCTGCAAGTTCTTTGCCATCCTGGTCTACAACCTGGTCTACGTGGAGAAGATCAGCTTCCTGGTGGCCTGCAGGGTGGAGACCTCGGAGGTCACGGGCTACGCCAGCTTCTGCTGCAACCACACGAAGGCCCACCTCTTCTCCAAGCTGGCTTTCTGCTACATCTCCTTCGTGTGCGTCTACGGGATCACCTGTCTCTACACCCTCTACTGGCTCTTCCACCGGCCCCTCAAGGAGTACTCCTTCCGTTCTGTGCGGGAGGAGACGGGCATGGGTGACATCCCCGACGTCAAGAACGACTTTGCTTTCATGCTGCACCTCATCGACCAGTATGACTCCCTCTACTCCAAGCGCTTTGCCGTCTTCCTCTCCGAGGTCAGCGAGAGCCGCCTGAAGCAGCTCAACCTGAACCACGAGTGGACGCCCGAGAAGCTGCGGCAGAAGCTGCAGCGCAACGCCCGCGGCCGGCTCGAGCTGGCCCTCTGCATGCTCCCGGGGCTGCCCGACACCGTCTTCGAGCTCAGCGAGGTGGAGGCGCTCCGGCTGGAGGCCATCTGCGACATCACCTTCCCCCCGGGCCTCTCGCAGCTCGTGCACCTGCAAGAGCTCAGCCTGCTTCACTCGCCCGCCCGGCTGCCCTTCTCCTTGCAGATCTTCCTGCGGGACCGCCTGAAGGTCATCCGGGTCAAGTGCGAGGAGCTCCGCGAGGTGCCCCTGTGGGTGTTCGGGCTGCGTGGCCTGGAGGAGCTGCACCTCGAGGGGCTCTTCCCCCCGGAGCTGGCTCGGGCGGCGACCCTCGAGAGCCTCCGGGAGCTGAAGCAGCTCAAGGTGCTGTCTCTGCGGAGCAATGCCAGCAAGGTGCCGGCCAGCGTGACCGACGTGGCCGGGCATCTGCAGCGGCTTAGTCTGCACAACGACGGGGCCCGCCTGCTGGCCCTGAACAGCCTCAAGAAGCTGGCGGCGCTGCGGGAGCTGGAGCTGGTGGCCTGCGGGCTGGAGCGCATCCCCCATGCCATCTTCAGCCTGGGGGCGCTGCAGGAACTTGACCTCAAGGACAACCACTTGCGGTCCATTGAAGAGATCCTCAGCTTCCAGCACTGTCGCAAGCTGGTCACGCTCAAGCTGTGGCACAACCAGATCGCCTACGTCCCCGAGCACGTGCGCAAGCTCCGGGGCCTCGAGCAGCTCTACCTCAGCCACAACAAGCTGGAGACCCTGCCCACCCAGCTCGGCCTGTGCTCTGGCCTCCGCCTGCTGGACGTCTCCCACAACGGGCTGCGCTCCCTGCCGCCCGAGCTGGGCCTCCTCCAGAGCCTGCAGCACCTGGCTGTGTCCTACAACGCCCTGGAGGCCCTGCCAGAGGAGCTCTTCTTCTGCCGCAAGCTGCGGACGTTGCTCCTGGGCTACAACCACTTGAGCCAGCTCTCGCCCCAGGTGGGGGCCCTCAGGGCCCTCGGCCGCCTGGAGCTCAAGGGCAACCGCTTGGAGGCTCTGCCAGAAGAACTTGGCAACTGTGTGGGGCTCAAGAGAGTGGGGCTCCTGGTGGAGGACACCCTTTACGAGGGCCTGCCAGCGGAGGTGCGGGAAAAAATGGAGGAGGAATGAAGCGAAAGGTGGGGCAGGTTGGGGTAGAGGCCTTCCGGATGCTTCCGCCCCAGAATCTCTACTATCGTCTTCAAGCGAGGTGGCCAAGAGGGCCCAGGCCAGGAGACGAGGAGCAGACACATCAGCCTTGGGTTGGGGGGGGGGGGGGAGGGTCCAGACAAGATCCTGGGATTGGTTTGTCCGAGAAGAGACAGGAGGCTGTGGATTTGGGGTGGACCGTCGTAGAGGGCTCAACTCAGTCACAGGAGTCTCAGACCAAAAGCACACCTGTGTCTTTGGCTGGCTGTCCTGCCCTCCCCCTGGACATTCTAGCTCAATTAGTGCCGTATGTGGGGGTGAGGCACATCCCAATGGGATTTCAACCCTTTCTCCCCCAACCCGAACAGCTTACATCTGCGGTTCTCTCCCAAGGAGGGGACACAGACACAAGGGACCAGCGACCCCTGCCCCCAACTTTGATGCCAATCCCTTATTTATAAGTTGTTTGCTATGGACACGTGAACTCAGTAAAATGGTCCTCATGTTTGGCCTTGCATCAAAATCAACAGCCCCAGAACAAAACATCCCAGGCCCCACCCCTGAAAGACTGACTCAGGTCTGGCTGGAGGCCAGGAACTTGTCTGTAAATCAGCATCCCAGGTAATTCTGATGCAGGTGGTCCTAGGCCTGTATGTTGGGAAACGCTGACCTACAGAATCTGGATGTTCAGAGCCGGGGGTCTCAACCCTTTTGAAGACCTAGGACTTTTGAACATCTTATAAAAGTTGGGCACCTCCTTGCCCAGGAAAATGTACACACACATGCAAAATTCCAAAGCTACTTCAGGCGGTCAACAGATTCCCCCAGATTTCCCAGAGGGCCATTCATGGACATCCTAAGGGTGGCAGACTCCAGGGTTAAGAACACCTGCTGTGGAATTTACATGTTTCTGAGAACAGGCAGGGACTTTGTCTTTCAAATGTTCTCTGTGTGAGGGAGCATCTATCAGTGGGTGGTTAATAAATAATACTATGAGAACTAAAATTCTGATCTCTGGTATCCACTCCTGTTGTCTAAGCCTTCCATTTCATCCAGACCAATGACAGGCAAGCAGTGACACTAACGTGCCAGAATGAAGGGTATGAGTTTCGTCCTGGGAGCAAAGACAGACCTCAGCAGGAGAAATTAAGTGGCATCTTCTGCTTAGCTTTTTTTCTGGAGAACCCCTTTTCCTCTCCATTCCTTGTTATTCTCCGGACTCCAGTCTTTTATCTGTTCCACCCGTAAGCTGTCACCATAGGAGTCCCCACAAGCCTTCAATGCCCACCAGTGATCCTGTGCGGGCCCGGGAGTAGGCAGGGCGTATGGCACAGCCTGCCTGACCCTGACTTCCTGGGACTGGACACCTCGAGATGTCTGCAAAATGTGAGCCTCTTCCTGGCAACTGAGAGCAGAGACAAGCTGCTTTCCGAAAACCAGGATTGCAGATGGGGACATTTTCCCGGCACCCACCATGCCAGTTAAGCCGCGAGGATGACAGGCTGAGGGGAATTAACACCAAAGCCCATCTACTGCACTGTCCAGACGCTGGGCTCACATTCCGGGGCGGGAAGATGAGGGAACGTCTTAAAATGTCCCAGGTGGGTCTGGCCTGGAACTCTCTGGCCATGACCCTGGCCCTGTGGTCGAGGTCAGGGGTCATGCCGCTGGACTCCTAAGGCCGCTACAGTGACCTGAGCCCTACCCCGTCCGTCCCGCCGGTCCTTAGCCACCCCCGAGTTTGCTGAAATAGAAAGGGCTCCCCACGGGTGCCTAATTATGGGGAGGAGGCAGCAATTAGGCATAACAGCGATCCTAATGAAACACTGTCCCGTAAGAGAAAGGCAGTCCTGAGGGAGCGTGGGTGCCAGAGAACAGGCCGGGCGGGGAACAGCGAAAAAGAGGCTGAGGACACAAAGCAAGAGCTACTCCCAGCAACAGCGGCCGCGGAAAGAGCCAAGGTTGCGCATGCGCAGCAAAGGCAAAGCGCGGGATTGCGTCTACCCCTCTGCACGCAGGCGCGCCGCTTTCCCCGCCTGCCGCGGTCTGCAGAACCGTGAATGGATTTCAACACAGTGCCTCTCGAGAAAGGGCTCCGACTCCGCGCATGCGCATCACGATGAGCGGCTTTGCACGCTGCCCGACGCGAACTCTAGGTGGCGTCATCTCTCCGGCCGGGAAGAAGCACGCATGCGCGGAGGTTAGCACGAGGGATGGGCGAGTGCGCGCCGCGGACATGCGCCGTGCAGGGAGAGACGGCGGCTCGGCGGGGTCATCCAAGCGCAGGCGCAGTGCGGTGTTTGTCTGCCGGACTGACGGGCGGCCGGGCGGTGCGCGGCGGCGGCGGGGAAGATGGCGGCGTCCTCCCTGGAGCAGAAGCTGTCCCGCCTGGAAGCAAAGCTGAAGCAGGAGAACCGCGAGGCCCGGCGGAGGATCGACCTCAACCTGGATATCAGCCCCCAGCGGCCCAGGCCCAGTAAGCACGGCGGCGTGGGGGAGGGGGCGGGCGGGCGGGGCGCGCGCCGCGGGAAGCCCCGCCCCCGCCGTCAGGCCCCGCCCTCGCTTCCGGGGCGCTCTTGCTCCTCCTTCTCTCCACCCTATACCCCCTGCTGTCGGCTCGCTGGGAGAGGGTCACGGTGACCCAGGGGGGCGTGGGGCCGGCGGGCTCCCGGGCGGCCCTCCCCCAACCTAGGGGGATCCCCCCTTACGGGGCCTATGAGCCTAGTCACCCGGCCCTAGGGCAAGGCCTCCCCATCTGATGACCCGCCCCCTCACCGTGATCCTCGGAGCCCGTGTCACCGTCACCTACTCTAGGAGCCGGGCTCCCCTTAATCCAAGCGACTGTGACCACATCCAGATCCCCCGCAAACATGTACACGTCCCTTCCGACCAGATGATTTCACTCCTGCCATCTCAGTGACTGGCAGGGGGCCCCTTCTCCCAACCTCTGCACCTGGGTCCTTGTCATATGGTTCAGTGGATGGTCCACTCGCATTCATACACGCACACCTGGCCCGGCTGACACCTGAGATTATTTGACCACATATAACCCCCTATTCCTCTGACCTCCTTTTCTGTGACTGTGTCTGGTGATCCCTTTTTACTAGGCTGGGACCTTGTCCTTCGGCCTCGCAGACCCCCTCCCACACACACCCTACCCACATACACCAGGCCCCCTCCTACTTCATCTTGGCGACTGTCTGGCCTCTCCAAAAATACACACCCAGCCTCCAGCCTGGCAACGTCGTCACCTGGACTCAAGTGACTTCCTGCACACCCACATTCACCTGGCCTAGGGATACCTGAGGCCAGTGTGGTGCTATCCCAGCCCATGTACACCTCACGTCTGATCCCACCGTCTCTGTGACTACCTGCCTGGCATCTTATTGTTTGGAGTCAAAAGCTGCCCCTCCCCGGCACTCAACACCTGGCCAGGGCCAGGGATTGCCATGACCACTACCACTGTCTAGTCTCTTTGTTTTGTCCCACAGAACCCCTTCCCCAAATCTCTCAGCTGGAGGGCATGAGAACTTCACCCTCCCCCCAGACCTGATGAGGAGCACCCCGCTCTCTGGCCCTCCTTTGTGATTCTTCCGCGATCCATGTAGCTTATGCAGCTCCCTGTGGGGTCATCCTGATAGGAGGGGGACATGCCCCCACATCGGGGTATTCCAGTCTCTCCCTGCCCACCCAGCCTGACCTTCACAGCCTGAGTGCCCCCACCATCCCTGTGTGCAGTCCACTCCTCCCTTCCTCTTCTGACCTGGGGTAGTGTGGGCTCCTCCCTGGGGCAGATACCCTCCCGACACCGGAGGGTCCCTGCTGGGCTCTGCGATGCTGCCTCCCGCAGCCCCAGCTTGGATGAGACAGGGCTGGGCACGGGGCCTGGGGTGCCTTACGGGGTGGCTGTCCCAGGTGCAGAGTGAGGTACGGTGAGGCCCGTGGTGGGCAGGCCCCCGAGGAGCCCCCTCCAGGCGTCTGTGTCTGTGTCAGCTCCATCCCATCCTCCTGGTCCTCCCATCTCTGTGGTTTCTACCCGTCTCTGCACTTTGGTGCCTCGCGCCTCCCCCTCTTCCTTGTTATGATTTGATTTCTTTTCTTTTGGACAAATCAGTTGTTTCTGTTGTGATTTATCGTGGTGTTGTTTTTTTTCTTCCTTTTCCCCATCCAGTTATTGTGATCACTCTAAGCCCTGCTCCTGCCCCGTCCCAACGAGCAGGTACCAGCCTTTTTATCATTGCCGCTTGGACATCTGCACCATTGACCTAACCGCTGCCCCGGCCGCAGAATGCCCTCCCCCATCGCCCCATGCTGTGTGTGCGGTGTGTGTGTGCGTGCCCGCGCCTGTCACTCTTACTCTCTGTCCTTCCACCCGATCCGTGATCAGTGATGTTCTGCCCACTTGGCCTCTTCTGTGTTCTCTCACCTTCGCTCCTCCCTTCCTGGTGAGCTCAGGTTTAGACTCCCCTGAAGAGGAAATGGGCTCCTTCACCGGCCAGGAGTCTGCCACCCATGAGAGATCACGTGTGTGTGTGTGTGTGTGTGTGTGTGTGTGTGTGTGTGTGTACGCGCACGCGCGCGCTCACGTGAGGGAAAGAGGGAAAGCGGGGCCAAGGCCATCGGGCTACATCTGTTGGTCCGTTCCGACAGTACGGCGAACATGTATTGCCTGCCGCGTGCCATGTCTGTTTGAGGTGCTAGGGACGCGGCGGCAGACAGAATGGACCAACGCCCCTTCCTTCTGCGGCTGACGCTCGCTGACAGCGAGCATCCTCCTGGTCTGGGAGAAGTGGAGAAAGCGGTGATGCCTTGCAGAAAAGGCAGAGTAGAGCTGGCTTGGGGTTCTGCAGCGGGGGCCCAGTTGGGGAAGCCTCTGGAGAAGCTGCGATCTGAGCACAGTCTCATGGGAGGTGGGGAGCATGTAAAGGAAGGTAGAGAAGGCAGCCAGCCGAGGCCTGAGTGCAGTTGCCGGTGGGTCTGGGAGCAGACGTGTGTGTGGGGTGTGTGTGTGTGTGTGTGTGTGTGTGTGTGTGTGTGTGTGTGAGAGTGAGTGTGAGAGAGAGAGACACACACACACCTACACCACCTCTGGGTGGGGTCTGGTCCTGTTGGCCCTTATGTAGGTAGAACTAGATTGGGCACTTTGTGTGTGTGTGTGTGTGTGTGTGTGTGTGTGTGTGTGTGTGTGTGTGTGTTTGTGCACGTGCACGTGCGTGCACATGTGTTGGGCTGGCAGCCTAATACATCTGTGGCTCCTGTTGGCCATGTGCTTTCATGCCCTCTCTTGTTCTGTCTCATTCTCTCTTTCTCTCTCTTTCAGCCTCTTGCTCTCACTGTGTCCTCCTGACCTGCCGCGTGGCCTGTCCCCACCTCTGTGACCTCTGTTTTCAGGGCCTTTGTGTACCTGCCCCTTTCCCCCCACCTTAGCCACCCCACACTGGCCCCACTCAAATCTCCACCATGCTTCAGTCTGAAGGGCCCCAGGAAGCATCTGCACCCCCCTGAGAAGTACGGAGAGGGTAGGATGTGGTCCTCACCCCACACACCTGACAGTGCAGGGCAGAAAGGGGGCCCAGATATCCTCCAGGGGGTGAGAGCCTGGCAATGTCTCCAGAGAGCCCAGGTACAGGGACAGCATGGGGGGCCCTCGAGTGTCCCTGAGGTGGTTGGGCCAGGGAGGGAGGGATGAGGACTCTGCCTCTGGCCATGGCAGTGCAATGAAGCAGGGGATTACAAAGCAAGGGGCTGGAACAGCAGGGAGGGGGCCAGGAGGTCAGGCCCCTAGGCCAGTGCCGGCTGATGGGCCTGGCCATCACCCTGGTCCCCAGGGCCTTTCCTTTGCTCTTACCAGCCCTTAGCAAGACCCGCATCCCATTTTCAATTGTAGGCAAGGGTCACATGCCTGCCCCCTCACTCTAGATGTGGTCAGGGTCCCAGGCTGGCAAGGCAGGGTAAGTGCCCAGATGCCAGCAATTCAGGCATATTTGTCTCTGTACGTTGGTCACTGGGCCCACATCACCAGGTGCTTACAGAACTGGAGGAGGAAGGGGTGGGCCGTGGCAGGAGGTGTAGGTGGGGTGGGGGGGGAAGCCAGGGGCAGAGCGGCAGGCCCCAGGCCTCCTGGCCTTTCTCCACGAAACGTCCTCTTCTGGCCCCTTAGCTCGTGGAGCCAGTGCCCTACCCAGCTAGGGTCCCCTTCTGGAGCACTTCCAGAGCCAATGGGGGTATGAGGGTTCAGTGGAGGGTCATGTGTCTTCTCCAGGGACCACACCGGTCTCTGCTCCTCGACCCTATTGCCAGCCCAGCCAGGGAGGATTCTAGCCACTCAGAGAACCTCCTGTCCTGTCCCGGGCCCCTGTCTGGCCTGTCTCTGCAGTGCCTCCTCTGGGCAGCTGGGCTCCAAGTCTTGGCTCCCATTTGTCTGTCTGTCTCCTGCCCTCCCGATCCCCGAATGCCGCCTGCCCATCCTGGGGTGACCGCTGCCTGCCCGCTGCCTGCCTGCCTGCCTGTAGCATGCCCAAGCTGTCCGCATGCAGGCTGCTGAGAAGAACCAAACCCCACTGCCTGGCCCATTCCCCACCTCCCGTCCCACCAGCCCTTGGAGGGGCTGTGCCGCCTGGATCCTCTCACCCAAAGGACACAGGCCCAGCCTGGGGTCCTACCCCCACCCGTTGGCCCCAGCTTTGTAGGCCGAGCTGGGAGGCTCAGAAACGAGCCTGCTGGCTAGAGGATGGCCCTCCCTGACCCTGGAACAGAATGTGCGGCAAGGCAGCTGGAAGCTTGCGTCCCTCGCTCATTGTCTCCCTGGGGTGGTCTGCTTGATTCTTATTGGGCAGCCACGTGCAGTGCTCCCAACAGGGCCAGAGCCCAGGCTGATCCTGGCGGGCGTTCCTTCCTCACGTGGTCCGGAGCGTGGGCACCATGGCCCTGGGCCTGCTCCTGGGCAGAGGTGGGGCGGAAAGGGACACATAAGGAAGACTGCCTGGCTGAAGGGTGCCATCAGCCTCTGGGCCTTGATCCTGTGTCAGCATAGACTTGGGGACAATCCCTCAGCCTCTGGGGACCACCCCTCCCTGCCAGCCCACTCCATCTTCTTCCAGGTCAGGGGGGCAGGAGAAAGCACCCTGAGAGTGGTTGGGGGTGGGAGGGAGACCTTAGCTCCTCCAGCCCATGTCTGTGTTGGCCTACCTGATGCCAGGGAGGGGAAGACCGGAGTCCCCCGAAGACCCCACAGTGCCAGCTAACCCCTCTCACCCCTGGCTCTCACCCCCCCCCTCCCCAGCCCTGCAGCTCCCGCTGGCCAATGATGGGGGCAGCCGCTCACCGTCCTCCGAGAGCTCCCCACAGCACCCCACACCCCCTGCCCGGCCCCGCCACATGCTGGGGCTTCCGTCAACCTTGTTCACACCCCGCAGCATGGAGAGGTGAGCTGTCGAATGGGGCCAGCTGGCCAGTGCGGGGGTCAGGAGGTCAGTGTGGGGAGGCCACTTTGCCCGCCCCAGGGAGGAGGGGGGGTGAAATCTGTGGGAACCCCTGTGTGACGGGGACTGGAGTGGCCTCAGTTTGGTTGGGATCCCCCTCCACCGGGACCTCCTCCCTGTTCCCTCAGTATCGAGATTGACCAGAAGCTACAGGAGATCATGAAGCAGACGGGCTACCTGACCATCGGGGGCCAGGTACCACCTCGCCCCGACTCCTGGGGGGGCGGGCAGGACACGTGGTGGGGCTAGGTCTTGGTCGGGGGCAGACGGAGACCCGGCAGAGCCTCCAGCTCTGGCTGTCCTCGACAGCGGTACCAGGCAGAAATCCATGATCTGGAGAACCTGGGCGAGATGGGCAGCGGCACTTGCGGCCAGGTGTGGAAGATGCGCTTCAGGAAGACCGGCCACGTCATTGCCGTCAAGGTGAGCCCTGCCCCCGTCCCCAGCGGGCGCCCCGCCCCGAGACCGGGCACTAAGGCTCCCCTGGCCGTCCCGTGCAGCAAATGCGGCGCTCGGGGAACAAGGAGGAGAACAAGCGGATCCTCATGGACCTGGATGTGGTCCTCAAGAGCCATGACTGCCCCTACATCGTGCAGTGTTTCGGGACCTTCATTACTAATGTGAGTCCAGGCCTCTGGTGTTCCCCTGCCTCTCTGTGGGCTCCCCAGGTGCCCTTGCTGATCTCCGGGTGTGCCCCCTGGCGCTGGTCTGTGTGGGGTGGGCCGGAGGGTGCGGCTGCCCCCCCCCCCCGAGCCGGCACGTGCCGCCCCCACAGACGGATGTTTTCATCGCCATGGAGCTCATGGGCACGTGCGCTGAGAAGCTCAAGAAGCGGGTGCAGGGCCCCATTCCCGAGCGGATCCTGGGCAAGATGACGGTGGCGGTGAGCAGCCCGACAGGGGTGCGGCCGGGCGGGTGGCCCCTGGGCCCCCATCCTCCCATCACGGGTGCCCTCCGCTGTCCTCGCCGCAGATCGTGAAGGCGCTGTACTACCTGAAGGAGAAGCACGGCGTGATCCACCGTGACGTCAAGCCCTCCAACATCCTGCTGGACGAGCGGGGCCAGATCAAGCTCTGCGACTTCGGCATCAGCGGCCGTCTCGTCGATTCTAAGGCCAAGACGCGCAGCGCGGGCTGTGCCGCCTACATGGCAGTGAGTGGGGGTCCCGCGGCGCCCCAGCAGGGGAGCGTGGGGATCTGGGCGGCACGCCTGCCGCAGCCCTGGGGGTACATCATCCCCTTCTCCCACCGGCAGCCTGAGCGCATAGACCCTCCGGACCCCACCAAGCCAGACTACGACATCCGGGCCGATGTGTGGAGCCTTGGCATCTCCTTGGTGAGTTGCGGGGCCCCTGCCAGCGTCTTCTTGGGATACAGACAAGGGCGGTAAGGGAGGGCGGGGACCAGTCCTCGGCCCACCCAGCCCGCCTGCTTCTCTCCTAGGTGGAGCTGGCGACGGGACAGTTTCCCTACAAGAACTGCAAGACAGACTTTGAGGTCCTCACCAAAGTCCTGCAGGAAGAGCCCCCGCTCTTGCCCGGTCACATGGGCTTCTCGGGGGACTTTCAGTCCTTCGTCAAAGACTGGTGAGGAATCCCCCCTCCCCTCCCCCCCCCCCCCCCCCCCCCCCCCCGCCCCGTGCTGTGCTCTGGGAGGCAGGGCGGGGTCAGGTGTGGCCCTGCACTCAGAGCAGCCAGGGAGATTTGGGGCTGGCGGGACCCCCCCTCCCCGACGGGGAGTGGGGGCAGCTGTGGGCGAGAAGGCCACAGTCAGGGCGGGGATGTGGGCGGCAGCTGGAACCCGAGGCCCGAGTTGGCCCTGTGGGCAACTGGCAGGATGGCCCTTGGGCTTGGCCACAGGAGGTTGTGAACAAGCCGATGTGCCCCGGGACCTAGGGGTCTGTGTGTCCCGCGGCGACAAGCAGAATGATGCCCGCGTGGTGTCCCCATTTGATTGTGAGAGCCCCAGTCCACCTCTCCCGTGGGCCCCTCCCAGCCCAGGTGGGGCTTCCGCTGCAGGTGGGATTTGTGCAGGCCCTGGGTCCTCTGGCTTCTCAGCCGGCAGCACAGCGCTGTGAACACACAGCAGCTGCTTCCCTCCAGATTCTGAAGACCCCTGTCTCAGAGGGAGGACAGTTGTGTCCCCGGGACAGCCAGACCCCTCTTCCCAGGCTCTGATTTCTGTTTCCTCCCTCTTTTCTGTTAGCCTTACTAAGGATCACAGGAAGAGACCAAAGTATAATAAGCTACTTGTGAGTATCTGGGGCCC
The DNA here is from genome assembly GCF_018350195.1 of Panthera tigris. Lineage (NCBI taxonomy): Eukaryota > Metazoa > Chordata > Mammalia > Carnivora > Felidae > Panthera > Panthera tigris. Next base: position 5,945,959 of record NC_056661.1, on the reverse strand, counting down.
CTGCCTCCCCACCCATCTGGACGTCCAGGGGCCTGATCCCCCGCTGGGGCTCCTCCCTGGTCCTAAGCCCTCCCCCTCGGGCCCGCAGGAACACAGTTTCATCAAGCGCTACGAGATGCTGGAGGTAGACGTGGCATCCTGGTTCAAGGATGTCATGGCGAAGACCGAGTCACCGAGGACTAGCGGAGTCCTGAGCCAGCACCACCTGCCCTTCTTCAGGTAGCCACGTGGTGGCGGCCAGCCCCACCGGGGGCCGGGGGCATGGCCACAGGCCCCCCCTTCCCCACCTGGCCACCCAGCTGCCCGCCAGGGGAGACCTGGGATCTGGATGGCTGCTGAGGGCTGAGGACAGAAAGTAGGGGGCGCCGACCCACCCCCGACTCCCTGCCCACCAGCTGTGGACAGATGGGCTCGCCAGGCCCCAGCCCTTCCCGTCCCGGGGTCAGCCGGCCGTGCGCGTCCCCCTGACAGACACTGTGAACGGAAGACAGCAGGCCACGAGCAGACTCGCTATTTATTCAGTCGTAACCTCTGGGCTGGGGCGGCCCCCAGGGCCCGGGAGAGAGCCGCCCGTCCTGCCCCTTCCCTCCCCACCCCACCCGCTGTGTGTTGTCCCCTCTGCCTCCCCTCTGCGAACACGTTCCTTGTGTCTATCCCCTCTCTCTCATCCCTTGTCTACCTCTCTGGCTTTCCCCACCTCCTTCCCTGCCTCTGCCTCTCTCCTGGCCCAGATCTGGGCTCTGCCACCCCCAGGGGTGAGGGGGGGACCCCTGGGTCCACTTAGGTCTCCAGCAACGGCGAGTCGGTCGGCTGGTGTCTTCGCCCCAGGAAGGCGGGCTGGGCGTTATGACTACAGCTGGACCTGGGCTGGTCTTTCTCTCTCTCTCTCTCTCTCTCTCTCTCTCTCTCTCTCTCTCTCTCTGTCTTTCTCTGTCTCTCTTTGATCTCAGGGGGTCCTTTTTGGAGTTTATTGTATTTTATTGTACGTGGTGGGGTGTTTGGGGGGTGGGGGGAGAAGAGCTTGTTCTCACGGGGTTTGTCGGTACCTTCAGAAACTTTTACCAAAGTCATGTTTAGCTGCTTGCGGTGGAGCCCCTGACCGCCTGTGGGCACGGGCGTCTGGGGCTGGGGGCCAAGCCCCAAAGGTGGGCTCTGGGGGCGTTCCTCCTCCCTCGGGGCCAGCCCTCGGGGCTGGAGACTGGCCACAGCTTGGGGGGTGAGTTGAGGACCTCAGGGGGCATGGAGGGAGCCCAAGGGGCCGCGGCCACACAGGGTGGCCTTCAGGGAAGGCGGGCACAGGGCACACCGAGGGCAGCAGGCGCTGCCACGGCAGGGAGGTGGTGGAAGGAGTCGGTGGCAGAAGCGGGGCCATGGAGCCCCGGGGAGGCAGGGATTGAGGGTGCAAGCGGTGAGCGTGGGGGTTCGAGGACGTGTGACGGGACAGAGGTGGGGCTGGCTGAGGGCTGGGCGTGTGCAGACAGTCACGCCCTCGTAGTGCCCCTGAGCGCCCCTCGACTCCCCCAGAGCTGGCCAGTCCGCCCGAGCCCTGTGCAGCAGCCAGAATGGGAGGGGGTGTGTTTCCTTTTTGTTGGTGATGCATGCAAACCAAGTGGACGACAAAACAAAACAAAATGAAAAAAAAACAAAAAACCCACCAACACCAAAGGTGAGGAACTTGGCCGGATGTAGCTGAAGCAGTCTAGACCTAGGCATCCCTGTATTCTCTTGTTCCTGTCCATACTCACGAAATGCCGCATGTTTAAAAGTACGCAAGTTCTCTGCTCTTTGCCCCCCCTCCCCGGGAGGGGAACGGCCACCTTCTCCCGCCCCAGTCTCCTTTGTGAGGGGATGGGTGCAGGGTGGGGGGGCCGACAGGCCTGGCCCCCCATCCTCCCTCGCCTGGCCCGGCCAGGGGGGCCTTTGTGGGTAGCTGGAAGGTTCCATGGCTGGTCCCAGGGCCAGCGCAGGCCCTAGGCCGGCCACCTGGATTTACTTTTATTTAACTATTTTCTGTTTTGTGAGTGTGTCTGCCCACCCCTGCCCTCCTTCAGTGTTAAGTGGGAGTTCTGGGGGAACCTCTTCCCCTCTGCCTCTTTCCTGACCTGCCCTCCGTCACCGGTCACCAGCCCTCCCTCTTGACCAGGCAGAGGGTGGAGCGGGCGGGCAGGGGCCTGGGGTGGCCCACAGCCCCCTTCTCTGGTCGCCAGTATTCCCCTGTCCCTTTTTAAAATGAAATGCCCTTGTTTGTAAATCCTTAGACGCTTGAGAATAAAACCCCTCCCTTTTCTTCCATCGTGTCTCTGTGTGTCTAGAGCTCGGCAGGACCGGGTGGGAAGGGGCTGTGAGCCCTGAGCTTGGGGGCCGCGGGCGTAGTGCCTTCCTCTGCGTGGAGGGGAGACTGGAGCCGGTCCAGGGCCTGGTAGGGCGGTATTTGTAGTGAGCTGCCCGATGCCGAGCGACCGGGGTGAGGGACCTCCCCCCCCCCCAACCCCGATGGCCACAGGTTGGCCAGAGAGGAGCCCTTAATCCCCGGCAGGCCTTGGGTGCTGGCTCTGATGTACACCCTTCAGTCCACCGCCCCCGCGCCCTGCCTCCTGGGGTGGCCGCTCAGCCAAGGACAGGGCTGCCTGCCTACTTGCCAGGCCTGGGTGCCGCCCGCTGGCGCCTCGGCTGCTGGGGCACACCTGACTGCCAGTCCAGCATGCCAGGTGCTGCACTCCTGCTCCTGGCCCTGCTCTCGGGGGTCTCCACCTTGCCCAGCGGGCCACCTGGTACGTAGAGGCTGGGGACGGGGCCTGTCACGCTGCCATCCCTGTGCTGCCCTTTCTCATCCCTGCCTGGGGGAGCGGGTGGGGTCTGCCTCTGTGTCCAGATGCTCCTGGACCCCCGACTTCTTCAGAGTCCCTGCCAGTTAGGCTAAGGCCAATGGCTGTAGGGGAGGAGTGTTCAAATGCCTTTAGGAAACGGGGGTGGGGGGGTGTCCTGAAAACACTTGACAAGGATGCCAGCCGAGTGCCTCCCCAAGGCAGAGGGCGCGTGTGTGTGTGTCCCCACCCTTTGCTACTGCTGCCCTCGGTGAGGAACCTGGAGGAATGGAGAAGCCGGAGACCCCCGCAGCCTGGCTGAGCTTCAGCTGTGCCAAAGGGCAAGGGGACAGCACCCTCCCTACTGGTCACAGTACCCTTGGAAAGGAAGGGGTGGGGCCGGCACCCTCCCTGAAAGCTGCTGCCACCACAGAGCAGCCTGGGCCCCTGGGGTTGCTGACCGCGCCCCCCCCCCACATCAGGCACCCCTCAACTTCCCAGCCAGGGATTCCCTGGCCCGCTCTGGGTGGAGAAATCGAGGTCCGGGAAGGGGGTCTCCTGCAGAGGCGAGTGGCTTTGCGCCCAGCCTCGGTTGCTGGACTGTGGACAGCCCCTGGGTCTTCAGGGGACACACAGCGACTCTGCCAGCAGTGAGCCAGGCGCGGAGCGGGGCGTGGGTGCACCCCTCACCGAAACAGCACCCATTTTCCCAAGGAGGCGGCAGAGGCGGGGAGGTTGGGTCACTCGCCTGGAGGGTCTAAGGGAGAGCGCGGCCTCGTCCTTGTCCTTCGGGCTGCCCTTTCTCCCCGCCAGCGCCCCCATTCCCGGCGGCGCCCGGGCCCTGGCTGCGCCGACCCCTTTTCAGCCTGGAGCTGTCCGACGCGGAGGACGCCTTCCCGCGCCGCGCGGGGCCGCTCGAGATCCCGGCCGACAGCCGCGTGTTCGTGCAGGTGTGGACGCGGGGCCCGCCGGGGAGGGGGGGCCGGGCCTGATGCGGGGCGGCGGGTGCTGATGGCGACCCCGCCTCCTAGGCGGCCCTGGCCCGTCCCTCTCCGCGCTGGGACCTCGTCCTGCACCGCTGCTCAGTGACACCGTCCTCCCGGCCGGCCCCGGGGCCCGCCCTGGCGCTGCTGCTCGGGGGCTGCCCCGCCGACTCCTCGGTCGTCTTCCCGCCGCCGCCGCCGCCGCCGCTCCCGGGTGCTGCCCGTCCCGCGCGCTTCAGCTTCCGCCTGCGCCCGGTCTTCAACGCCTCGGTGCAGTTCCTGCACTGCCAGCTGAGTCGCTGCCGCCGCCTCCGGGGAGCCCGCCGGACGCCCGCGCCTCTGACGCTGCCCCCGCCCTCGCTGGTGCGCGGGCACCCGGCCGGGAATCTGGGCGCCTGGGCCAGTCGGGGGTTGGGCATGGACCCTCTGGCCTCTAAAGGAGGAGCCCCTCGGAGTTTGTGGATCTAGGGGGCCGACGCTATGGAGCCTGGACGACAAGGGCCCCTCAGGGCTGGGGATAGTCACTGGGTCTCTCAGTCTGGTGGCTGGGCACAAGGACCGAGAGGGGGGCCTGTGGGTCTCCGCACAAGGGTTCCTCAGCGGGCGGGGAGGGAGCACTGGGCTTGCTCTGGGAGGGGCTGGGTGGCTGGATGCGGAAGGCGGCTAAGGGGCCAAATTTCTGGTTATCCAATGTTCTCAGAGAATCGGGTCGTGTGACTCTGAGGGGCTGAAATTTGGAGTCCTCAGGCCGGGTGGCTGGCTGCTTGTACATCTTGGGCGCCGGGCTCGGGGACCTCTCAGGGGGTCGGGTTTCCAGGGGCTTATTGGTGCGCCTCCCGGTTGCAACAGAGAGCTGGACACTTAGATCTCTTGGGGGCCCTGAGGGCCCTGGGGACAGGCCCCTGAACCCTGGGGCCTGACATCCCCATCCCTTGCCTCCTCCTGCCCACAGTGTCTGCCTCGGGATGAGGCGTGCGCGGGCGCCGGCAGCGGCAGCGGCGAGAGCCCGGGTGCCGACAGCCCCCACCTGCACACGCTGACGCAGCCCATCGTGGTCACGGTGCCGCGGCCACCCCCCAGTGAGCGCGCAGTTCTCCTCCGCAGGGGTCCCTGGGGTCGGGGGAGGGGGGTGGGAAGGACAGCTGGGGCCTGAGCCCAGTCTCCGCTTTGTGTTCCCCACAGGGCCGTCCAAGGGCGTCCCCGGCCGAGCCGTGCGCCCCGAGCCGCCTGCGCCGGCCCCGGCGGCCCTGGAGCCCGCGCCGGTGGTGGCGCTGGTGGTGGCGGCCTTCGTGCTGGGCGCCGCGCTGGCTGCCGGCCTCGGCCTCGTCTGTGCGCGTTCAGGTAGCAACCTCCGCCGGGGCCCGCGGCCTATTCCAGCGAGTCCGGACCCCGGGGCTCCGCGACCCAGCGGGTGGGGCTGGACCATCCCTAGACCCGCCTCCGCTACGCCCGCAGCAGCCCCCAGGGGGCGCTCTTGGCCCGACCCAATGAGCGGCAACCCCTACCGCTCTGGAGCCCGCCTCTCCTTTCCAGCACCCCCAGCCCCCGGCGCCCTCCCGAGAGACTCGGCCGGCGGCCCCCAGCCCAGGAGGCCCCAGTGAGTAGGTAAATTTGGTGACGGGGGTGGAGGGAGGCTGTAACGTGGGGCCAGCTGGAAGAGGGGGCGCTGAGAAGGACTCTTCATAGGCTTTCCCTTGTGCCAGGGAGTGTTCTGAAGGCTTCACGCCTTTGAACTTCATTCATCCTCGCAACAACTTCCAGGTAGCTCCTATCGTAAGTCCCATATTAGAAATGAGAAACATGAGACACTCTCTGAAGTTGTCGAAGGTCACAAAATTGGGTGGAGCTGGATTCAAACTCAGGCACTGGGTCACCCACGGCCAACTTCGGGCCCTGTGTCACAAAAGGGGTCCTCAAACCTCGGACAGACACTAGGCCGGGAGAATTCGCGACTCAGACCCAACACCCGCCCTCACTCCGGCACACAGATCGATGGAGGAGGCCGATGACCAGCTGGGAAGGGGGTGTCCTCTCCTTCGTTCGGCCTGGGTAGCCTCTCCCCAGGGCTGGGGCACCCCAGCGGGGTCCTGAGACACACCAGCCACGCCTCGAACCAGGTCCGCCAGGACTGGACCGGCCGAGGTCGACCTCTGACCCGGTGGGACCGCCATCCCAGCGTCCTGCAGCCTCCCGCCTCCGACCCTCTGCTCCGCACACCCTCCCACCTGGGCTCAAAATAAACATCTGGTCTGACCTGCTGAGTTTGAAGTCTGCGTGTGCGTGTGCGCTTGGCGCAGGTGTAGGGGGCAGGAAGCAGAGGCCTCGGGACCAGGACTTAGGGGGGTCTGGGCTGAAAGAGGTCCAAACTGATACCCTTATGTACGTGTGCCAGGGGAGATTCAAGTGTTGCCCTAAACAGAAAGGGATACCCAACCCCACCTGCTTAAGTTTTAAGTAAGCCCCGCCTCCTTCCTCAACCCCTGCGCCTGCCCACCTGCCTCGTGCGATCTTCCCAAAGCCAGGCCTTCTCCGCTCTCCACCCCCACCACTTGGACCCTACTCTCGCCAGGGCCTCGACCTCTGGCCTCTGCTCCAGGCTACTCTCCGCCTAGTCTAGAGCTCTTTTAAAAAAAATTTTTTATGTTTATTTTGAGACACAGCGTGGGCGGGGGAGGGGAAGGGAGAGAGAGGCACACAGAATCCTCAGCAGGCTCCAGGCTGTGAGCTGTCAGCACAGAGCCCAAGGCGAGGCTTGAACTCACTAATAGTGAGATCATGACCTGAGCCGAAATCCGACCGCTTAACGGACTGAGCCACCCAGGCACCCCTCCTCTCCCCCTACTCTAGAGCTCTTAAATAAACGTCTCCTGTCCCAGTTCTTCCCTTCCCTTGAGCGGGATACTACCTCATTTTACAAATGAGTAAACTGAGGTTTGGCTCGGCCAAATCACTTGCTCTAGGTCACCAGGGCTGGCCGACCCCACAGCCCAGGTTCTTGGCTACCATTGGACAAGCTGCCTTCCGGCCAGGGTCCACCCCTTTTGGAGAAGCAAAGCACACAGTAGGAGCTTCACAAGACTTAGTCCAGGAATGGAAGGGACGGCACGAGATCTAAGGTCTCGGCTCCAGTTCCCGAAGGAGATAAAATGCAGGCGGGGAGGGCGGGTGTGTCTCATTCGCCCCCGCCACAGTTCTCAGGCCTGTCCCTCCAGCCTCTCCCACCCAGACGGTTGCTTCAGGCCGCAAACGCGAAGCCACGCCTCCATCTGTTTCCGCCTCCGCGCCGCCCTTTCTGATCCCGGCGGCCTCCGTAACCCCGCCTACCAGGAAAGCGAGCCCGGAACGCCGACTCCGCCCTCGCCGGCATGAAGCCTCCACAGCGGCGGCGAGCGGCCCCGGCGCGCTACCTGGGCGAGGTGACCGGCCCCGCGGCCTGGAGCCCCCGCGAGAAGCGGCAGCTCCTACGACTACTGCAGGCGCGGCAGGGCCAGCCGGAGCCGGACGCCACTGAGCTGGCCCGAGAGCTGCCGGGCCGCAGCGAGGCCGAGGTGAGGCATCTTGGCAAGGAAGCGGGGGTGGGGGCGGGGCTAGGATGTGGGCGGAGCATCCTTGCGGTCGAGGGGCGGGGAGTGGGCGGGGCGCGTGCGATGCTGGGGGCGGGACGAATTTGGGAGCTAGGGCGGGGTGGGCGGGGCGTACGTGAGGATGAGGGGCGGGGCGAGGTGGAGGCCGAGAGTGCGAGAGGTTAAGTCGGACTCCCGATAAGGCGGAGCGGGGAGCGGAGGCCGGGGACCGGGCGGAAAGGGCAGCGGGACCTGGCGGGAGTGAGGCAGAAGTGAGAGTCAGGAAACGGAGCCGAATGGGTGAAGCGGGAAGGTGAATAGGGTGGTACTTAGCGGGGGGTGGGCCCTGTCTGCGGGGAGGAGCCCGAGCTGACCTGGGTCTTAACACTTTATTGAGTGGCCGGTCACACCTGGGGCCTTGGCCCTCGTCCCCGTGCAGAGTCACTGAGACCCCTAACACCTAGCGGGAGGCTAGGGAGCGGTGCCGGTCCTGGGGCAGGCAGTCGGCTTTGGCTTCTCTCCCCAGCCCTGGGCGTATAGAAGGCCCATTTGGCCTCCTCCTCTCTTCCCCAGATCCGGGACTTCCTGCGGCAGCTCAAGGGCCGCGTGGTCCGGGAGGCCATTCAGAGGGTGCATCCAGGTGGCCCGCAGGGTCCAAGGCGCCGGGAAACACAGACCCCGGCCCCCATCGAGGTGAGGCAGGACTAGACCCACCCCCCACCCCCCACGGCCGGGCCCTGGGGCATGGTGTGGGTGTTTTGGGGGGTTGGAGAGTGATAATCTGGCCAGGGGCTCCCCAGGAGGGGCAGGGCTTGGATCAACCCCTGAGGGTTGATCCCTAGGCTGACCGTGTACTTTCTGGTCTCCCCATCCAGGTATGGATGGATCTGGCTGAGAAGATAACAGGCCCGCTGGAGGAAGCCCTGACTGTGGCTTTTTCACAGGTACGGCCCTCCCCCAGGCAGGATGGGGGTGTTACGTGTAAGTCTAAATACGGTGGATTGGGGTCTTGGAACCTTCCCCTGGCCAGCTCTGTGACTCCAGCCAGCCACTGAGCACCCTGAGCCCCAGTGACCCCGCTTCCGAAGCATCTCGTGCATGTTACGCCTAACAGGGGGGATTTGGTGAGCAGGTGGGGGTGGAGGGCTCAGCCTTGTGCAGGGCAGGGGGCTGGCTGATGGGAGGACTTGTGCTTTCCCCTCCCCGATCTCTCTTCCTGCCAGGTACTCACCATCGCGGCCACAGAGCCCGTCAGCCTCCTGCACTCCAAGCCCCCCAAGCCCACACAGGCGCGTGGAAAGCAGCTGCTGCTCAGCGCCCCTGGAGGGCGGGAGGACTCGAGCCCTGAGACCCCGGAGACCCCTGGCCCCGCCCCCAAGACAAGTGACCCCGCCCCTGAGGCACCTTCCGAATCCCTAGCTGACCCCGCGGCTGAAGGAGATCTCTCCGTGGACTTTGAGAAGATCTACAAGTATCTGTCAGCCATCTCCCGCAGTTGCCAGGGCCCTGAACTTTCTGCAGCTGGTGAGGATAACGGGAAGGGGCTGTGAGGGAGTCCCAGATAGCAAGCCCTGCCCCACCTCACTCTTCTCTCCTCTCTATCCTTTACCAGAGTCAGCTGTGGTCCTTGACCTGCTGCTGGCACTTCCGGAGGAGCTCCCCCGCCTGCCCTGCACGGCCCTGGTTAAACATATGTCGGATACGTACCTGCGCCTGACGGCCCCCCAGCCGGACCCAGCTGGTGAGGGCCTGCGGCCCAGAGCTGAGAATGGCGGGACAAGCCCCAGGGGGCCGGAGGAGGCCAGCCAGGCCATGCCCCAGGCCCCAGAGAATGCTGGGCCCAGTGAACCGAGATCTGCTTGGCAGGCAGCCGGGGTCTGCCCCCTGAACCCGTTCCTGGTGCCCCTGGAATTTCTAGGCCAGGCAGCCACCCCTGCGCGTTGAAGGCCTGGTAGGCAGAGGACACACCAGACATCTGTGAACCCCCTGGCCCTCAGTCCTGCGTGGGCTGGCACTGGGTTGTCATGAGTCGTGGCGGAAGGTACCGGACACGGTGGGCGTTATGGGGCGGCTTTTAAGATGACTGATCCCGCGGGGCTCTCTGAAACAAGCAGCACAGTTGCACAGGCGTTTGGCCACAGAACTGAGGTGGGGGCGGCCAGGCAGGCTTGGCTAAATCCACTGTCAAATCCAAACCCTCCACCCTGGGCTCCCCCCCCCCCCCCCCCCCAGCTCCTGTGTCTTCCAACATCCTGTATCCTGTGTCCTGTAACTGTGAGTAAAGTTCCTGTCAATCTCTCTTGCTCCCTTTTTTCTGTGAGTTAAAGATGGGGGTCGAGGCCCAAAGTGCCAGAAAGAGAAGTCAGGGGTAGGAGTGCCAGAGCTGGAGGAAGGCCAGCAGCTAAAGGCTGCTGCGACCAGGTCTGGTTCGGTGCCACCTGGAATGACCTTGGGCCGGCTGTGAGAGGGACCTTTGGTGACGGTATGGAGGATAGAGGCCTGATCCTGACAGGTGTGAGTGAAAGGTTCTCGGAGCAGGTGACCTCACGTCACACAGATGAAGGGGAGAAGCCAGCAGAGTGGCCAGATGGGAGGAGCCAGGCCCCAGGTAGGGGTGGGAGGGAGGGAGTCCCTGAGGTGGCCTTAGGGAAGCAAGGAGGGGGAGGGAGGGGGAGCTGGAGGGGCCTTAGGAGCAGGGAGGGAGGAGCTGAGCTGGGTAGAGGCAGGGGCCTGGCTGCTGGGTCTCCCAGCAAGGGGTCCCCCTTCATCAGCGGGCCTGAGGGTGTAGATTCAGGGGCAGGTGGGGGAGAGGAACGGCAGGGGAACCAAGCATCCTCCTGCAGCACTGCCTCCCCCCGCTTCCCCCCCCACCAAGCCTAACTAGTCTTCTGGGAGCTGGTAAATTTTGTTCGCAGAGCCCGTGCATTCACACAGCCTTCCTTTTATAGAAGCGCTCGCTTCTCCCCACACACATTGCACACGGCTCCCCCGGGGCACAAACACATCTCCCAGGCGGGTGTGGAGCAGAGCCAGCCCACTCCATGCCGCCAGTCCCACGGTTTCCAGTGTGCACGTGTTCACGGTGGGCAGGAGGCACCAGGCTCAGAGGTGTTTCAGGTTGCAGATGTGGTCGGTGCCAGATCATGCCACCTCTTGGTGCCACCCTCCAGCTCCCCACTCCAGCGAAGTCCATGTATTCCCCAGCCCCCAGTCCCCTCAAGTCAAGGGAAAGAAGGGGGATGGGTCTTGGCTATGCGTGGGGCCGGCGGGATCCAGGTTGCACATCAGTCGCCCCCAGAATGCGGCCTGGGTGTCTCCGCGGCATGAGGCTCACGGACAGCAGGTGGAAATCGGGCCTGGGTTCAAATTCCAGCCACTTAGTACAGGCTAGTCACTCAGGCTGCCTGGACCTTCGTCCCCTTGCCTGTAAGACTAGGGATGCTAACAGGCCTCAGGGTCCTGAAGAAGGAACAGGCCATGCACAGGACGCTCTAACTCACACGCTGCTTGGCACGTAGTAAGCGCTCAATAATAGCTTTTATTTTCACCAATGGCTGGGGGGCTGGGAGGAGGGAGAAGGCGTGGGTGAGGCCAGGCGGGGATGGGAGCAGGGATCAGGGGGAAATGGCAGGAGCGCCAGTGCAGGGCGGAGGTGGTGACTGGGGGAAGGGCGCTGACCTGTACTGGGGCCGGGGCTGGAGCGGAAGAGAACCTGCCCGCACTCTCCTCCCACCGCAGGCGTCACGCATCCTGGACACAACAGCCATTGTTGCTCTCCAGTCTCGGTCTCCGGGGGCAGGCCACGCAGGGCATATTGCTATGCAGCGTCCACCCCGTGGGCCCAGAAGAGCCTGTCCCGCAGGAGCAGCTCAACACTTAAGGGTGGGGGGCGAGGCGACGGGTCGGGGTTGGGGGAGGGAGGGGGACACGGGGGTCCCCCGCATCCAGGAATGGACACGACAGTCATGCTCGGCGGCGGCAGGACAGTAGCAGAGCCACCAATACGCCTTGGGGTGGGGGAGGGGTCCTCTTTCCCGTCGGGGAGCCAGTAGGGGACCAGCCGGGCCGGTGAGTCACGCAGCGAGGACGGGGCGGGATAAAGGCACGAAGTGGGGCTCCGGCCAGGCCGGGAGGAAAGATGGGAGGGGTCTGAGGGGGAGGAGCCGGACTTCTAACGCCCTGCCCCCTCGGGCTAGGATCTGGGGTGGGATCCTGAGCGCCATCCCGGCCAGGCGGCGCCCCCGTCGGGTCGGCCCTCGGCGAGAAACCCCGCTCGGCTCAGACCAGCGCGTAGTCGAACTGCCCGCGCTCGAGCGCCTCCTTGTGGTCGGTCCAGGACGAGGCGGGCATGCGGCTGTAGGGGTCGAGCAGGATGCGCACGCAGCGCACCATCAGCAGCACCAGCACCACGAGCAGGCAGAGTACGAAGGCGAACACTGTGCGCTGCTCCGCGTCCAGGCCCGCGCCCACCGGGGGCCCCGTCGACGGCGGCAGCGGCTCGGGGGACAGCGTCCACGTCGCGCTCATGGCTCACATCGCCGCGCGCCCTGCGGAGGAGGGGCCCGCCCGGGGCGCGGGGATGAGGCTGCGCCTTCCCTTCCCTGCGCCGCCCCCTCCTGCCGCGGCCCCCTGACCTTGCCGGGATCCAGCCCCCGCCCGGGCCTCCGTCCCCCCGGCTACGCCCAAGCCCGGGCCGCAGGCACGCCACCACAGGCACTCAGGGACCCAACTCCGGCCATGCGCGCAGGTGGGGGTGCTGACAGTGGGGAGAGGGAGCCCGGGCCCTGCCGGCCCGCGTACAACAGGTGCGAACGCACGGCCCGGGCGGCGCGGCGAAACCCTGTCCCCCGCCCCGCTCCCTTTGTTCCCGGCGTCCCGGGGACCCCTCCCCCACCACCCCCGCCCCGCCGCGCCCCTCACCCTGGCCTCTACCGGGACGGGAACCGAGCGTCCGGCGGCTGCGCTCTCTTCCGGGACCCGCGCCGGCTCTGCTCTCGGCCTCTCTCCCGCGGAGGCAGCGGCGGCGGCGGCCCCGGCTCAGCCCACCCCACCCGCCCCTGGAGCGCCCGAGACCGAGGCAGGCGAGCCGCGCGCTAGCCGGGCCGCCGTGGCTGTTCCCATGGCGACGGGGGGCGGGGCCGCCGCGGGGGGCGGAGGCTGCGCAGGGAGCGGCGCGCGGGCTCGCGACCCCGCCCCGGCCTCCGGGAGAAGAGCGCTCCCGCCCGCAGGCGCCTGGGAGATCCTGGGCGCTGCGCGCATCGGCACCCAGGACCTCGCCCACCCCACCCCGACAAGCACCCCAGGCAGCCCCAGCCCGACTCCGGCACCTGTCTATGCGATAGACCCCTCAAGCAGACGACCTGTTTGGGGAATCCCAATGCCTCCCGAATCACTCATACTGACGCTCAAGCTCCTCCAGTTGTAGGGACCCCAACCTTCCGAGATCCCAGCCAGGCCTCGGAAAAGCTCCCTAGCTCTTGTGGAGGACCCCCGACCCAGGGAGGGCAGGGTCCTGAGCAGGCAAGGTCTAGGGCTGCAGTTCCTTCAGTGACCTTGACCGCCTCCTGTGACCACCCGGCCAGCTCCCACCACCCATCCTCGGTCCCAGCTGCCCCCTACCCCAGTGACAAACACCTCAGACCACCCGAGTTGCTGTCCTGCACTTTGGCGTTTTATTATTATTTCCAAATCTCAGGCATATATACAGGATAATAAGGGCACTGTTAAAAAACGGAGCCAAAATGGCCGGGCTGAAGCAGCTCGTATGCTACTCTGAGCAGCGGGTCCTAGACCTGCCGTCCTGCCCCCTGGATGGTCCCTGGGCCAGAGGGGCGGCCTCTCGGCACCATCCGGCGAGTGCGCCACATTGACCCGGCTGCTGGCGGAGGGGCGCGGGAGCAGTGCAGGAGCCCCTGGGATGGGGAGCCGCCCCCCCCTCATCCACCCGCCCGGCCCCATCCAGTTGGTTTTGTAGCGGCCCTGGTAGAGATCTGACAGTCCCGTCTTCCCCAGAGGTCTGGTTGTGACAGGCAGACACCAGTCCTGTGTGACCACCGCGTGCTGATCCAGCCCAGAAGCCTCTGCTCGTGGCCACCACGCTCAGAGGACCTGCTCCGTGCTGGATGCTGAGATGTCCAGGAGCCGCCAGGCCGCGTAGGGGTTGAGCTCGTCCTGGTCTCGACAGAGCGCCCACACGTACAGCATGCGCAGCACCTTGTCCTGCAGAAGCAGGGACGGTGAGGGCCGCGACGAGGGACTGCCGGGAGGGGCACGGCAGAACACAAAGGGGACGCCAGGAGGGACCAGGGAGCAGAGCTGGGAGTCGGCCTGGGTCCAGAGTCGACAACTCAGGCCTCTGCACAGCCAGATGAGTCAGTCACCCTCCAACCCCCACCAGCAGCCACAGGGCCCCAGGCTTCTCAAGACACTGCCCTGCTGTTGCTGCACAGTCACAAAACCTCCTGGCTCTGTCGGCGCGAGGTGGCTGGAGGCGGCCATCAGCCAGTCTCGCGCCAGCCACCCGCGAGACCCGATCCCTCCTGGACTCACCGGGTCGCCCTCCACCACCTCGCCTTTGGGGTTCTTGATCACCATCACCAGCTGGGCCTGGAAGGTGATGATCAGCACAGGCCCCTGCTCCATCATCTTGCCCATGGCCAGCTGCAGGGGGACAGACAAGGTGGGCTGGCCTCAGAGAGTGGCCTTGCCCCTCCCCTGACAGTCGCCTCACGGCTGGTGCCGACCCTTGCTTCCCAGGAGGCAGTCCCAGCCACCCCACTTGTCCTACTCGTCGGGCCAGGCCCCAGAAGGACCTGTGGGAGGTTCCCACGGGACCCTTCCCAATGTGAGCCAGAGTCTGAACTAAGAATCCACGCAGCCTCCCCGGACCCTGGTGGCTTCTTGTTCCCCAGAGGGGGCTGGGTGGGCGTGTAAGGCCTCACAGGGGGGCCCCTGCACACGGGCAGGGGTAACCAGCACTGGCACTCGTCCGGCTCTCCACAGGGGCAAAGCTCTCGCCCCGCCCAGTGAAGGCAGAGGGACAGCACTGCCTCTGGGGGCCCCGAGGTCTGGGCGGCAACAGCAGCCCCTGCGTCCGCCGCCTGCCCAAGAACTCTCCCACCACAGGCTTATGGGAACCCTCTGCCGAAAGGGACCCTGAGGTCATTTCACCCCAGTCCCTGTCTGTCCGTGCCGCAGCTCCCCCAGGGACGGGCGCCCCTCTGACTAGCACCCCCCCGACGCCGAGAAGAGCCGCTCACGTCGATGTTGTCGATGTCCAGAACGCGGGAGTGGAACTGCAGGCCCAGCGCCTTGGCCTGCTGGATCGGGTGCGCCAGCTGGCTGTAGGTCTGCGAAGAGAAGCCAGACACATCCCTGCGGCTGGACCCGCGAGCGCAAGCCCCACCAAGGTGCTGCGGCGCCCCTGCTGGCGAACCCCAGGGGCTGCACCGTCCTGGGAAACTCTCCCCGCAGACAGGCTCACCGCCCTATCCCGTGCTTTCTGCACCTGCACCTTCCAGAAACGGCTGCTATCGCCTGCGTGTGCTTTGCCAGGAGCAGCAGATGCCAGGAGCACAGGTCCAAACAGGGAGGCCAGTGCCACCCATTTGCTGGCCCGAATCACACCCCCCTTGTTATAAAGACAGCGCTGCATCGAGACGCCCAAATGAAAGTGGTATTAATCAGTAAAGTAGGTAATTTTCCTGCAACAGGATCTGAAATACACGCCCAGAGGGAAGTTGAGGCCTCTCTGGCTGATCTTGGACTTCCCCATACTCACCGCACTCAGAATCTTGGCCTGGAATCAAACGCGTTTTCTAGGATTCGCCCTAACCCACAGCCGCTCTGAAGTGAGCTCCCTCGGTCGGCCTCCTCCTCACTGACCAGCCCCGATGGGAGGCTGCTGGCCACAGGCAGCCCGTTTTTCCCGCAGGGCGGTGACACCCCAATGACACCTCCAGCCCCCTTGAGCCTACTCCCAGGCCCAGGACACACGTGACACCTGGTACCTTTTCACTGGAGGCTTCTCTGGACTCAGCAGCTATGGCGGAAGACATTCCAATAACACTTACTTTTTATGGAAATAACTGATCTACCAAGAAAAAAAATGGTGCCAACCCTATTTCCTGTGTGGTTCTTAAAAATGGCATCTAAGAAACACCTCTGGGGGCGCCTGGGTGACTCAGTCGGTTGAGCATTCAACTTCGGCTCAGGTCACGATCTCACAGTTCATGGGTTCGAGCCCCGCGTCGGGCTCCGTGCTGACAGCTCTGAGCCTGGAGCCTGCTTCGGATTCTGTGTCTCCCTCTCTCTCTCTGCTCCTCCCCCACTCACGCTCTGTCTCTCTCGAAGAGAAACAAACATTTAAATAAATAAATACACACACACACAACACACACATACATACACACATACACCTCTGTGAAAGCACCTGCAATTTCAGGAGCATTTCCAGGGGCCCCAGCAGCTCTTTGGCAAAGATAATCAACCACAGCCTAATGGTCCCAAAGCATTAAAAAAAAAAAAAAAAAAAAAAAAAAAAAACCACACGCTCATAAATGCCTGCTGGATTAGTCACCATGCAGGGGAGTATTAAAAAAAAAAAAAAAATCTGACATCTTCTCCTCTGCTTTCTCCAAGTTGTTTGTGAGCTGGAAGCAGAATAGATCAGCCAAAAAAGGCTCTGGATTGCTCAATACAAATAAGCTAGAAAAAAACCCCATGAAGACACAGGTCAGGGAGTGAGCAGGGTGAGTCGAGGTGGCCGACAGAGTCCTGCAGGGCCGGGGAGGCTGCCAGGACCGGGGCGGACAGGGTGTGCTCCTGGGGACAGCTGACCTGGGTGCACGGCCTGGCACCATGGGGCCCCGGGACCCTGAGCACTGACTCTGGGGAGCAGTCAGGCCTCATCAGGACACACGGCTCCTCCCCATGCGGGAAATCTTATCACCGTCTGTTTTGATCTGTGTTTCGGGAACTAAAAGTGAGAACAGCTACAGTGAGTCTGGCCAGCGCTTTGTGCATCCGGGAGGGCTGCGTCTGTGTTCACACTGTACCCTCATGACGCCTGTGACATGGCCCAGGGACGGGAGGTGGTGTGGGCCCGCAGGCTGCTTGCTGGCCAGCGCCCAGAGCCACCACGTGAGACCCCTGAGCGCTGAGGGAAGGTCACACACACCCCAAGCTATTCACGGTCCCTTTCCGCCCGGCCCCGGACCCCTGGGTGCCTCCACAGCCAGGACACCGGGCCCTGTCATACCCTTCCTGGCTCTGCCCAAACAGACCTCCAAACTGATTCTTTTTAGGCCTAAATATAAAAAGTAGAAAGAAAAAGAGAAGGACTCACAGCTTCATAGCACCAGTCTTTGAGAATCTCAAGCTCTCCAGAAATCATGGCCTAAAAAGGGAAAAACAAACAAACAAAAAATAAGTTCGAGACTAATAAGGGGCTATCTAGGCTGGAGACCCTACCCCATAGGCTCCAGCTGGGGAGCAGGGGGCCTCGGGTCAGGCCACAGCAACGGATGCCCCTCCCCAGGCCCTTGGGACCAAGGGCCTGCATGTGTGACCCCCGGCAGCCCAGGGTGGCCCCAAGGGCCTCGGGTGAGGTGGAGGAAGATGGAAGCATGCTGGGCTCAGCGTGGCTGGGAAGCTGAGCCAAGGAGGCCAGGAGCTGCATTCCACCTCCACCGGGGCTGGAGCTTTGCACACCCAGAGGTCAGGACAGGGGCAGAGGAGGGGTCCTGGGGTGGCCTCCCAAGGTGCCACAGGGGATGCCTCTGCAGGAACCTGGAGGCGGGGCTGACCTGCTGAAGGTCAGAGAGGAGCCCAGGGCCAGAGGGAAAAACAAAACTAGGGGCAGGCCGGGAGCTGAGACGTTGTCTCTAGAAGAATCCGCCTGTGCTGGGGCTGCTGTGTTAAGGGAGCGCCCCCTCTCTACCTCCTCCCGGCCCTGCCCGAAGTGGTGCAGGGAACGTGGGGAATTAGAGAGGAGGGGACCACAGGGAGACCAGTAGGATACAGGAGACAGGGGGTGGGGACTGGAATCTACCTTCGGGGCAGGGGGGGGGGTGGCGGGTGCGGAGCCTTTCTGTGATCTCATCAGGCCCTACCAAAGGCCTGGCAGAGGCCCAGGTTCCGGCCACATCCCAGGGGCTGGAGAAACAGACGTGGCTGGCTGGAGGCAGTCAACCTTGGGCAGGGGCCCTGTGCAGTGTGTGCAGGGGCAGGACCCTGAGCGAGCCACCCCCTCCTCATTTATGAACCAGAAGGAGGAGCCAGAAAATGGGATTCAGGATTCCCACAGAGAGGGGACCTGGCCCCTGGGAGACAGAGCCGCGGCCCTGGGGCAGCCGCTCACTGTAGGCTCGAGGGAACTGCTTCAAGCAGATCATGAGGGAAACCAGACAGGAGGCTCCAGGCCGGCTGTCAGGAAGACGGAAGTTGCTGCCGGACCTCGTGAAAGGGAACTCCGTCCCTGGGAGCAGACACACCCCACAGGGAAGAAATCGGCCACCATCACGGGGACCAGCAGGGCCCACAGGTGACCCTGGGTGCCTTCTCAGAGGTGCATGACTAACGAGGGCTGGGCGTGGGGGTGCCAGGCCTCTGACGGCCAGAGATCTCTGCCCCTGGTGGCAGTTCCCAGGGTAACCTGGCAGGCGGGACAGTGGAGACCTGCTGGGTGGGGGCCCCAGGGTGCAGCACCCACCTCCAGGACGTTGGGGATGATGTCGCTCTCACACTGCTGCAGGAACCGCTCCTTGTCGAAGGCAGGGTCAACTCGCAGGATCTCCGTGAGCACCTCTGACATCTCCGTCTTCGAGAACAGGCCCCCTGGAGGCAGCCACGGCAGGAGTGGGCCAGGGCCCGGGACCGTCCCTGCGGCCAGCCCAGGCGGGAAGGACGGTCCGGGCTCACTCACCCAGCAGGTCTGTGACCTTGTCTGTCAGCGCACGGGACGCCCGGATGAGGACGTTGTCGCTCTCGTCATACTTCACCTTCATCTCGAAGAACCCTGCTGGGACGTGGGCTGAGGTCAGGGGTCGCCTCCAGAAAGACACCCCTACTCTAGGACTTCCGGGGGCTCCTTGCAGCCCTGCAAGACCCACTCCCTGTGCAGACCTGGACAGTGCAGGGCGGAGCCAGCTTTCTCGGGGGTGGCTGAGGGGCAGGGCTCTCCCTACCAAGGAAACCGGCCTCTAGTGACCGTCACAGGACAAGGGACAAGGGTGTGTGGCGTGGCGGTGCTCTGGCTGGCACCTGGGAGGCCCACCGGCGCCTCCTGTCCTGCCCTGTGAGGGAGCCTCTCACGGTGGCACCCATAGCCCAGCCACTGGAGAGGCAGGTCGGCCTGGCCGCCCTCCTGCCAGCGGCAGCTCCGCGACCGCGAGGACGGTGACTCAGCCCCTGGGGTAGGGCCCCTGCCCGCCAGCTGGAGATGTACCGGGCTGCCCTCGAGAGCAGGGCTGCCTGGCGGCCTGGGCTCTGCTGCTCACTGGCTGGGTGATCCTGGGGAGTGGCTGGTCCTCTCTGACCCCGGTCTCCTCCTCTGTAAAGCGGGGGGTCTGGCTTGTGCCCAGTGCGCGGGGAGCACTCAGTAAGCGTCTGCTGCCACGGCGACGCTGTCGGCCGAGTGTCCGAGACGTGAACACTCACGATTAAATACCACGTTGTTGTCCCTGAAGTCTCTCCACTGCTGGTACCACTTGGAGTCCTTGTGCAGCACGACCCCCAGGGCCTCCCTGGGGAGATGGGGCAGCGGTGAGCAGTGGCGATGGGCCCCTGTGTGCCGGCCCAGGCACCCAGCCCTCCTGTCCCCGCGGGCAGCGCCCCCGTCCCCCTGGGCAGCCCGCCCTCCTCTCTCAGCCTCCTGAGAGAGGCCCTCCTTCTCTCTCCCCTTCCCACCACCCACCATCTCCCCCACGTTCACACGGGAGCAGGGACTCTTGAGCAGAACAGACACTCGAGAACGAACTGACTTGGGCAGGAACGTTCCAGGGGCGCTCAAACACAAACAGTGTGTGTGTGGAAAGGGGACACAGGCCCTGGCCAGTCTGCTACCTACTCGTTGGGCTCAAACACCTTCTCTTCCTTGAGCTTCTCTCCTGCAAACTCCTTCCTCTTCCTGAGGCGCTCTGGCCTCCGATAGGGCCCGGTCTGCCCCAGCACGCTGTCGTCGATCTCCTTCTTCACGGACTCTACCCCCTGGGGGAAAGCAGCCAGCCCCAGGGTGGGCGCTCAGGACCTTCCTGACACTGCGGACCACCGCCGGGGGCCTGTGCGTTTGTGCCCCAAGTCAGGACAGTGTCCGCGGAGAACCCCAATCCAGGGCCCAATTGGTACCCCAGGGCCTCAGCTTCCCCCAGTCTCGAGGTCACGTGGCTCTGAGCACCCTGCCTGACTTCCCTGCGTGGACCACAGGGCTGTTTCAGATGGACCCCGCTTTTCTCTGGCCACCCCCCTCATTTCCCCCAACCTTGCTGCAGTCACCCTGGCCGTGTTGAGCTAGCTGTGCACGCCTCCCCACTGGAGGGGCTGCCACTCCACCCGTGGCCCCTCCCCTGTATGTTCCCTTGTCACATGTCGCTCAGGAACCACTCATCCCCCTCTGGGTCCCCCAGACACCTCAAGAGCAGGAATTTGGACTTTCTATCCACTGGCCCCTGTGGGCAGCAACAGAGCCCAGCATGTGGGAAGATTCAACAGGCGTTTCAGAATGAATCAGGTCGCCTTGAGGACAACAGGTCCCGGGCTTACGGACACAAGCTAAGGGTGTTAGTGGCTGAGAGGCTCTCCGTGCATTAACCTGCTGCTTCCTAGGGGCTTTGACTTGTCCAAGGCCACCTGGCAGGGAGCGGAGCACCATCCTGGTGCCTCGAGCAGGCCCTCCCTCTCCAGGGCTGAGATCGGCAGTGAGAACTCAGGATCCCGGACTCAGAGCAGGCCAGGCCGTGAGCCCCAGCCCGACCCACCTGGGAGATGGCTCTGAAGGCGGCGGTCCGGCCCAGCTTCTCCCCGCCTTTGGACACCGACTCGGCCGACTGTTTGGCAGTCTTGGCAGCTTCCTCCACGCTCTCCTTGATCTTCCGGCCAAGGTCGCTTTTACCGACTTCATCAAGACTCTACTGAGACACAGGGATGGGGGTGTCAGCACAGCCCCCCCCCCCCCGCCCCGCCCCGAGCTAAGACCGGTCCAGTCCTTCAAAGGTCGGGAACAGACACTCTGAACTCGTCTGACCTATGGGGCCCGGACACTCGGGTGCACTGTGTACAAGGTCTGCAGGGCTGAACCCCTGGGCTCTGGGCTGGACACCAGGTCAACTGGGTTCTCCCCGGAAGGGGCTCGAGTGGCTGTTTAGGGATAAAAGGTTCGAGGAGCCTGTGCCTAATGCTGGACTGGCCTGGAACCCTCGCAGGCGGCTCAGAACAGTGCAGAGCCCTGCCCCTCTCTCCTGCTCAGAACAAAGCAAAACAGGCAACAAAAAGGAAGCCCTCGGGCCCCCCCACGCTGCCCCATCTCCCCTCACCTGGGGCCAAGCAGTGCTTCCCTGTTTTGGGTAGGAGGAGACAAGTCATTGGCCCTTCTGTCTTTGCTGGTGGCACGAAAGCGTGAAAGCTTCTACTGCCAGCGGTGAGCCTCAGGGCACGTGGGCTAGCCTGACTTCA
This sequence comes from Panthera tigris, assembly GCF_018350195.1. NCBI lineage: Eukaryota > Metazoa > Chordata > Mammalia > Carnivora > Felidae > Panthera > Panthera tigris. The sequence continues at coordinate 5,924,941 of NC_056661.1, read as the reverse complement.
CCCTCCTTCCTGGGCGAGGGGCGGGGGAGGGGGGGCGGGGGGGGGGGGGGGCTGTGCATCCTAACTCCGGAAGCCACCTGGCCGGGCTGGCTCTTCCCTGGCTTGCCACCCACGCCTATTCATCCGCTGTGCCAAGTCACGCCCTGCCCAGGCGCCAGCTCTGCCCGCAGCTTCCAGCACGGCTCTCCTCCCAGAGGCGACGAACAGATGGCCTGGCAGCCGCGGGCAACAGAGCGTGGGGGCCCGGAGACCATTACCTCCTTCACTGTGCCTGTGATCTCCCCCAGCTTCTTCTTTATCACCTCGCTCGTCCGCACGGTTTCGGATTCAATGCTTTTCTACGGTAAGGAGGTTGTTTCTCTTGGTTACAACACAGCAGTTGTCTTATAGGAAGAATTTTCTGAGCGGCCCCCTGCCCCCCCCACCGCCCTGCCCGACCACCCCAGCCCCTCCCCACCCCAGGGCCCCTCACTGCCCGACAGCCTTGCTTTCGGGAGCAGTTGAGGGCTGACGGATGGAGACCCCTGAGGCCCAGCCCTGGCTCTAGTCTCTCGCCAGGTGCAGGGGTGATCTTGCCCTCCGCCCCGGTTCATCCACATTATCCTGCCTCACTCTGCACCCCTGCAGCTGCCAGCCGCTGCTGGATCTCCCACAGCCACAGTCCCACCCGACTCGGCTTGCTCTGCCCCCAAACCACCCCTTAGCCCACTCCTCTTCCTTACTGGAAAGAAAGGGTCATCATCCTTCAGGTCGAATCCCCCACAGGCCCTCTGAGCGAACAGGCCTCGCCCACAGCCTGGGATGTGGCCAAGAGAACAAAAACCCAAGGGACCCGGAGCAGGCACCCGTTGGCAAGACGGGGCGGCTGTCCCCACCTCGCAGAGCCCTGATGCAGCAGCTGCCGAGCCCACTCCCTGCGGCGGGCGCCTGGCAGCTGCTTCGGTAAGAGACCAGGCGGTAATTAATAATCACACCAGCACCGTGACCCGTTTTCTACCTGCTTCACTCAAGGGGCCACAATCAGCTCTCAGGAGCAGCGCATCTTAAACCTACAGCTCAAGGGGTGACCCGGGGAGCCCGTGCAGACGCACTCCGATCCAGCAGGTCGGGGAGGGCCCCGCGACCCCGCATCTCTCACGAGCTTCCAGAAGAAGCTGGCGCCGCTGGTGTGCAGAGAACGCCACTCCGTCTCACCGCAGAAACGGCGGGCTGGCGACTCACTCCTGCCCGCTCGCCCCTGTGGTCAGTGAGTGACGTCACTTCCCCCACTGTGTCGTCTCTGTGCGGGAAGCAAAGGGACTCACGTATTTCCTTCTGGCCTCCTGGAGCGCGTCAGACTCTTCTAGCTTGCGGGCCTCATCTCGGAACTTTTTTATACTTTCTTTCATTTCTTTGTTTTTGGCTAATTCTTGCTTGATATTATCTAGCAAGCCAGAGAGAAAGCCTTTCCTGTTTCCAGAAGAATAGGATTTGGACTGAAAAGAAACAAAGGATTTTTACTTTCTCCTCTGTGCTGATACGGGTTTCACAGTGAACAGCTACCTCCATTATGAGCCAAGAAAGTCAAGTTAAGAAAGCATCAGGTGATAAACTGTGGGATGTTCAGTTTATTATCCAGTAATAAAAAGAAACCAGTTAGCAAGCTATGAAAAGATGTTGCGAGGGGCGCCTGGGTGGCTCAGTCGGTTAAGCATCTGAGTTTGGTTCAGGTCATGATGTCAGAGTTTGTGAGTTCGAGACCCGCATCAGGCTCTGTGCTGACAGCTTGGAGCCTGCTTCGGACTCTGTTTCTCCCTCTCTCTCTGCCCCTCCCCCTCCCCAGCTCTCACACACTCTCTCTCTCTCTCTCTCTCTCTCTCTCTCTCTCTGTCAAAAATAAACATTAAAAAGAAAATTAAAAAAAAAAAAAAAAAAGATGTTGCGGCCTTACACAATTTGTCAATGACATCTCAATTTAAAAAAGACACAGGAGGGGGCACTTGGGTGGCTCAGTCAGTTGAGTGTCTGACTCACGATTTCGGTTCAGGTCAGGGTCTCATGGTTTGTGAGTTCAAGCCCAATATCGGGCACCATGACAGTGAGGAGGCTACTTGGGATTCTCTCTCTCCTTCTCTCTCTGTTCCTACCCTGATTGTGCTCTCTAAAAATAAATAAACTTAAAAAAAAAAAAAAAAAAAAGACACAGAGGAACCTTAAATTCATATTACTGAGTGAGAGAAGCTGGTCTGAAGAGACTCCAGGCGGCATGATCCCCACTCTAGGACATTCTGGAAAAGGTGAAACCATGGATAGTAAAAGGATCAGTGGTTGTCAGGGGCTGGGTAGGCTGGTGGGGAAGATGAATGGGCGGAGCAAAGAGAAGTTTCAGGGCAGTAAGACTACTCTGTCCAAACCCAGGGAATGAGCACCCAGCATGAACCCTAAGGCAAACTATGGGCCTCAGTTAATAACGATGTATCAATGCTGGCTCATCAGTTGTAACAAAGGTGCTTATACTAAAGCAAGAGGCCGCACCATGGGGAAAATACAGGCCCAGGTGAGAGGAGGGGCCGCCAGGAGGTTGATGGAAACTCTCAGTACTTCCTGCTCAATTTTTCTGCACATGTAAAAGTGCTCAGAAGGATAAAGTCTATTAAAAACAAAACAAAGTGCCAGGCTCCTTCTCCAACAGAGGGAACCCTGGGTGAGAAACGGGCGGTTTGGAATCCTCATGGACATTCAAACATGCTCACCCAAGGCGAAGGGCAACACCCAAAGGGGCCCCTGTCCCAGGAATGGAGTGGAAAGGACTCTATAGCCCCTTATCTGGAAGAAGCTGAGATAGGGCCCTACTCCCTGGGCTTCGGGGGCCGGGATAACTTTGGGGTCACTCTCAAGTCCCACATTGGAACTCACGTGTCACCCCAGGGCTTGGCACAAACCTCCGTCGTCAACCCACAGGATCACTGTCACCCAGAGCCTAAGCTCAGGGGTGCCCCTCGTAGGAAAACCCAACACACCCAGAAAGCCGGGGCCTAGGGAGGCCGGAAGAAAGGCCACGGTCCTTCTGCAGACACAAGAGCCAGAGTCGTACACTGCCCGAGACACAGGCTTCAGTTCAGGGTCGCACTGAGCCAGGTTAGGATTGCTGCTTCCCCACCACGTTGAGAGTGGGCTCCGAAAAGAGAATGCTTGAAGAACCACGCGAATGGTGTGCCCCGCCAGCCTTTCTCTGGGGGAGGTCTAGGTTCTAAGACTGTCTGGGACTGCGCCACCTGGCAGCTGCCCCACCTGCCGCTCCACGGCGGGGGCCGGCCGCACACACACGGAGGTGGTGGCTAAGAGGAAAGGCCACAGGGCATGTGCCACGCCCACAAAAGCTCAAGGACAGGACCGGGGAGACCAGGCCTGTGAGAGACTCAGCGGGAAGGGAAGGGTGTGGGCTGCCCCAGTGTGTGCATTTGGGGAAGGATACTGGTTTGGGGCTTTCCTCCCTGTGGTGGTAACACACCGCCAGAAAGAAGCACAGTTGAAAAGGAAGGACACGGAGGAGAAAGGCTCTAGAAAATGCTGTCTGTGAGGAACAACAGAGACAGGAAACTGAGCCCCCAAGCTGAGGTGGCTCCGCTCAAATGCCTGGAGGGCTGTCACCCAGAAAAGGGAAGAGCCACAGGGAGGTGGATTTCAGCTGAGTACAGGGATGCCTTTCCAGCCCCGAGAGCTGACACATCATCTACTTTGTCAGGCAGGAGCTCCACCCCTGGTAATGCCAGGTGCTGCCCGAGAGCCCGAGAGGACCAGCACGCTGGGTTCTGTGACCCCGCAGGTCTTGGATGGGGAACGCCAATCAGCTGCCCTTGCCAGTGTGGGCAACGTCCTGCAGCTCTGTCTCCTGCTAACCAGGTCTGATCTTTCAGACTCCTCTCTGTCTGCTGGCATCCCGTCACTCACCAGAGGCAGCTCTCGGCCGGGCCGGCGTATCTGATAGGCACCATTGTGCAGTAGCATTAGGTTGTGGCTGGACAGGAACTGGACTCCATTGCTGACGCATCTCTAGTTAGTGAAGAAAAGAGAAAGAGCCATTCAGATAAGGTAACTAGGAAGTGAGTAAGCCCCACTAAAAAGTAGGGGTCGCCCAAGTCTCATTTGCCGATTTTTTTTAATGTTTATTTTTGAGAGAGAGAGGTGAGGAGGGGGGGGAGGGAGGGAGAGACAGAGCGCTAGCAGGGGAGGAGCAGAGAGAGAGGGAGACACAGAATCCGAAGCAGGCTCCAGGCTCTGAGCTGTCAGCACGGAGCCCGACGCGGGGCTCGAACCCACAAACCGTGAGATCATGACCTGGGCCGAAGCCAGATGCTTAACCGACTGAGCCACCCAGGCGCCCCATCATTTGCCGATTTTCACTGCAGGCCTGCTGCATGCTAGACACTCCGCCATCTTGCTAAATTCTAAGAAGCCAATGGAATCTTGTGGAAAGGAAGACACTGGATCTGCACCTCCAGGGTCCATTCCTACTTTCCTGCCTCTGAACCTGGGGGAAACCAGATGAGTCTCAGGAGATACCAACCTATGGTGGAAGAAGGCTAAACGTGCCAGTCTGATTTCGTCTCATTAGCCTGAAATGGGCCCCCAAGCGCCTCAATGCTGGCTGTGAGCAGTCTTCTCTCACAAGCCTAGCCCAATGCTACCGGCCTTGGAAGACCACAGACCTGGGCTCTCAGAGGTAAAGCACAGATAACTTGTTCTAGGCACAACCCTGGAAGAAACCTAGCATGTCCTGGTCCAGGGTTGGGCTGCAAGAGGGCACACCTGGGCCAAGACACTACTAACATCACGTGAAAGGCATTTCTTCTCCTACCAAATGAAGGACTTAAGCTCCATAAGAGAAGGGCCAGTGCACGTCCTGCTCAACATTGCACCGTAGCACCCAGCACCGAGCCAGGCACATTGATCTCAATGACCATAGAACCACTCTTCCATTTCCATATTCCCTGGGCCTTTCCTCTCCCGTTCCATGCCTCCTATCTCCAGGAACTCTAAGCAACAGCCCAAACTCATGCAAAGGCCAGCATCTCCTACAGCTACTCAAGAGCAATTCCTGGGGTACCTGGCTGGCTCAGTGGGAAAAGCATTTGACTCCTGATCTCAGGGTTGTGAGTTTGAGACGCCCACGATTGGGGTAGAGACTACTTAATAAACTTAAATATATATATATTAAAAAAAAGAGTAACCCCTGAGAGCTGAAATCATTTGTTCTTCTCTATATGCCTACACCCATTGATCCTGGAACCACTGACTTCAGCAACAGTCTAAGATAGCAGTGAACGGCTAACTTGGAAAAGAAATCCCATATTAAGCCCCAACCCGAGGCTGGTTCCCAACCGGTTTTGTGCCCAAATCCGAACATGTGTAAATTCAATCTAAAACCCTGACTTAAGACACAAGTAGCCAAGAAAAGAAAAAAATCAGCCTGAAGTCAAAGACAGCTTCTTCCTCCCCACACTAGGATCCCTATGAGATACTTTCCTTCATCCAGAGCCTAGCACTGCAGTCAGTTTGACCTGGGCTTTGGACCAGGTCAGCTTACCACGAGCTGAGGCTGTGGGCAGGTTGCTTAACCTTTCTGAGTCCCGGTTTCCCAACCTGTGAAACAGCAACAAGCAGCAGCAGTACATGAAGTACTTGTAATCCACGAAGCTTGTAGTACACGAAATACTACTGTTTCCTGAGTGCACCATACACGCCTTAACTCCCACCACCCCTATGAGTTCAAGCTCTAAGCCAGGACGAGAACCATCTCCCGCACTTTCACACGGAGGACGAGGGGGAGCGATGCAGGAAATGCTCTCGGTAGAGGACCTGGCACATAAACGCGAGCCGTGACTGTCAACGGTATTTTGCCTTCTCCCGGCTGTTTCTCCACCGGGCGCCCGGGCCACCGTGCACTCCCCGGTGCACGTGGAGTCTGATCAGGAAGTGAGGGGCGATTCGCCGTCCGCCGGGCTCAGCGCATGGCCGCCTCGGACCCGGCACGCTTAGCTCCTCACCACAAGCTTCGCTCGGGGACCCCGGCCCCGGCCTCGACCGACCCAACGACCCAACCCAAGCCTTCTGCCGAGCCAAGAAAGGGCCGAGGGGGCCTAAGGCCTGAGGAGAAAAAGGCCCTGGAGGTCGCGGGCGGGAAGCTCCCTAGGCCCGCCCCCTACTCCCCACCCTGACCCCGTACGTCTCCTTACCTGCGGGCAGCGGCACCAACCTCCCCGCAGCGCCGCCGCCGCCATGTTGCTGGATCCCGTGTGACCTTCTGGTGACGCGGCCTGATGGCGTCATCCGCCGCGTCTATGTAGCGCGGCGTGGGTCTGGGAAAAAGCCGGCCTTGGGGGCGGGGTTTCGGGGAGGGAACGGCCTCTGATTAGACAGGGTTCCCTTGGGGGCGGGGCCTTGGAGAGTGGTCTGGCATAGGGGCGGGACTTAATGAGCTAGAGATTCCTAGAGAGCTAGGCGTCTGATAGGGCAGGATTTGGGAAGGCGGGGCATGTTGCTTGACGTCACCCGGGGGCGGGCACTTTTTTGAGGTAGAGACCTAGGGTTGGTTAAGGCTGCGAAGGGGCGGATCGTGAGGACGTGATTTCTGTCCCGTGCGGAGAGGTGATCTCCCAGTCAGGTCGTGCAAGGTTCCGTTGTCCGGAAGGACGAGTAGGGCGACTGACCACAGGGACAGGCTCAATTGGATTCTGACTGATTGACCCGCGGACCAGCCCAGTAGTGACTGACCCTGGCTCTCACTTACAGTGACCTACAGTGACCGACCGACGGGCAAGTGAGTTGCTCCAAGAGCGAGAGCAAAGGAGCCCACTTTGTACAGCACTTTGAGAATGCGCCCATTGGTTTTAGTCCAGAACAGGAAGATGAAGACCAGGCTGGGTGGAGGCCACTCCCCATGGATTTCGCATAAATTGACACATCTTGCCCTAAAGAAGATTAGGCCTTTGTCTTTTTAGCACTTAGATACTCTTTCCCATTTGGAGAATGCCGCCACCAAGTGGCGGTACCTTAGCATGGCCATGCAATCTGAGTCTAGGAGGGATGGGGAGCTGGTACCTTGGGGGGAGTTCATGTATTGAAGCCTTTTGAGTTACTAAGCTGTGATAAGGTCTGTGGGACTTGAAAGGGAGGCAACATAACACTTCCTAGCTTCAGGGCAGGACAGATCCTGTGTCTCTCAGGAGCTCCACCTCGAGGTGGGAGTAAGGGACGAGGGCTTCCACTCTGGCTTTGTTTGAAATGTCTTTACTCCAAGAAGAGCAAACTAGTTACGTGGTTGGGATACATAGGTTGTTGCTGAGAAGACCTGGGCTTCTTTGTTGTCGTTGGAGCCATGGAATTGGACAAGGGCACCCGGGAGTGTGTCAAACGGGCATATCAAAGGCCAAAAGTGGAGGAAAAAGAACCCTTCAAGTAGACTGGGCAGGACTGGGCAGCAGGTAGGAAAGGCACCTGGAGGGCCTCGGAGAAGGCAGGTGGAGTACGCAGTGTTGAATGCTGCACAGAACTCACGCAAGGCAGGCCAGGCCAGACATGTATCCGTTGTCCTTGGCAGTTTGCAATATGGAGGTCCCCGGTGAGACCAGCAAGAGGGTTTTGGTGGAATGGTGGCTGTGGAAGCCAGATTTCAGTGGGTTGAGATTTTTTTTACAGTGGTGTGCTGGAGCCAGCTTGTTCTGGCTAGCGAGAGCTAACAGTCAAATTTTTAGGAATTTGGGAGCTAGTTGTTAAAAACAGCCATTATTTAAAAGTTAATTATAGGGGCACCTGGGTGGCTCAGTCGGTTGAGCGTCCGGCTTCGGCTCAGGTCATGATCTCATGGTTCGTGGGTTCAAGCCCCTCATCAGGCTCTGTGCCGACAGCTCAGAGCCTGGAGCCTGCTTCGGGTCTGTCTCCCTCTCTCTCTGTCCCTCCCCCACTCGTGCTCTGTCTCCCTCTCTCTCAAAAATAATTAAACAGCAAACAAATAATAGAATACAAGTTAATTGTATAAACTTCTGACCAAGTGGATTATATTTAGACAAAGGTAATAAATACTCCAACCCCAACACCTCCTTTTCTTTTTATTATTTATTTTGGGACAGAAAGAAAGAGAGAACGGGGTGGGGCAGAGAGAGAGGGAGAGAGAATCCCAAGCAGGCTCCGAACTGTCAGCACAGAGCCCGTCTCGGGGCTTGAACCCAAGAACCGTGAGATCATGACCTGAGCTGAAATCAAGACCCGGATGCTTAACCGACAGAGCCACCCAGGTGTCCCAAAACTCATAATTATTTTTCCACATGTTGCTTCGCCATGCTACTGAGGGTATTTACATGTATCACATCTGTGTGCTGGAAATACTGTTACATGTGCTGCTACCAATTCAGCGTTCAGCGACACCACCTGAGTAGCCGTGAAATCAGCCGGGGTGGGAATATTTACACCACAGGAATTGGCAAACACTACTGATCAGACGCTTTTGATTTTGTTTGGAGGACCAGTAATTAAACATTTAGCCAGCACACAGAGAGAGCGAGTGTGGGCACCTCGGGGGAATCTTTGCTGTGTGTAGAAGGAAAAATGATGGCAGGTAGGGGAACATACGGGGAGGAAGGAGGGTGCTTTGTTGGTTCTTCCACCTTGTCCTTTTGAAAAATTTAAAAGCTACCAAAAAGTTGCAAGAATGGTATGATGAACACTCATGTACGCTTCACCTAGATTCTTTTTTTGGGGGGGGGTATTTATTTATTTTTGAGAGAGAGAAACAGTGCGAGCAGGGGAAGGGCAGAGAGAGAGAGGGAGACACAGAATCTGAAACAGGCTCCGGGCTCTGAGCTGTCAGCACACAGCCCGATGCCAGGCTCCCACTCTTGATCTCGGCTCAGGTCAGGATCTCGCGGTTCGCGGGTTCGAGCCCTGCATTGGGCTCTGTGCTGACTGTGCAGAGCCTGCCTCGGATTCTCTCTCTCTCTCCCTCTTCCTCTCTCTCTGTCTCAAAAATAAATAAAAATTTTGGGGCGCCTGGGTGGCTCAGTCGGTTGAGCGGCTGACTTCAGCTCAGGTCCTGATCTTGCGGTCCGTGAGTTCGAGCCCCACGTCGGGCTCTGTGCTGACAGCTCAGAGCCTGGAGCCTGTTTCAGATTCTGTGTCTCCCTCTCTCTGACCCTCCCCTGTTCATGCTCTGTCTCTCCCTGTCTCAAAAATAAATAAAAACGTTAAAAAAAATTAAAAATAAAAATAATCATAAATAAAAAATAAAATAATCATATTTTAAAATATGAGGTTTAAGACAAGTATGTATGGTGTGCTCTCACAGTGTCTGTGGGCTCGGCGTCTTGGTGTGGCCCAGCTGGTCCTGTGGTTCAGGGTGTCTCACAAGTTTGCAGTCAAGGTATGAGGCGGGTCTGTAATCTTCTCAGGGCCCAACATTGGGGGTTGGGAGGGGGGTTCTCCTCCAGGATCATTCCTACGGCTGTTGGCAGGATTCAGTCCCTTGACGGCTGTCGGACCAGGAGCCTCCGCTTCTCACTGACTAGGGGCTGGTAGCCCTCTTCGGTGTTTTACCCATGTGAGTATGTGCCAGCCTCCAACAGGGCGGCTGACTTCCATCCAAGGGTGTAAGAGAGGGCCAGCGGGGCAGAAGTGACAGTCTTTTGTAACCTAATCTCAGATGTGACATCCCATCACACTTACCGTATTTTTTACTTAAAAGGGACTCCGTAGGTCCTGTCCACACTCCAGGGGAGAGGGTCAGGCAGGAGCATGAACAGAGGAGATGGGAACCGGGGGAGCCGATGTAGAGCCCCTCCCCCCTTGATATAAGTGTTAGAGCGATTTGATTATAAGCCCTGGGGAGGGCAAGACTCAGGGCTCAAGGGTAACGCCCCCTTCGTTTCATAGAGTTGTGCCGTTACAGAACCTGGGGCCTAGGCAGTGTCTCCTTCTTGTGCTTAGAGATTTCCTTCTTGGCCTACGTGTGTTATCATTCTTTGTTACTGTTCCTCGAAAACCCCTGTGATTAATCATGTTGTCAGCATCTACTCTGGATAGGATGCCATATGATGAAAAGGGCCCTTCACCTCTGGGTTTTCCTCTCCAAACCCACCACCCTAGTCCACCTGTGAGAAGAGCATCAGGCAGGTCCCAACTGATGGAGATTCTCTGAAATTCCTGACCAGTTCCCCTCAGGACTGTCAAGGTCATCACAAACAAGGAAAGTCTGAGAAGGTGTCCCAGCCAAGAGGAGACTAAGGAAATGAGACTAAGTGACCATGTGTGACCCTGGATGGCCTCCTGGGACCTAAAAGGACATCAGGGAAAATTTGAAAGAATCTGGCATGGGCTTACGTTGATTAAAATGCATGAATATTGGTTCATTAATTGTAACAAGTGTCCCATATCTTTATTCTAAGATATGAGGACTAGGGGAAAGATTGTAGGGGGTATGAGACTCTGTATCATCTTTGCAATTTTTCTGTAAATCTAACTCTTCTAAAAGGCAAGTTTTGTTTTTAATTTGTTTTTTACATTTATTCATTTATTTTTGAGAGACCAAGAGAGACAGAGCACAAGCGGGGGATGGGCAGAGAGAGAAGGAGACACAGAATCCGAAGCGGGCTCCAGGCTCTGAGCCTGAGTCAGCACAGAGTCCGACGTGGGGCCCGAACTGACAAACCACAAGATCATGACCTGAGCCGAAGTCGGAGACTCAACTGGCTGAGCCACGCGGGCACCCCAAGGGAAGTTTATTTTTTTTAAAAACCGACTTATTATTTGTAATGTATAAACCCGGGTATATGAATCATTCCATTAATTATAACAGTCACATTCTCTGGGTCATTACTTTTTGTGAATAAGTGTGTACCTTTAATATATTCACCTTCCGAAAGAGTACCATATTTTCAATATAGGCATTAATGTAAAAAACAATGACCCTTGTTTTAAAAAATTAACATATAGGTTAAGTCAGTTAAGCGTCTGACTTGGGCTCAGGTCATGATCTCACGGTTCATGAGTTCGAGCCCTGCGTCGCCTCATATCCTCTGTCTCCCTCTCTCTCTGACCCTCCCTTGCTCGTGCGCTCTCTCTCTCTAGCATAAATAAACAGTTGAAGAAAATAAGTAACTAAAAAAATACAAATTAAAAATTAACATATAACTTATGTTTAGAGCAGTTTTAGGTTCACAGCAAAATTGAGTGGAAAGTAAAGAAAGTCCCCATACCCTCTGTCGTCCCCACCGTCAATGTGGCACCAGAGGGGCACTTTTGTTACGGTCCGTGAACCCACGCTGACACCTCATTACCGTCCAGAGTCCATACTCTATTTAAAAACATTTTTGAATGTTTATTTAGAACGAGAGAGAAAATGAATAAGCGGGGGAGGGGCAGAGAGAGGGAGAGAGAGAATCCCAAGCAGGCTCCACACTGTCTGCGTGGAGCCCTATGCAGGGCTCGAACTCCCGAACCGTGAGATCGTGACCTGAGCCGAGATCAAGAGTCGGATGCGTAACCGACTGAGCCACCCAGGCGCCCCCAGAGTCAATGGTTTACGCTGGGGTTCACTCTATGGCTTTGGACAGATGGATAATGAATGTATCCATCATTGTGGTGACATACAGTATATTTCACTGCCGTAAAAAATCCCCTGTGCTCCGTCTGTTCATCTCTCCCGCCTCCCCACCCCTGGCAGCCACGGATCCTTTTACTTACTGTCTGCGTGCTTTTGCCTTTTCCAGAATGTCATCGAGTTGGAATCATACAGTGTGTAGCCTTTTCAGACTGGCTTCTCTCGCTTAGCGACATGCATTTGAGGTTCCTCTGTGTCTTTTCACAGCTGGAGAGCTCCTCCCTTTTTAGCGCTGAATAACATTCCGTCGTCTGGATGTCCCATGGTTTATCCATTCACCCACCGAAGGACGTCTGGGTTGCTTCCAAGTCTGTGGGATTATGAACAAAGCTGCCATGAGCACCTGTGTGCAGGTTCGTGTGTGCTTGTTAGCTTTTCACTCCATGTGGGTAATAGCACAACAGTGTGACTGTTGGGTAGATTATTTCTATTCTTAAACCCTCAGTTTGCCATAGTTGATTAAGTTCTCACTGCAGTTACGTTTCTGCCAGTTTATTCTATATTTTTTCTTTCTTTTTTTTAAGAGAGAGAGAGAGAGAGTGCGCAAGCGGGGGAAAGGGGGCAGAGGAGAGACAGAATCTCAAGCAGGCTGCACCCTCAGCGTAGAGCCCGATAGGGGGCTTGATCCTACGACCATCAGATCGTGACCTGAGCCAAAATCAAGAGTCGGACGCTCAACCAACTGAGCCACCCGGGCTACCTTATTCTATTTCTAACATTTTTTTGTTTGGGTATTATATTTTATTTATTAAAAAAAATTTTTTTATGTTTATTTTTGAGAGAGACAGAGAGACAGAATGCGAGCAGGAGGGGGGCAGAGAGAGAGGGAGACAGAATCCGAAGCAGGCTCCAGGCTCCGAGCCATCAGCACAGAGCCCGACGCGGGGCTCGAGCTCATGGACCGTGGCGAGACCATGACCTGAACCGAAGTGGGACGCTTAACCGAGGGAGCCACCTGGGCACCCTTTGGTATTATATTTTATGAAGCATATAGTTTTAATAATGCCATGCCTCCAACTTATCGTCATGTTTATCATAATCAGGCTCCTTGTCTTTTTGGTCTACCTGGTGTTTTTTCTAGATCAACGGTCCTGGCCAAACCGTCTTCACTAACAGTGAGAGCTGTGATTTATTAAGCTCTTCTAGGCCAGGCAGTGTGCCAAGAGCTTCACAAGACTGGTTTAGTTAAGCCCTCTTTAGCTGAGAAGAACCTGATGAGGGACTCTGGCATCTAACCAAGCGGCCGGGGCTCGTGGGCAGAACTGGACAGTCCGCTGGCTTCGCGGAGGCTGGATGGGGACAAGACAAGCCTACTGCTTGGAGCCTAGCACCCCTCCTGCTTCCCTTCTCCCAACACCCCCTCAGTGTCTGTTGTGGGCCGGATGTCATCCTACCCCCAACTTCCTATGTCGACATTCTGACCCCAGCACCTCAGGATGTGACCCTTAGGAGCTGTAAGGCCTTTAATGTGATCATCGAGTTAGAATGTGGTCATCAGGGCAGGTCCTAACCCAGTATGACTGGGGTCCTTAAAAGCAGAGGAGGTGGGGACACAGGCGCGCGCAGAAGTTACGGCCACGGGAGGACACAGGTGAGATGGTGGCCGTCCACAAGCCAAGGAGAGAGGCCTCGGAAGCCCCCAGGGCTGCCGACACCTCCATCTCAGGCTCCCAGCCTCCAGAGCGGTGAGAAATACGCGTCCCGTGTGTCGGCCGCCCTTGGCAAAGCACAGCTACCCCGCGTCCTCTCTTGGGCTCGGAGCCCCTGCCCACGCCCAGCTGCTGCTGCCCACAGGCCTCTGCGTTCTGTCTGCCTCCTGTCTGGCTTCCTTCCCGCTCCCGCTCCCTCTCCTACCGGCTGGCTCGCTCCTTCTCGAGGTGTAATAATAGCCACTGGCACGGGTGGCTCGCCTCCTCTGTTCCAGAGAGCCAGCCCAGCCCCGGGAAGCGCTATCTTCCTTAGCACCCCCCTCCCCCACCCCCGGGGCGGATGCTATCATGAGCTCTCGGCTTGCAGAGGGGAAGGAAGTGGCCCACAGCCACTGGCAGCGTCAGAGAGAACGTGGCTGGCCCGGTTAGGGCGCGGGCTGTCGTCCCAGGTCATGGCGCGGACTCCTGGCCGGTGGGCAGGGTGATGTGCCAGCGAGAGCTGCGCATATAGCAGACGCTGGCTTCTCCTTAAGATCTCTGAAGTTGGCCGCATTTCCCCCATTTTCTAAGGCAAGGAAGCAAAGGCCCCTAGAAGTCGAGCTGCTCGAGTGCTGCGATGAGGGGGGACGGCTGCGGTATTTGCGAGAAGCAACAAAGCAGCTAGGTTCTCGCAGGCTTGCCACAGGCGGGGACGACAGGGCAGGGAGTAAGGACAGGGATGCTTCAGGGTGAGGGAAGGGCCGTGCAACTGTCAGGGGTGCAGAAGGGCGTGGAGGGTGTCATCCAGTCAGTTCTGCTTTGCAGAAAGATCCCTCTGGCTGCAGTGAGGAGGCCACTGAGGCCGTCAGGAGAGACCACAGAGTCCCGAACCAGGCGACCCAGCAGGAGGGACTGCTGAGAAGCCAGGGGACAGGCTGGACAGGGCATGGTGACTGTGGAATGGCAAAACCTGCCTGTTGGGGGATAAGGCGGGCAGCGCAATCCATTCCTAACCGCCTCGCTGTCTGCGCTCCCCGCGCTCCAAAACTATAGAGCAGGGCCCTTTGCTGCAGGTGACAGGGCCTTTGCTGTGCCCGGCCCACGGTGGACAGTCTGGAAAGGTTTCCAACTTCTGCAGTGGTCCTTTGTTTCACGCTCGTTGGGACCGTGCTGCGTGGCCCTCCTCCTGGTCAGTGGGACACTCTCCCTCTTTGGAAGCTGATCTCTCTTCTCGAAATTGATTTGCAGTCATCAGCGTCCACGTGAGTTATGGGTAGAATGGTCAGTAGGCAGCAGGCGCACAGCCTGTGAGGCAATCAGGCCTTTCGAAGAACCGGGCCTGACCCGTTAGCACAACGGACTTAGCTATTAAATGCCTAGGACCACAATACTTTGGGGGCCCTTGCAAATGCTTCAGTTTCTTTTAAAATTAGAAGGAAAGGGGTGCCTAGGTGGCTCAGTTGGTTAGGTGTCCGACTGTTGATTTCGGCTCAGATCATGATCTCGCGGCTTGTGAGATCAAGCTCCCGGTCGGGGTCTGTGCTGGCAGCACGGAGCCTGCTTGGGATTCTCCGTCTCCTTCTCTCTCTGCCCCTCCCCCACTTATGTTGTCTCTCTCTCCCCCAAAATAAAGAAAAAATTTTTTAAAAAAGAAGGGAAAATCCCCATAATCTAGTCTTTATATTATATTCACCTTTATGCTCCAACTCAGGTGTAACATTAAAAAAACATTTTTTTTAAGTTTTGTATTTATTTTAAGAGAGAGAGAGAGTATGAACAGGGGAGGGACAGAGGGAGGGACACAGAGAGAATCCCAAGCAGGCTCCACACTGTCAGTGCAGAGCCGGATGTGGGGCTCGAACTCACGAGCCATGAGATCATGACCTGAGCCGAAATCAGGAGTCAGATGCTTAACCGACTGAGCCACCCAGGCGCCCCAAATTTAACTTTTAATATATATATATATATATTTTTTCCTTTATGGATGATCAGACCCATGAAGGCCAAAGCACCTGGGGCCCCCAAAAGTCACAATGGGGCATCCTTTTAGCATATTTGGGGAGCCTTATCCTAGAGTCGGTCTTTACAGTCCTGGGTAGTATTATCAACCCCCCTTCTGTTACCATGACCCAGAAAGGGAAGATAGGGAGGGGAGAAGAGAGAAAGAAAAAAAAAAACCAACACGCCAGCACCAAAGAAGACGTGTGCACACCCACGTTCACAGCAGCATTATTCATAATAACCGAAAGGTGGGAGCGCCCAGAGTGTCTACCAACAGACGCAGGATAAACCCGATGTGGTATGTCCATACAATGGAATAGTATTCAGCCTCAAAAAGAGCTGAAGTTTTGACACCTGCCACAGCACGGATGGGCCTGAGAACACTTGCTAAGTGAAGCAACGCACGGGGTTTCTGAAATCCACAGAGCTCCGAAAGGCAGACAGCCGTTCCCCTCTCCACATCCGGGCGGGCTTCAAACGCAGACCTGATTGCCTCACTGCCCCTCCCCGCCCCCAACCCCCCCGGGCTTGAAATACCTTATGATACAGATGGAGAGATTTGGTCCAATGTGCAGAGTGTTTCTGGGGGGTCCACACAGGCAGCCCGAGGAAGGAGAAAGCTGGATGGCTAGGAAACTGGAGAGAGGAGGAGGTTCATTTGATCATCTTTGGGCCTTGCATGCTTTGAGCCATGAACATTACCTGCTGAAAACGAACCTGGGGGAGGGGGCATTAGTGTTTAATAGAGACAGAGTCTCAGTTTGGGAAGATGAAAGTTCTGGAGACAGATGGTAGGGATGTTTGCACAACACTGAGAGTATATGTATTGCCACTGAGCTATGCACTCACACATGTTTCAAATGGTGGTACCTGGCTGGCTCAGTGGGTGGAACGTGTGACTCTTGATCTCAGGGTCATGAGTTCAAGCCCCACATTGGATGTAGAGTGTACTTAATTTAAAAAAAAAAAATTTTTTTTTAATGTTTACTTATTTTTGAGAGAGAGAGAGAGACACAGAGCATGAGCAGAGGAGGGGCAGAGAGAGAGCGAGACACAGAATCTGAAGCAGGCTCCAGGCTCTGAGCTGTCAGCACAGAACCCCACACGGGGCTCGAACCCACAAACTGCGAGATCACGACCTGAGCCGAAGTCGGACACTTACCTGATTAAACCAGGCGACCCTAAGATAAAATCTTTAATAAAATAAAATGAAATGAAATGAAATAAAATAAAATAAAATAAAATAAAATATATTCTACCTTGAAAAAGGAAAAGTAGTTTGTTACTCACAGATCCTGGGGAGGGGGGCACGCACGCCAAGTGGGGCCACATGGGGAAGGACCAGGGTCAGTGAGGGGGTAGAAGGGGCGGGGAAATGTGGCTCAGAGCCTTTACTGTGGTTTCCCCGGGGAGGAGGGGGCGAGGTGGGGAAACAGGGTTGGGGCTGGCTAGTTTGAATGACTTCAGCAGACTCTGCGGTGTCCGGGGCTGGCCCCATTGCCTGGACCAGGCCCTGGGGTGATGGGGCAGGGGTGGTGGCCCTGAGTGTGACAGGAGCCCACAGCGGGTGGGGTGTGGACTCTGGATTAATGGGTTTGCGAGTGAAAGATAGTTTGGCAAGTTGTTTGCTAGCTCTAGGAATTCACCAGCCCTGGGAGGGGCGGGCTTTTCCAGTTCAGCGAGGCGCCCCCCACACCCGCCCCCCCCCCCATGACAGAGCGTCAGAATACAGAAAATAAAAGACACTTAAAAAGCAAGAAGAAGCAGCATTGTCAGGGGGCAGAGACCGACAGGTGGAGCAGGGCTGGGGGCTGGGAGCCACTGTCTCCGGCAGGAGATGGCATGTCCCAACACTCGGGGGGAAGCGGGAGGTTGGGGTTCATCAATGGTGGGACTGCATCTACCACCACCAGCCCCCCGCCCCTCCCCGCCACGCCCTCTGCCTTTGAGACTTCTCTGGAATGGAGGGGTCGAGGGAATTGCCAGGAGAGAGCCTGGGATCCAGGCCGATGGTGCCGGCACTGCCGGGGCTCTGTCTTCCCTAGGCTTGTACTCACGGCTTCTGGCACATTCAGCCACGATCCCGGGAGCCCTGCCCCGCTGCCCTCAGATCCCCCCCTTCCTACTCCGCCAGTGGCGTCTCCCTCCTCCTCCCTCCTCTTACCCTTCCTGGCGCCACAGAACCTCCCAGGTTTCTTGACCCCCACCCAGATTTGGCCTCTGCCGACTCTTCTCTCGCAGCTCAGAGTTCTTTCTGCACAGCAGAGTCAACCTGGCCTGCGGGGATTCACACGTGTGGTTGTGTAGTGCGGCTGTGTCCTTCCCACGCCTACAGCATCTTCCCTGACGATCTGCGATGAAGGCTCTGGTTTTGCGTTTTTGCTTCTTTTAAAATTTCCAATCCGTTGTGAAGCAATACACGGTTCTACTGTGTGTGGCCAGTGCACGCCTGGGGCGGGGGTGGGTGGGGGGCACTAGGTGTGCGACACCCATGTTCGCGTAGATCCCGGGCACGGAGCCATTTGAGAATGCACTTGAGGGGCTCCTGGGTGGCTCAATCGGCTAAGTATCTGACTTTGGCTCAGGTCACGATCTCATGGTCTGTGAGTTCGAGGCCCGCGTCGGGCTCTGTGCTGACCGCTCGGAGCCTGGAGCCTGCTTCGGATTCTGTGTCTCCGTCTCTCTCTGCCCCTCCCCTACCCACACTCTGTCTTTCAAAAATAAACATTAAAAAAAAAAGAAAGAAAGAATGCACTTGAATGTCACGATGAGGTCAAGCTGCTTTACACACTTCTCAACACGCCTGCTCAAATCCTGTGCCTTTTTTTTTGGTGTGGATCAACCTCAACCAGCATAGCAGGTGCTCTGTGAGGACAGGGACGGGGTCCTTTTGGCTCATCTCTGTACTCTCAAACTGGCACATGGGATGGCTATGGGTTGAACTGTGTTCCCCACAAATTCCTATGTTGCAGTCCTAACCCTCAGCACCTTGGAATGTGACCTTATTGGGGTGCCTGGGTGGCTCAGTCAGTTAAGTGTCCGATTTCGGCTCAGGTCATGATCTCGCAGTTTGTGGGTTCAACCCCTTGCCTGGGATTCTCTCTCTCTCTCTCTCTCTCTCTCTCTCTCTCTCCCTTTCTCTCTGTCCCTTCCCTGTCTCTCTCAAAATAATTTTAAAAATTTTATCTTAAAAAAAAACAAGAATGTGACTTTATCAGGAAGTAGGTTCACTGCAGGTATAATTAGTAAGGATGATGTCATCCTGGAGTAGGGTGGCCCCCAAATCCAACATAATTGTGTCCTTCTACAAGGGAAATATGGACACAGACACACAGAGAGACCCATGAAGATGAGGCCACCAGAAGCCAGGAGAGAGGCCTGGGACAGAGTCTCCCTCCCCAAAACCAACCTGCCCACACCTCCATCTCCGACTTCTTGCCTCCCGAACTGTGAGATGATAAATGTCTGTTTTCTTAAGCCACCCTAGCAAACGAATACATACATCTTCAGACAGCCTGTTCCCGTGTGAGCCAACCCATCTGGAGCCCTAAAGGGTGACCCCACCTGGGCTGAGCACCCACGGGTGACTCGGCTGGTTTCTCTCCTGTGCGTCACATCCTTGGCAGTTGCAACACCTGGGATGATTTTTCTCTTTTGATTGAAGTGAGATACACATAACAGAAAATTTGCCCCCCCCCCTTTTTTTTTTTCAGTTTATTTATTTTGAGAGAGAGAGAGAGAGAGAGAGCAGGGGAGGGGCAGGGAGAGAGGAAGAGAGAGAGAGAGAATCCCAAGCAGACTCTGCACCACCAGCAGTATGGAGCCCGATGCAGGGCTCGAACCCATGAACCTGGAGATTGTGACCTGGGCCCAAATCAAGAGTCGGACGTTTAACCGACTGAGCCACCCAGGCGCCCTGAAGATTCGCCCCTTTAAAGTGAGCAATTCAGTGGCATACCGCCACACTCCGCTGTTCTAGAACATTTCTGTCACCCTAAAACCTGTCCCCATGACGCAGCCGCTCCCAGTCTCTCTTCCCTCAGCCCGACAATGACTAATTGACTCTCTATGGATTTACCTGTTCTGGACATTTCTCGTCAATGGAATCAGACGAGACGTGACCTTTGTGTCTGGCTTACTTCGCGCAGTGTGCTTCCTGGGTTCACCCGCGTGGTAGAGTGTCAGCACCTCACTCCTTTTTACGGCGGGAGTCATACGCTTCTGCATGGATGGACCACCCACGGCTCTAAGATGATTTACACCATGACTATGTGTGGACTGAATACAAGGATGGCTGGAAGGGTAGAGGCCATGGTGGGGGAGGGGCGCATGTGGGCCAGAAGCCAGTGGGGAGTCGGGGCCCCCCTGGGGGCGTGGGAAAGGAGGGAGGTGGCTGGTGACGGGGGGAGGGCAGCAACTCCGACCTGAGGGCGAGCACGTGTGGAGCGGTGTGCAGCTGGGGCTGCTGGCAGGGGACAGCAGGTGGCGGAGGGACAGACAGCCGCGAGCTGACACCGGGCTCCTCTGGAATAAGAGGGCAGGATGGGAGCGATCCCAGACTTACGGTTCCCCAGGGAACTGGCTCCTCCCCCGGCAGAGGGGGCTGGGCTGCAGGCTTCCTGCCTCCAGGCGCTCAGGGCCCAGGGCTGACTTCCCGGCCCCCTCCCCCTACTCCAGGCTGCCTGCAGAGGCAGGGGCCCTCGGGTGGGCTGGGAGCCCAGGAGGCGCAGTCCCCCAGGCCAACAGCCGGACTGGGGGAGGCCCTGGGAACCCCGTCGCGGCCCATCTGCCTTCTTTGGGCATCAACTACCGCCCGCCAGCAAACGCGCTGTGGATTTTCCCGTGCGTTTTTCCCCGGGGAATGGAAACGTCTGGCTGCTGTAAACACCAGCCCGGCCGCGGGGTGCGGGGTCCTCCCCCCCCGGGCACCACGGGCGAGGGAGTCTTGGCTGCACTGGGAGCCCTGCTGGCTGCCCACGGTAGGTGGTGCAAGACGCAGCCAGCTGGATGGCTTGGGGGGGGGGGCAAGCGACCCCCCAGGACCCATAGGACCCCGTGCTGTGCCATTGCCCTCTCAGAGTTCTTAGTACCTTTTTTTATACTTTTTATACTTTAATTTACCATCGTAACCGTTAAATGTCCAGTTCAACGGCATCAGGCACACTCACACTGTCGTGCACCCGCCCCCGCTGTCCGTCTCCAGAACTTTCCATCTCCCCAGACTCTCTGTCCCCATGAAACACGGACTCCCCCGGCCCCCACCCACCCCTGGCTCCCACCATCCGCTCTCTTGTCTCTATGGATGGGGCTCCTCTGGGGACCTCCTGTGAGTGGGGTCACGCAGGACGGGTCCTTCTGTGTCTGGCTTCTCACGCTGTGCAGTGTCCTCCGGGTCCATCCATGTTGTAGCAGGTGTCAGACTGTCCTTCCTTTTTAAAGCTGAATATATTCCATTGCTTGAACCAGATTTTACCTGAATTTTTCTAGGTAAGCTTTACACCCAACGTGGGGCTCAAACCCACGACCCAGAGATCAAGAGTCACACACTCCACCGACTGAGCCAGCCAGGCGCCCCAGATCTGAGATTTTTGAACAAAGCGCATTTCCATTCTGCGCTGAGCCTCACAGATTACGTAGTCTGTGCTGTTGGCCACTGTCACATGAAATCGAGCAGGAGAAATCCTTCTAGGCGACAAGACACCTTGGTCAGTCTCCTCCCTGAAAGTCACCGAGCGGAACTCAGTGGGGGGCACATGATGAACCCCGACTGCACTCACTGCTTTGGGGGAGAACAGAGAAGGCCTGGTGACAAACCGTGGAAGGGGCAGGTCATGGGTTGGATTGTGTCCCCTGATTGGCATCCTGACCCCGAGGACCTCAGCACGTGACTTAGAGACTTTACTAAGGTCAATTGAGATGAGCTAAGATGAGGTCAATAGGGTGGGTCCTGACCCAATGGACTGAAGTCGTAGAGAGGGGCCATTTGGACAGACGGACACACACAGGGGAGACGATGTGAAGGCACAGGGGGACGGCCCCCCTTCCTCTGAGACTCATGCCGGGGACCGTGAGACCCCCGCCTGCCCGCAGGATGCCGCCGGGGGTGGCTGGGATGGCCCTGTCCTCTCCTTCTGTCCCCCACCTCCACTGTCCTTGCCAAGCTGCCACACCTTCTATTCTATTCTATTCCTGGCTTTTTGGGGATATAACCTGCACTGGGCAGGGTGGATTAAAAGCACCATGTTTTCCACACAATCTCTTTAAATTCAAAATGTTTTAAGACTGCAGCTTTGTGTGCTGGAGGGTTTAAAAATAACTTGCTAAATACTGAGATTTTGTTCTTCAGTCACAAAAGCAGATGAGTGGAATGTTTTAAGATTAAAAAAAAATTACCAAACACACACACACACACACACACACACACACACACACACACACACTCTGAAAGCCTTTTGACAAAGCAGATTTAAGGTCTGTGCTTCTGTGGGTCCATGGGTCCGTGGGTCTGGGCCCCAGATACCTCCACAGCTGACATGTTCCACCTCAGACCAGGTCTCTCGGGACGTCCTTATTTTCCACTGATGGTCCCCGGGGGACTGTGATCCCTCCACCTTGGACACATCCCGTTCTAAGAGTTCCTTTATTTACTCACTTCTAATTTTCACCTGGAACCGCCGTGCTGTGGTCCGTTTGTCTGTCAGCCCGGGCATCCCCGGTCAGCACACACACCACAGATGCCCTGTGAAAACCCTTGCGGTGGCCTTGGTGGCTCCCAGCCCTCATCCTGTCCAAACAACTGCTGAGAGAGGGCAGCCGCTCCCAGCAGGGGAGGGACATGGGCACTAGTCCCCCTTCACGGCTGGCAGTGGCCTCGGCATTCGAGGCCCCCACTGCCTTTCCTCAGCCCAGCTTGCTGGGGAGGCCTGTGAACCTTGCAGAGGCAGACACGCCGAGCAGCCCCCGACCCCCCCACCCCCACCCCCGCCCTGGGGAAAGGCAGTGTGCACGTCTACACCTGCCTTCAGAGTGTCTGCCCCAGAGCCTCTTGTTTGAGCACGTGTGACTCCCCTCAGGAGTCCCGTGGGCCTGGGCTGGGCACCCCAGCTTTCTGAGGGGCCTCTGTGGGAAATTCCTGGTGGCCGTGAGTTCGGTGTGGCAAGTCACATCATGCCCATCACGCCATCCGCACTTGGTGACGACCCATGTGGCAGTTTCCTTGGGACGTGGCAATTTTATTTATGTGGCTGAAACATTCATTTGTGGGTAAAAACTGGGAGGCAGCATGCCCTCCTGCCCTGGATTCCAGAGTCTTTCCCGAGGGGCCCCTGGTGGTCCTGGAGCTCCAGGCCCTGCACAGACTATTTCTGGAAACTTATGCTCACAAAACTAAGGGGCGGCCCAAACCTAGAATGCTCTATACCAAATTGGTAAAAAAAAAAAAAAAAATCACCAGCACTCATGACCTGTTTTCCAACCAGCTAAGCTTCAGTCATATCATCTGTAAAATGGGTACTCGAACAACACTAAGAGTAACACCTCCCTCACAGGCACGTGCCCACGAAGGGCAGTGAAGTACTTTGCAAAGCGAACGAACGGCATGGCTAAGAGCTAAGAGTCGCGATCACGGCCCATCACCACCTTCCAGCTACTGGGCGGGAACTCTTCCCGGGTCAGCTAATTCCCGCTCCGATGCCCTCCCCTCCCCTGCTGCCCCGCCTGCCCGGCTCTCGGCACCCCCACACGGGCAGGGGATCTTCAGGCTGGTTCTCCCTGGCGTCTGCCAGGCCCTGGCAGTGGGAAAGCAGGGTGCGGACTTGGGGGAAATGCTCCCCGGCCGGCGCCACCCGTGGTGCAGGGCTCCCACGTGGCTTCCCAAGCCGGAGGCTGCCGCCGGTCAGAGGCTCCAGGCCAGTGGCAGAAGATCGGGGGTCGGCTCCCGGTACCCCACCCCCCAGGAAAAGACACCCTCACGTCACAACTTGGCTCTTCTTCTCATTGAACACAAACCGTGGTTTCCCAGACAACACCGGGGGCTGATTTTCTCCCTTCTCTTCTGGAAATCCTTTTAAACTGCGCAGAGATATTACTGAGGCTATAAGCTAAAAAACCCAAACCTCAAACATGAAGGGATGCAGGCTCTCAGCACCTTAACCTTGAACGGAAAGAAAAACGAAAGCAGCCCGAGAGGAGAGAGTCTGGTGGCGAGAGCTCCCCCACCTTGCACACGGGGCTCCGTCTCTCAGGGCCCCACATTCTGGGGTGAGGGGGAAGCGGAAGCCATCACCACAGGTGGGGGTGGGGCCGGCAGGCTTCCCTAAGGCACTCACAGCCTCCTCTTAAGCCTTCTGCTTCTCAAAGTGGGTCCCTGGAGCATGAGCATCACCAGCGGGCAGGGTGGGGGTGGGGAGCTCATTAGAAATTCAGATGCTCCGATTCACCCCAGACCTGCTGAGGCCAAATCTGCTTTGAAACGAAGCTTCTGGAGAAGGTGGACGCACGTTCTGGTCCGGCCAGTCCTGTGCCCCACTCACGCGGAAGGGCTGATACCCAGATCCCTCCTCCCTGGTGACCAGGACGGCCCACACCGGAGAGGCTGCCCAGAAGCCCCAGGAGCTCCTGCTGGGAGCCCCAAGCTGGCCGCTGGGTCTGAGTAACCGAGGGACACCCTTGGAGCCACCTCCTGCTACAGTGCCACCCGTGGGACCACTTAGCCACATCTGGAGAAGAGCAAGATGGGTGGGCGTTACGGACCCCATTTCACAGAGGGGGCAACGGAGACCCAGAGAGTCGGTGGCTTGTCCGCACTGCACACCAGGGAGTGGGCAGAACCAGGATTCAGACTGCAGACTCTGACCCTAAGGCCCTCGAGCTCTGCTGTGCCTCCAGGGGAGTTAAAAGTCACTCTCCTGTCACCAAAGGAGATTAGTGTCAGAATGGCCACAGGGCCACGGGGAGGGGATGGACAGGCAACGCCCAGGGACAACACAAGGAGGCCCACAAACCTTTGAGGGAAGCGCTGGAGAAGAGGCCCCTGGGTCTCGCAGGGGAGGGGGCTGGCTGGTGAGTGCGTCCAGGGAAGGGGCACACCCGGGCAGA
Source organism: Panthera tigris (assembly GCF_018350195.1). Taxonomy (NCBI): domain Eukaryota; kingdom Metazoa; phylum Chordata; class Mammalia; order Carnivora; family Felidae; genus Panthera; species Panthera tigris. The sequence goes on along the minus strand of NC_056661.1, from coordinate 5,900,587 downwards.
GGCAGCGGGCGGTGGGGGAAAGCCGGTCACACAGTCCGGGGCCTTCCTCTCTCTCCCCGCCAGGGCGGGGCTGTCCCAGGGTTCTGTGGCCTGGCACACAGGGGACAGCCTGGCAGGAGGCCGCCCTCGCTCACCTAGGCGGGAGGAAGTCACCCGCAGCCCCTGCCGGCGCCTCGCTCAGCTTGGCCGCTAACGATCACACACCATCACCCCCACACCACCACGTCTCAACGAGCCCACTTCGTTTATTACCAAAATAGCACAGAATTCCAGTCATGGTTAACATACAGCGTTTAACACGAACCTAATCCCTGCGGAAAGGTCGAAGTATTCGGACAGTCGAGTCACTGGGAAGCGTAAGCAACACCCCAACCCGATTATCGCTCCGTACTCCAAAAAATACGCTTTGAGAGCTTTGGAAGCTGAATTAAAATGTCTACACAGCTATGAACAATTGTTTAATAAAACGTTTTCATGTTTCCATTACATGTAAATATATCAATTTGGCATCTCTATAAAAACTCTGAAAATGGTGCAAAAGTGTCACTCTCTTCGAGAAAGCGGTTGACAGAAAATAGTCACACTTCACTAAAATTTTGAAAAACGGTCTTCTTTCAAAGCTTCCTTATTAAGCTGAAATCTTCTGGATTATCAAAATCTAGGTTTGCTTTTTCCTCCTAGAACACTAAAGAACATTTATTCACAAGGATAAAAAGGCAAATGGGGAGAGGGAGAACTGAGAAGGGCTTTGTTTTTGTTTTTGTTTTTTGTTTTTCCCTGAAAATAATAAAAAAAAAGAGCTAGTTACATAAACATTCCTCAAAAGAACACAAGGGGATTCGTTTTATTGGTGGCTTTTGGACAGCAGTGTCATACTTTATTGAAAACAAACCCATGTAAAAACAAAGTTAAAAGGAAAGATGGTACCTGAAAAATAAATTATTTCATATAAAACAAATCAATAACTTAAAACACGCTAATATACAAAACGTCTGCCCGTCTACTGCACAACACGGGAGCCAGCTGGTCAAGCGCCCCGCCCCCCAGAGCAAGTCACTGTAAACGCAACGTTACATGGTAAAGAGGCGGCCCCGCCCAGCGGACGAGCCTGGTCTCCTGGCGGAATGCAACACAATCCTCGCAAAGCCGCTGCTCGAACCATCCGTGAGCCTAACTTGGGTCCCTGCGGTGCCCTACAAGTAACTTGTTGGGTTTTTTGTTTGTTTGTTTGTAATGACCAAGCGGGAAACGAAAAACTATGCCCCCAAAAGGCTGTGGGAAAATATGCAATACAATCATTAGAAGTCAGAGGCAAATGAAAAGGTTGGGAGATGTGAACCTTACAGGGGGGCTGTGGGAGGGAGGGCGGGTGTCCGGGATTCAGGGTCTATCTACGGCTATTGCAAGCGAGGGTCAGTTATCAATGCCACTCAACGGCAAGCACTTGGGACTTGAGTTGGGGGCCGGGCCTGGGAATCTGACGGGCAGCGGGAGGTGTTTCCTGAGGAGCTGCCTCAGGTCCCAGAGGTGCCAGAGGTCCTGGGAAGGCGGGAAGGATTTCAGGGGGAGGGCTGGGGAAAATAGACCTTTGGCAGCTTATTCTTTCTCTCATCCAACCCAGGGAGGCTGCAAAAAGCACAGAGAAATAAAGCCAGGCTGGATCAGATGTGAAAACACAACAGCTAGGTGACGTTAACTTTGATTTTCAAGTCCGACAGCAGGCTTGGGGGTCGGTCAACAGTCCTAGTGTGGGAGCAAACCAGGACAAGTTATTGCCAGGAACTGTCTTCAGGTTCATCGACTTGTCTGATCCAACAGGGACCGCCCCCTGCCCGGCTGCCAGCTCAGAGAGCTCCCTACAGCAGCACGGTCCAGACCCTGCGCGCTGGGTTTCCAGCACTAACGCCAAGCGCAGACTCTCAAAGGTTAAGGCAGCTGCCCTTGGCAAAGGGAAAAGACTCACCTTCGGGGAACAAAGAAGGTGGAGCCCACACAGCACCATCTGCCCACAGGCCAAGAAAGCCCGTCTTGCAGCTATTCTGGCAAGATGGTGGCAGTCGGGGGGGGGGGGCAGGGGGCGGGGAAGGGGAAGGGGAACCCAGTCACAGGGTGTGCGACTAGAGGCACAGCCAGCGTAGAAAACCACAGCTTGGCATATTACAATGAAAAACTAAAGAAGGGCAGAGCCAGAGCGTAAAAAATGAATAATTCAACTGGAACCAGGTTCACAAATCTGGGAGCTTCTCAGCAAACAACCATCAGGGGAAGTTACGCAGGCCAAAAGAAAATTCTATCAAAGCCTCTTTGGTGTTTGTGTACCAAACCAAACTTTCGATAAATTAACATCATCTACTCTTTATTCTTTTTCATCAAAATTCCCAAATAAAAGGAGAGCGCTCATTTTGAGAAATACAAATGTGATAGATCTATGTAAAAAATTTTTTTAAAAAAGTTTCTTTTGGATCCTGACTTTAAAAAAAATGGGATCTTCCTTTTGCAAACAAGCCTGAGGAAGATATAATGGGACTTTTCGGACACAGGGCCAACATCTGGTACCTCGATGGGAGTGACAATTGCTTTTCAGAGTTAAGTCACATGTCAAAAGTGAAATCCTTCCACACAACTTGCAAAGTAACACTCCCAAAGAAATGCACTGGGGTTTTAGCTAGAAGGCTGTTTAAAGAGTGGAGACCACGTAAAAGGACAATTTTACCCCTTGGGCCGCTTTCAAAGGCTCATTTCCTCCTCCTCCTCCTCCTCCTCCTCCTCCTCCTCAGTGCCAACATCAGAATAATCGATATGGTCCAGATAACAGGGAGGGGAGGGAAATGCCAGTGCTGGCTTCGAGCCCACTGTCTTTCACAGTTTACGCTTCCGACGGGAATCTGAGTAAGAAATCCAACACTAGTGAGGGCAGGCAGGAATGTGTGTCAAGGAAGAGACCTAAGGGTCACTTTCGGAATCGGGAATCTCACCTTCGCAGAGAAGATGCTTGGCCCAAGGCTAGCGCAACCTGAAAGGCATACTCTTCCAGGAAAACATCCCGGTCTGTGGTGAAGGGCGCTCTGGGGTGGACAGAGTGGGGACCCACTCTGTGTCAAATCCAGACAAACGGGCCTCGGTTCTGGGTTCCAGAAGGAGGCACGTAAGCTGGCTTTGACTCAGGGTCTGGAAACTTCCGCTGGGGGTGAGATGGGGCAGGGGGAGGTCCTCCGTGGCACGTGGCCAACTCATGAGAAGGCCTCAAGGTATGCACTTGGCCCTTCTGTGGGAAGAGAACACGGCAACATCTCAAGTTGGGGAGGACGATGCAAGCGGTCGGCAGGCCCTCAACGGGAGTTTGAGGGAAACGGGGAGCCTCAAACTGTCCGGGGGCTTCTCAGAACACTGACCTGCTCTGGAGAAGGCTGTGCCCAATTTTTTCCACTTGATAAATAAATAAATAAATACATAAATAAATAAATAAATAAATAGGTAGGTAGGTAGTAGGCAGGTAGACAAATAGATAGATAATGCCGCAATTCCATGATGCCGATCAATGAAAACTACCCACCGGTACCCGTTTTTAGTCTTTTGTAGAGACTAAAAACTGCTGCTACTGAGTTCCCCTGTTTCTGGTCCTCTCTAAACACTAGATAGTTATGAAAGTCAGCTCACACTCCTGAGGTGCCTGGAGATCTGGCCCTGCCCCTTCTCAGGCTCACTCTCTGCCTCTCCCTACCGGCTCCCCCGTTTTAAAACTAAGTGCCATCTGCGACTGTGCACTCCTGCGTCACAGATGTGCAAATGCTTGGTCTCCAGGCAAGTTTTTGTTTCTTAAGGACTTAAAATCCTCCCTGAATGCTGGCCATCTGTACCTTACCTAGCCAAAAAGAAAGAAAAGGTAAAATAAAAAACAAAACAAAATTCGAGCAAAACAAAATCAAATTTAATGGTCTTAAATGCAAAAGTAAAAACAAACAAAAAACACAAAAAAGCAAAAGAAAATTAACAGAACAGAACAACCCAAAATGTCAAGGCAGTTATGAAGAGAACTTGGGAGGGTTAATCTTTAAAACTACAAATCAAAGGGGTATTTCTCTCGTTGTTGTTAATAGATAACTGGCAAGAAGTAAGTACTTTTCTGCTGAGTGTTCATACGAAAGCAAAGTTTCAAAACAAAATCCGACTAAAATAGAAAACAAAACAAAACAAAACAAAGTCTAGCGCTCACGAGAAGGGATGCGAGAAATACAATGCTCAAATGTTTCTGGGGTCGTAAAATATGGAGCGGTCTTCCGCACCTGCGCCGTGTGAAATGCTCTGGGGGACTGGCGAAACGATGGGGAACGCCGGTGTCCGATGTGCGGGGCACCGTGCATGCCGTGTGTGGACAGAAATGCGGGATGTCAGGGTAGCAACACATCCTCGGGCGTGCCGGGAGCTAGGTCTGACTGGGGAATATACTGGAGTTTCCCGGAAACTCTTTGGTCCGTTCCCGCTGGCGCCTGGGCTTTAGGAGACCTGTTCGAGTCCTTCCGTGGAGGGCCCAACGTGCGGCCCCCCCTTCCCCAGCGGCGGCCCCCCCCCCACCCCGGCGGGCACCCCTGCAGGGCCCGGGGCTGAGGGAGCAGGAGGTGGCGATGGCACCTGCTCGGGAAAGCAATTTCCCGTCAACCAAAAGCAGAAATCGCTTAAAAATGGTGAAGCGGCTGAGGAAAGCACACACTCAGCATCTGTCTAACATCTTTAGTCTGGAAACTAGAACTAAAAGGTCAGGTCTTTTTTTTTTTTGGTTTTTTTTTTTCCTTTTTCTGTTTTTTTTTTGTTTTTGTTTTTGTTTTTTTTTTTTAAATCCAGTTTGTGGAGACACCGAATGAAATGAGTGTTAGACAGTCTTAGAGGGTAAAGCATGCTTCAGGTTCACCACCGTCCCGAGGGACTGGTGAGTCAATGCAGTCTACTTAGATTTCTGTTTAATATATATTTTAAAGGAAATAACTTAAGAAACTTAAATTGGTCTAACATTGTGGGATTTCAAACATTTGAACATGTCGGTTGCATCCCCGAGTATAAAAACCTCTTCACTTCTCATTTAGACTAGGACAAACACTTGTGAAAATTGGCGCAAAATGAGTTGTACACTAACAAAAAAGTTTCAACTTCTTCACTCTTAATTATCTATTCCGTACAAAAAAAAAGCATGAGCGAGTTATTTGTGGGACTTGTTGGTTTTGAAGGAAACCTGTAAGATTTTGTCCCCCAGGCGGTAGCCGTTCAGACTTGCTATGGCCATGGCGGCTTCTTCATAGTTTGTCATGGTCACAAAGCCAAAGCCTTTGCACTTGTTGGTGTTGAAGTCGCGAATCACTTTCACATTGGTGACCGCCCCAAAGGGGCCAAACATCTGCCAGAGGATCCCCTCATCGGCGTCCTGCCCGAGGTTGTAGATGAAGATGCACCAGCCCGAAGACGCGTTGCTCGGGACATTGACACCAGAAAGCCCACTCATGTGATCTACACCCATAGGGGAGAACCTAGCAAACAGAGAGCACAGCATGCAGGTCAAGGTCATGCAGGCCGGCGCGCCCCCATCCGTCACGGGCAGGAATTCAGCATGGGGGGAGGGGGCTCCCTGCACTACAGACCGTGGACCCTGGGGAGAGACACTTGTTGCCCACAGAGGGTCAGAGCCTCGACCAGCTTCCCTGGGAGCCATGCTCCCTCCAGTACCTTCCATCACTGGGGGTGGGGGTGGGGGGAGTCCCAGGCTTCCCCTAGCTGAATGACAGAAGCTTCTCCGCGTACTCTCGGGTGTTGTTCCACCCTCGGACCTCCCTGGAGGAAGCTCGATCCTCATACTCTATGCCTCCGTATGTGTGTACGTCAGGGAGTGGGGAGCAGGATTTTTTTCCTTTTCTTTCTCCAAATTTTCTATCTTGCCCTCATCTTGGCTGCCCCTGCTGGAGGGTCCCAGGCGAGCACACCCCTTGAAGGGCCACCGCAGGGCCCAGGGAATTCCTTCCCACAGCTCCAGGCGACCTTCCGCTGCTGGCTCATGGCATCCCAGAAGCAATGCCTGCGGCCTGCAGGTCTGCCAAGCTGTACCAAAAGTGTGGGCCTCTTTCCAAAGCAACGCTTCCAGCTGCATAAAAAATAAGCCTTCTACAAATGTGTGGCCACTGCAGTAGGACTAAGGGAGAAGACAAAATCGTTACTGAAGCCACACAGCCCTCTGAAAGGCTTCGGAAATTAAAAAGTAATGGCCTTAGGATCAGCTTAAGACTACCCAAGTGTGACAGAGCGTCTGGGGGGCCGCACCGTGCAAGAAACAAGAAACATGACCTGCTCTAAAATAAAACCAGGCTTCGCGCTGTGGGGCTGACCCAGGGGTAAGCAGGTGCTTTCAAGGGCCATCAACAGATTCATTCTTTTGACGGACATAACAACAAGACGGACCGACCAGCTCCCCAGGTGCAGCCCACTTATCCAGGGGATCTCTTCAAGGCAGGTATGGAAGAATCAAGACACATCACTGGCCATGGCTTTGAATGTACGGGAGGAATTTTAAACAGCTTGCATCAGGAGGTCGGAGTTGGTTCAATGACTCCAGTGGCTTGTTACTGGTCTCGACTCAACAGGGACCACAGTGGCACTGAAGGGGGTGGGTAAAGGCACCCTTGTATCTGTGTGACATTAAGCCAAGCTGGTTTTCAATAAAAACTGGAAAGACGTTCTGACTTTAATGGACTTGTCCCCCGCCTCCAGTTTTGTGGGAAACCAAATGTGGGTCCGAGTTAAACTAGCTAACCCGAATCGTCATGTACCTGTTATACTGAAAATAACCTGAAGTCTTACCTTACTATTTTCTATTGACGTGATTCTCATTCCTATTAATTATTGTTAGTTGGTTTCTCCCCTGCTAACTGGAGCTGATTTCTTTCATCCTGGCTGCAGTGAAACCTACCTCCCATTCTTTTCTCTGATGTACAAAGGAGACCTGAGCCCTTCTTCAGTATTTGCGGGGGGGCGGGGGGGGGGGAGGTCTTTCCTGCTGTGAGATGCAGACTGTACTCTCCCCTCGGCTGGGCCTCTCTCCCTCTTGCTCTCATCTTAGTCCGCCTTCCAGTGGCCAGTCTTTCCTCACACCTTTCCTGCCATCCTTGCTTCCCTCTGTCTCTCCTCGCTGTGAGCCTCTAATTGTCAAGACCCCTTTCCTGCCTGGCCAGCAGTGTTGGCTGCTCTGGTCCCCTTTCTTTTCTGTTTCTCCTTCCTGTGACCAAAGTCCCCGCCTCCTCCCGTACCCTCTTCCCTGCTCGTCCAGTCTGGTTACTGGGAACCTGCTGGACACTGCCATCCACACGTCCCACCTGACCAGCAGTGACACAGACTATGTCAGCTGGCCTTCAAACATGGATTTACCTCACTTCCATCCCAAGACGCTTCCCCGGCCTTTGTCTTTAAACTAGAGAAGCCAATGAGGGAAGGCTAGCTTTGGAACCTGAGCCGAGTTGAGAACTCTGCGTTACTAGACGCTACTAGACGTTACTAGGCCTCCCCAGGGGGCCTCTGTGCAGGGTTTTGCCCAATGTCTCCAAGACAGAGATGGGAAACCTGCAAAGTCGCAGAGATAAAGATCCCTAACATGCCTCACGCCACTGATGGAGGTTTTGACAAAAACAAAAACCAAGTGGCCTGGAAATCGGGACTGCCACTGCTTGTGAAGCAGAACACGCCCGATTTTGGAGCCCAAGTTCCTGACCCTCATCGTCTCTGTTCTGCTAGAGCCTGGCAACTGGAGTCATTTTCAGTCTGGAAAGACGAGGGAATGTCAGAAAACCTTTCGCCTCCAGGGCAGGGCTTTTAAAACAGAAGCCGTGTGATATTTAGAGATGCAGGTGAGCGCCCAGGTAGGTGAGTGAGAGGGCTACCTGAGGGCTGGGAGCAGGGGCTGCACGCCGAGGAGGAGAGCAGCTCTCCCCTACGCACACCCGAGGCTGCATCTTCTGGCTGCTACACTCATGGCCCCGAGCTCCGGCCACTGAACACCGGGCCCTGGGGCGCTACGTGCTCTGCCCCCGGGGGCGGGGGGCTGGCTGGAGACGCGACCACCTTTTGGATTCCACTTCAGGCAATACTCGGATGGACACAAACGCCTTTCACACAGACACCTTCCCATGGGGGCAGGGGCGTGAAGACACAGTGATTCTGAGCGCGGCTTTCTGACCAGCCAGGTGGACCCGGCCGGCCCGCGGTGGGAAGAGCTGGGTTGATGAGAGCGCCGCCTCCCGACCCACCTGAATCTCTGCGCCTGGTGGTGAACGGGGCCTCCGAACCGTCTGGCCGGCGAGTGGTAGAGCTGGGAGAGCAGCGCCATGTTTTTGTTCTGGTTGGGGTTGGCTGCAAACTTCACTGTAATGGGCTCGGAGGAACCTGGGGGTTTATGACCATTGAAACTGGTAATTGCCTCTTCTGCTTCCGAACGTTTGTCAAACCGGATAAACGCAACCCCTCTGGACAAACCTTTTTAACAAACCAACAAAAACGGAGTTAGGGGAGAAAATACAAGGAGTTTTAAAACTGAAAAGCAAAAGCGAAGTCAGTCAGCTATGGTTTCAAATCAGGTAACGAGGCAAACAAAAATGAATCCTAAACATGGAAATGAACGAATGAACTTAAAAAAAAAAAAAACAATGACCAGCAAGATTAAGCTTTCAGACGTCCTTCTGAGTTGAAGCAGCAACTACACAGCCTCAGTGCCAACAGACATTCTGGTGACAGATGTCCCAGACCGACACCCCAGCCTCTTTCTTACAAAAAAAAAACATGCTGGAGGAGAGGACACCCTCCATCGCTCTCAGCGCCCACCAGGTAGGGCCTGCAGGGTTCTCCCTGTGCTCCGGGGCCCCGCGGCCTGCCCTGTGAACAAGGAGTGACGGTGGCTCGTGTAGCCCAGCCAGGCCTTTGTAGGCTGTCCCCGCCCCGGCCGGCCTGACAGAGTCCCTGCTCACTCAGTCTTTACCATCCCCAGAGGGGACAGAGTCCAGTGAACAAGCCTCGGCCCACAGCCCTCTCCTCCTCCTGCCCTCACCTCACTCACCTTTGGGATGTTCCATTGTTAATGTCCTAGGACTGCCTAGAATTGAGTGAAGCCCCTCGCTCTCCCCCAGAAAACTGCTCAGGTGCACACAGTGGTGCTGCCACCTGCCCGCAGACTCCCCGCAGGTTAAGACTCCCTGCCTGGGGCCCACACCAAACCTGTCCTTGTTCCCGAGTGGGAAGGGCCGGGGCCCCCTGCAATGGTGTCCAGCTGCCTCAGGAAGGCACCATCTCTCGCCACATAGACTGAGCCACCTGCAGTCAAGCCCTGGGTCCCTGCTGTAACCCAATCCCTCGACAGAGCAAGAATGTGGACCGGGACCAGGCTGCCTGAGATCCAAGGCCCTGCTGAAGGTCTGGCCAGCCCAGCACAGGTTCAAGACCCGCACAAACCGGGCAGAAGAGGGGTTTGGCCATCCTCCACCCCAATCCATCCATGTTCTAGGCCTGGGAGGAACGATGACAACTGTCCCCTGCAGAACTAGATGAACAGGGTGGGGCTGGGGAAGAGGCCTGGCTCCTTCTCCTGGGGAGAACAGGGGTCAGGTGGGAAGATCAAAATGCAGTGGAGAGGTGACAGCCGAGGGCGAGTCCTGGATGTGCCCTGGTTGGGGGACTGTAGCAGACAGCCCTATCCTGCACATTCTCATCCGGACTGCCAGTTATAGCCTGCCTGGGGTCACGTTTCCGTCTCTAGACAAAGGCCTTCAGCTCCCAGTGCATGACAATTACCAAAGCAGGACAGCCCAGGATCTGGGGGGGTCACCAGCTAAGTGAGCACACCAGATGCCCCCCCCCCCCAAGCAGCTTCATCTCCCACACCTTTCTTTACCCCTTCCCAGAGTCCCACCAAGTGCCCCACGATGGGCACAGGATGTGGGTCTCCCCAGCTGGCCCAAGGGCCGCAGAGGGGCACAGAGAGGCTCAGGCATGCCAGGTGGGATGCTGAAGTGACCAGTGTCACGGTGAGAGGCATGGCCGCCCACTGTGCACCTAGAATCCCATGCCTGGGCCTGGGCCCCATTCAAGCAAGTAGGCAGCAGTCAGGGAGCCTCAGGCCAAGGAATCTCGGTCTACAACTGTAACGCACAGTGGACACTCCATGGTGAGTCCAAAAGCACGTATCCCAGCTCACCCAACTGGGAACCTGCCCCTCCTGGTCTCCCCCCAGTACAGTGCCCTGGGAGGGCACACAGCTGCCCCCAGTGGCTTCAAGGCTGCCTCCATCTGGGCTCCACGATCGTTGAAATATATATAAATTTAAAATTCACCGAAGACACTCATTGAATTCATGAGATCCAACCTGACAATTCACATGTGTGCCAAGAAAATTCTAGAGCCTCAACTCATTTTCAATTTCAGTTCAGAAGGAACACCTAAAAACACACACTCAACACACACTGTTTTTATTTACTCTTGAACAGCATGAATGGCACCTTTGACAGACAGACGCCTGAATGGGTATTTAACTTCAGGCAAAACACTGACAGCTGTCGCTGGCTGGCTCTGGCAGGAAGCTGCCCTCGGGGAGAAGGTTCCATCCTAGTGATAAGGACCTTGAGATGGAACAGAGGAAAAGTGTGTGTGCGGTGTGGTTTCCCTGTTTGGTTTTGTAAAATGACTTTCAAATGGAAACCGCCCAAGTGAAACGAAGACAACCCAAGAGAGAAAATGTCAGTATGAGGGAGAACATGTTCACTAAATGATCTGATGAGTAGACACCCTTTGAAGGGGGCCCGTGGTGGTATTTTTTTCCCCCTCTACTGTTTTTAGAATCAAGAGCAGAGGTCAATCAATGGCATGATCTCCATATGAGTAACCTATAAGGCTCACAATTAAAACAGGTAAGAAAACAAAATTTAAAAATTAAGTTCTGTCAGCTGTTAAGTTTTTCCAAGAGCGATGCCCCATCCCTTTAATGCTACAAGGCACATCATATGGAAGCAAACTGGACCCACAAACCCGCCAGCATTGCTAGTCTCTGCCCTCGTCCCCTGGGACTCCTTGGGTCCCAGCAGAGAAGCCCCGCTGGTGGCCCCCTCTGGAGCAGAGGATAGAATGGAAGTCCACAGTCCTGGGGGTCCACCGTTCTAACTCCCCAATTCAACACCCCAGGCCTGGACAGGGAGCCCCAGGGACTCCCTCACATCTCCCCTCCTTCTGGGCCTCACAAAGATTCTGAAGACAGTCCCTCTGCTGTTCAGCAGAGGCTGGTGGGATGCCTGAGAGAGCATGAAGTGCCCATGGACGCCACTCTGAGTTCACGGCTGAGCCCGGGGGGCAATCCTGATGTCTAAGAGATACCAGCCCTACAGAGGGAAAGGAGACCAAATGTCCCACAAATGGCTGAGGGGAACTGTCTGTATAAGTGACCTCCCTCAGGGTGGTGAGAGCCACTGGGTAAAGCTAGATGTCCGGGGTGGGGGTGTTCCTGGAGACAGCCAGCTCCACTCAGTCATGCTGGGCTGGACAGACACAAGTAGAGGCAAAGCGGTATGTATGACACGTAGAAAAGGAGGGCGATGGAAACAGAATGTGGCCCAGCGTGGTCATACCATCCGGGTCCCCAGGCAGCCCACACAGGTGCTCCTATGCAGATGGGGCTGAGGACAAACACATACACTGACCAGCCCACTGCATTGTTCCTTCTCAATTGGCACTTGAAGGTGAGTACGGGGGGCTTCAAGGACCCCAGGAAACTGTCCTGGTGTGGACCAAAGGGGTTGACACCAAGTAAACAGGATCCTCACCCTCACCCCTCTCCCCGCCCCAGAGCACAGCTGCAGAACAGAGGCCGTGGTGTGGTCCTTGTCCCTCCGGCAGAGCCTGGTGTCAGAGTGGGCATCTGCACTAGGCACAGGGCTACCCGGCGAGCTGCACCTGTGGACCACACTCCAGAAGCCTCCCCTTCCACTCAGGCCTCCGGGGACTCGAGCTGCTTATGCCTCAGGACTGCAGCCTGGGCAGCAGGGCCAGCAGATGCGGAGCTGAGCTTCCAGAGGAGGGGTGGAGAAGGGAGGGCGAGTAGTGAGGCTGCCCACCCCAAAGCACACAGCTCGGAGGGACAAGGACGATGTGTGTGCGTCTCTAACCCCATCTGTCACAGGCCAGAAGGGCCCAGCCCACCTGCTCTCTGGGATCTGCTCTGCAGCCTCCTAGGGGCGCCGCTGGCCTCTCGGAAGGGAGTCACCTCACAGTTATGACTCCCTGGGACCAAACTACCCAGTGTTTGTTTTCACATCACAGCCAAGGGGGGCGGGGACATGGAAGAACATGAACATCAAACGCAGATCATTCTAATGGCTTCTCTGAGCTCTGTGAGCGGTTTGTCAACAGATTCCCACTCCTGGTTGGGGCAGAACAGAGGAGTCCTACAGCAGGTGTGGCCCAAGCTCACCTCTCCCCAGACAGAGCCACGCACGGGGCTTGACAGCAGATGTCCTGACCCCAGTGCCCAGGCCAGTGGGGTGGGCAGGCTGCACGGTCAGGACTGGCACCAGCCTCCTGCGCGGGGCTCTCCCGGGGGCAGGTGAGGGGCCTCCGCTCGGCTGTGTCTGATGGCCTCGTGCAAGGTCCAGAGCCCAGGCTGCTAATGTCCTGGGCTGAGGTGACCTGACAGGGGCTGGAGAAGTGGCCAGGCTGGTCAGTGAGGGGAATTTACTGCCTTGAGCTCTCTGAGCTTTGGATGTGCTACCCGAGGGGGACATCCAAATCATGGAGACGACAACAGCTCCTCAGAAGCAGCTACCTGTGGCTTCGGGCCAGTCAAAAGTAGGGACTCTGGGTCATGAGTGAAGACTGTCCCACACTGCACCCCGAGTGCCTGAAATAAGAGCTGTCGCGAACGGCTGACTGGTGGCCTTTCCGCCCGTTCACAGGCCAGGCTGGGCCATCTGGGTGCTTGAGGAAAGGTGCCAGGATCTCTTGGTGTTTTCACCATAAAATGCATCAAACTGCATCCTCCGTCCCCGGACTCGTAAAACAAAAGCCAGTGTCTCCTCATTCTGATTCTGTGCTCCCTGGTGGAAGAACTACTGACGCTGAAAATCAAGCAGTGGTTTGTCTTCCTGGAAACTCTGGAGTCCGTCTGGAGGAAAACCTCACCCACATCTGGGCCACCCACCGTACCTGTGGTCTGATCCACGAGGACCCGGGAGTTGATGATTCGCCCGAACCGAGAGAACATATCCTCCACATCCTTTTGGGTCATGGTCCTTGGGAGGCCACTGATGTACAGGTTGGCGTCTTTGATGACCTCTGAGCTCGGGCGGGCATACGACACCTTGAAAACAAAACCACTTTCTGGGGTTAGGGCAGGTGTGTGGCCAAAGCATCGAGGGAGACGGGGTTAGATTTGGGGGGCGAGAAAAAGCCACGCTTCTGGTGAGAAATCATTCCAACACTCACCATCTGCGGCAGCATGCGTGAGAGCTCACGCGGGCCAAGCCACGAGCCAGATGGACACCCCGTAGCATTTTCTCACCTGGACTTCACGCCCCACAATGAGGCAGACACAGTCTTAGTTTCAAAGCCGAGAGACTGAGGGCCCACGGGTGGCTGCAGACAGGGCCAGGACTCAACCACGGCCGTCTCTCCTACCGTGGCCTCTCCCTTCTCTGGACAGTGAAGAGCCCAAAGGGCAGCAGGCAAGGGAGCTGGGTGCTGCTGGGGGGGGGGGGGTGCGCGGCGACACCACCTGCCAACAGGCAAACCTACCACTGGAGCCCACGGGGGACCCTGGGGTGCTGGGGAGCCCGCAGTCTAACACTCAGTGTTTGACGTTAAATGACTCCATACTTTTTGGGGTTTTGTTCTGCAAAACCGAGTAAACCCTGCAAGGAACTTCTGCGGCCGCTCAGATAAGACGGTAGGTGTGTGCATAGACTCGGGAGGCTTCAGGGGCTGATGGCAAGATAGGCCTTGGTGCTTTCCCAGGTCAGCGTGATGGCTGTGGATGGCCATGGACCGTGCAGGCCAGCAGGGATGGGAGGGGCGCCTGGGTGGCTCAGTTGGTTAAGTTGATTGCAGCTCAGATCATGATCTCACAGGCATGAATGAGATTGAGCTCTCTCGGCTCTGAGCTGGGCCTGGAGCCTGCTTAAGATTCTCCCTCCCTCTGCCCCTCCCCCCACTCGCACAGGGGCACTTGGGCCCTCTCTGTCTCAAAAAACAACAAAAAAAAGGAGGGATGGGACAAAGGCCACACCCCTGCTGGGAAGGAGCAGCTGGGACAAGGCCCCTGTGTGGCCTGAAGGGACAGGGCTCAATGACACCCAATGGAGTCAGATCTGAGTCAGGAGGCTGGGAAATAAGAAGGGAGGAGGCAGGGAGTCATGCTCTGGAAGGGTCGGGGACTGGAACCTATGCACAATAATGCTCTCTCTGAGAGTCACAAGCTCAGGAGACCAAGAGCCTGAGACCATAATCCAGGAACTGACACGACCTCTCAGGCGTCACCAGGCAGCACAAGGTCACAGACAACAGGTGTGTTCTCACTGCAACGCTCAGGCCTGCCAGAAGGGGCAGAAGTGTGGCCCCTCAGTGCCAAACACGTGGGCAGGAACACACTGCCCCCCACCCCACACCGGCCCCAGCATTCACGTGCTTGCTGAGTCCAAATCTATGACATTACCTAAGAGGCGACAACAGACACAACCTTTGCCGGCAGAGCAGAATGTGGTCCAGCAGGAGACAGAGAACGAATGAGAAATTATGTGGTGTGGTCAGAGCCCAGCTTCCCCCAGAGAGGTGCCGAGGATCATGGAGACTGAACGTCAGAGAGTGGAACAAAAGTGGCCCTGATCTGATTGGGAAGATGCCCCAGAGCACCAGGTCCTGTTGGGGGCAGGCGGCCTCCAACCAAGTGGGGCAGATATGGCTATGTCCCCTGAGATAAAGAGGCCACCTTGGCCTGCGGGCTCTCCCCAGCACCCTCCAAAGCGGCAGGTGGCTGACCAGTCCAGTTGGGGCTTGATCACGCTCCTCAACTTCCAAAGAAGGGTGTCAACTCTCACATCTGGGCCTCAACTCTCCAGGTCTGCATCGCCAGCCCACAGAACACCCCCATTCAAACTCTTGCCAGAGGACGTGGCTGCAATTTTTGGCTGTCCCATTTCACCAAAGGCCCCAGTCAGCGGCCAAAGCGGGAGGCCAGGCCTCCCACGACCATCCTGTCTGGCCCTCTGCAGATCTGTCTGGATGGGGCTACATCTGGGGTCTGCCCTTGGCCTTTACTGAAGGACACTGTGGGAAAGAGCATCCTCAAACCAAGACCCTGGCACCGGGGAAGCAGTGCAGAGGCTGGTACTGACCATGATCATCCCTCGATGAAGCCCCAGAGAGAAAAACGCCTTCTACAGCCAAATGTGCTTCTGACAACAGGTTCTTCGAGGCCCCCGACCACCACCGCAGCTTTCCCTCCCTCTCCGGCCACTATCAAGTTCAGAGTCAGGTCAGCCTCCAAGAAGACTGCACTGGAGCACCTGGCGCCCCAGAGGCTCCATGACACGGGGTCTCGGCATCACCTGCTCCTCTGCCCCAGGCAGGTCTTTTCCTGGCACGTGCTCACGAAACCTTCCTATAAAGGGCTGTCCCCCAACAAATTCATATGTCGCAGTCCTAATCCCACCCCGCACAGCAGAACGAGGCCCTATTGGGAAAGAGTTGTCACAGATGTAACTCATGAACATGAGGTCACACCGGAGCAGGATGGGCCTCAAATCCAGTAACTGTGCCCTCAGAAAAAGGGGGAATTTGGACAAAGGTGCGCACAGGGAGAACGCCAAGTGAAGACGCAGGCAGCGGCCCAGGTGATGCTTCCATGAGCCTAGGACCGCCAGAGTGGCCAGCGACCCCCAGGCCAGGGGAGAGCCCGGGACAGACTCTCCCTCATGGCCGCAGAAGGAACTAACCTGGCCACACACCTTGGTCTCGGACGTATGGCCTCCAGAGCTGTGAGGACAAATCCCTGTTAACACCCCCACCCCCCAAGACCATTTGTGGTGCTTTGTTATGGCGGTCCTAAGAAACAAACCCACTTGCCTGACCACCTGATTCGCCCCGGAGCCCCCCACCCACAAGCAGTGCCCAGCCCCCTTCACCACCGCGGCCTCCATGTAAATGTTCCCCATGACATTTATCTTGGTCTGACATCCTATATGTTTCACTTATTTAGCTGTGTAGAACACTCGATGAGGGCACAACTTTTGTCTTTGCTGCTGTATCACCAGCACCTAGAACAGATGCAGGTGGACAGCAGGCATTCAGCGACTAAATGCCGAACGAGGGAATAAAAGCAACTGCTGTTATTATTAATAACGCCCGCCTAACTGCACCGCAGGCTCCTGGGCTCTGTTTGCGGCTAATCCAAGCTACACTGTTCTGGTTCCTGGTGTTCACCTCCCACGTTGGGCTGGGGAAGCTGCCAGGCAGGGGTGGTAAGTACCCAGAGCCGCAGCACTCGTTTCAAACCCTGACTTTGCCCCGCTCTACCTGTGTGACCTCGGGAGACCTGTCACAAGTCTACACATCAGCTTCTTCAACCCTAAATTGGGGATCATCTCTCCCAGGCTGGGGTGAGGAAAACAGAGACAAGGTATGGAAGGACCTGGCCCATTACAGGCCCTTGACAGGTACCGGTCATGTGAATCACACAAGATCAGTGCTGTGCCACACTTAGCCTGTCACCTCCACACACACACCCAGTGGGGTTGTCTGGACTGCCGTCACAGGGCACAGGGATCAGGAAACTCCTTACACCCTACTCAGATCAAGGAATGACGTTACAACCGCAGAGGACAGAGTGAATGCCAGTGAGGTCAAGGGCACATCCAGGCGGGCCGCGGGGTGCCATGATCGCAGAGCCTGGGGGCAGGCAAGCCTTTGGAAAGGTCCTGCCTTTGTGGGTGAGAAGTGGGGCATCAACCTTGGGGGTAGCCTGCAGTTCCCGTAACGTGCCAGCCAGTATGTCTCCTGCAGCACACCTGTGTCCATAAGAGGCACACGTTGAGCCCTGTAGACACCTCTGCCCAGAACACCCTCGTGTCCCCACCCCGGCCCTCCTTACCCCTACCTCCTCCTGCTCTCCTATGTCTCAACTCTGACTTTGAGGGAAACTCTCAGTGCCTTACGAGTCGGGTGGAGCCCACGTGAGGTCCAGTCAGATGGTGGTCTGGGAATTAACATCTGTGTTAACACGTGAGCTAGCTGAGGGCACCCATCGGCCATGGAACCCAGCGCCAGGCAGAGGGCTTGGCCCCCAGAACACGCTTGTGTAATGAAGAGTTTTCAGCATTTGAATAAGAGTAACTGTCTGCCCTCCTGGCATTAGCAAACATTTTCTAAATACAACAGATCTTTCCTAACAGACTGGGAGCTTTGGGCTGAGAATAAACAACGCGGAGCTGGTGGAGAGGAACAAAAGTCACTAGACACGTGGAAAGGCTGTGACATGTGGCTTCCTTCACCAGGCTCCACAGTGGAAGGAGCCTCTGGGAGCCCGTGCTGGCCACAGAGATGTGTGGGCAGTGCTCCTGCCCTCGGGCACCACGCGACACGCAGGTCTAGTCCACAGGGGGGTTCAGGGACGATTAAACCACTGAGCAATCCATATCACAAACACTTCAACAGCAGAAATGGAACACCGCCCTCCAAATGAACAGGTGCTGCGAACAGCCAGACTGCAAGACTTCCCTGGCAGGCGGGAAGAAATCCGGGTTCCCAGGGCCACCCCACAGTGTGACTGGGGAGGCCCAAGCCGCAACCCTGGGAACCTTTATGGCAAAAGCACCCCAGGCGGCTCTGATGTCCAGGGAAGCTTAGGAAGCCCAGCCCCGATACAAGGCCCAAGAGGGACCTTTCTGGACACCCACATGAAGCGGAGGGATGGGAGATGGGGTGGGAGGACCCGGCAGGTCCAAAGGCTCAGAGGGCAATCTCACTCCATGTGGCTTCCTGTCGAGGGAGAGGACGCCGGCAGGCACGCGTCTCGGGAACAACGGCTGACCTGCCAGATCTACAGGTGGAGTGGGTGGGCATGGTACCCCAGGCTGCTGCAAGAAGCAAGGTCAGGGCACCAGCCTGGGGCAGTGGGAGGAGGCCTATTCGAGGAGGGTGCAGTAGGGAGTAAAGGTCGGGAAAACACCAAAGTCGTCCAGGTTGGGTCTGGAGCTGCACAAGATCACATGAGCCAGAGGACAGACACATGGGGATGGGGAGGAGACGGGGCTCTGGACCAAGAGCAGGGTTGGGGGGTAAGTGGCCGCAGCTGAGAACATGAGGGCGGGGGACCTGCCCGCTCGTCCCAGGAAGCCACCACAGCCCTTCAACTGGGAGTGACTCTGGTGGCTCCCTTGCATCCCTCAAGTCACCGGTCAACACGAAGCCACCCCCCAGAACATCCCCCGCCATGTACCTCCGCAACACTTACCTCTGCCACACGGGACTTTCGGTTTATTATTGGAGCGTGCTCACACACATGCGCGTACACACACACACGCCCCTCCACGAGAGCAGGAATTCATCTGTTCACTGTCTGACACATAGCAGGTACTCAAGAAACATTAGCAAATGCATGTTCGATGACCTGGCTGTGACTGGGGAGGAAGGGAGAGACCTTGGCAGGGAGGGCGTGAGGGACAATGCTGCTGCTGTCGCTGCGGCAACAAACCAGGAGGGAACAGGAGGGCAAGGCCAGACACATGCTCGCTCGGCACAAGGACAGCACACCCTGGGCCGGGGAGAGGACTGCCCTCGATTAAGTGCCCTTCACGGTGACTCTCCCTTTGCTCACGGGGCTGAGGAGGCTGAGAGGCACCAGCATGGCCTGGGGTGGTCTGACATGCAATGCTTCAACTCTAAGCAGACAGGAGGCACCCCAGATGCCCCAAATGCACCAGGGCTCCGAGAAATGGCCAAGCCAATGGTCCCTTTGATAGTGATGGTCAAGTAAGGGGAAGATCCCTCGCCCAGGTGAGGTCAGGGAGGTCGCTCCCCCAGGCCGGGGGGGGGGGCCAGCACAGACCCCTGGAGGCCAGGAACGAGGTGGCGATGGCAGCTCTTTACCTTAATGGTTTTTGACTGGAGCCGCAGGCCATTCAGCGTGTTGATCGCTCTCTCCGCGTCCTTGGCAGTCACGTAGTTCACAAAGCCATAGCCCAAGCTGTGCCCTGTGTGGGAGAACACGTGCACACTGGTAAACCGGCCGACAGCCAGGGAGGGTGAACAGGACCATGTGCGACTGGGCTCCAAAGGACAAGGTCGTTAAAAGCCATGGCCTCCTGGAAGTGGGGTTAGAAGACCCACGGTCACCATCTATACCGGTTTTTTGTTACGCTTCTTTGGCTGACACGTAAATTTTCTACAATGGACAAGTGTTACTTTTGTTAATGTTTTTTTTCTTTAAAAGGGCTGTTTGAAAAGAAACACTGTGCTACTAATGGCATCCCGTGGAACCTATCACAAAAGCAATGATGATGATCGGTGCCCCCAGTCCCGGCTGAGATGTGGGGACTCCAAGGGTGAGGAGAGAGGACGGTCACGAGTGGGCGAGATGGGCAGGTGGGGAGAGCTGCATGATGGCCACCCGTCTGCGTCCAGGGGTTTCTCCCCTGCTTGCACCCCAACAGCGGGAAGGCTTGCTAGGCTCTAGTGCCACCCAGTGCTGGTTCCCTCACTTGCCCGAACACCTACAACCCAGCTAAAAAGCGGATGACGTGGAGCACAAAGGGAAGCTGGAGCTGAGGGAAGTCCCCGGCCGGCCGTGCACCTGCCTTCACGGCCCCACCCAGGCCTCCAGGCTTCCCCTGGCAGCGGCTGTCATGTGACAGCACCATCAGCCCAAGTCCAAGGGATAACAACACCTGAGCTCTTCCCAAAGGAAGCCAAGGTTACGCGTGGGTGTCCCCACCTCTTCTTTGGGAAACACTGAAGTGGCAGGAGTGACCACCAACGGCATGCTACGGGAGGGATGCAGCCCAGCAGGGGAGGGGCTGTGGGTTCCCAGGAGCCCAGAGAGCAGCCAAGGCCTAGGGGCCCAGTGGAAGGAGGCCTGTCCTTTCGCTACAGAGGACAGACAGGAGGCGGCCCAGAGAGGAGAACCAACATGCCCACTGCTTACCCACCCACACGCCGTGCTGGCGGGCAGCCACCGAATGCTAGGCATGGCTCTGGGCACAGAGATAGAGTGGTGAGCTTCGCTCCATTCCTCTGGTTGGTGGAGGGCGATAACAAGCAGGTAGAAAACATGCCAGGCCTTGAGCCGCATGAGGCGGGGGTCTCTGGGTGCCGGCTGAACCCAGACCCTCAGGTGGATAATGAGATGTGGCACCCAGCAGAGAGCCTAACCCAGTTTTGCCACTTCTTAAAAAAAAACCCTAAACACTTTTATTTTTTTGCATCTAAAGAGAAATTACAAAGATAATAGAAAGAGTTCCCACAGACCCCATACCCCGTTTCCCCTGGTGGTAACATCTTATATCCAGATGGGACATCTGTCACAACCGAGGAACCAATGCTGATACATTACAATTAACCACAGTCCACACTTGATTTAGATTGCCTCAGTTTCCCCCCAAAGTCCTCTTACGTCCCAGGAGGCCACACAGGATCTCACGTGACATGTAGTCCGTCACGTCTCCTTAGGTTGCTCTTGGCTGGGACAGCTCTCAGACTTTCCTCGTTTTTGATGACCTTGAGAGTTTCGAGGAGGACTGGTCAGGAATTCTGTAGACTCTCCTGCAGCTTGGGTTTGTCAGATGTTTTTCTCATGGCGAGACTGCAGTTGGTGACGGGTTTTGGGAGGAAGACCCCAGAGCGAGGGGCCCTCCTCCTGACATCGTACTGGGGGCTGCGTGCTGTCACCATGACCTATCGCTTTGTTGGTGTTGGCGCTGGCCAGGATCCCCTGAGGCCGGCGGTTCCTCCACTGAAAAGTCCCCCCCTCCCCAAAACCGTAGGCTTTGGAAGGAAGTCCGTGCGTGGCCCATGCCCCAGGAGCACCTCGCGGAGGTGTACTCCCTCCTTCAGGGCACAGCAACTACACAAGCCACCTGCAGTGCTGCACGGGCCGCTTTCCTTTTGAAACAAACAAACCCAAACCTGCCCTTCCACAACCATATTTCTAACAAAACCCCATGGGTCTCAGAGACTTATTAGCTCTTAAACCCCAGAGAGTGAGGACCCCGAAGCAGCGGGGCTGTGGGGCTGGCGCCCAACTAGCAAGAAAGTCAGAATCAGAAGTTCAGAAAACAGTACAGAAAACCACAACTGGCTCCAGGCTGGGAACTTTAGGGCCCTCGCAAAAGGTCCAAACTGCAAACATTAAAGCTGAGAATGCAGAATGTCTATGGTACAGACTCCTGACTGAACTCCAGGCTTGCTGGGATTTTTACTCCCAAACACCTGCTCTCCAACCCCTGCTCTGCCCATCTGTCACCACGCCCAGGCCATGGAGCCCGTTGGCCTGACCGCCGGATGGACTCTGCCTCTTCGGTCGGCACGACCCACACTTGTGTCTTCTCGTCTTTCTGCTCTTCCCACAAGGCCAAGCCCAACCCTAGACCACCGATCTCCTCCACTGCCAGTGCCACAGGTGGCCCAAGTCCTGCTAGGGGAGACCAGACACTGATGAGGACTCGTACCTGGGCCACACTCCTGTGTCTCAGCCACAGCTGGCTGCTCTTGGCATATAAACATGAGTCCTGCCCGACTCTCGGGTCCTGATTCCTCGCCTCCCAGGCACTTGGTGGCCTGGCCCCAGGGTGGTCACTGCAGACTGCCAGTCTACCAAGGCAGTCTGACCATCAGGTGCCACCCCCAGAGACGGTCAGGACGCAGCTCCCCGAGCTCTCAGCGGCACTGGGGACTGCCGACTCACTTGAAGGGTCACCTCCCCCAGAATGGAACAGCAACGCCAGGTTTTCTTTCTCTGGGTTTTCCTTCTCCCCAGCTGTCCCTTCCCAAGCTTAGTCTTCTACCCATCCCACTGAGATGACCCCCAGGTTTCTGCCCTTGGCTCTTGTGCCAGCCGCACTCTTCCTGGGTAGCCTCCCAGGACAACTGCCAACGTCACCCAGGAAGTCACACACCCTCAAGCGGCCACTGCCTCCTTTCCTAGGCCTGCTTCCCCTCCGGTTCTCGTCAATGAGTTGACAAGTATTAAGTGAGCACCTACTATGTCCAGGCCCCAGGCCAGGCTGGCCAGGGGGTTTGATGATCACAGTGGAAGACAGTTTGCGCCTTAACGGTTCACGGGGCCAGCCGACGGCAAAGCAGCAAGAAACTAACCAACAAAACTGCCGCCCGGGGGGCTATAAGGAAAATTTCCACGGTGGTGTGAGGGACTCATGGGTGTGAGGGCCATGGTGGACAGGGTGGTCAGAAGCACCCAGTGAGGAGCCAACACTTGCGGCATGACCCTGGGATGGCTGGCGGCAAGCAGCCCAGACAGAAGAGCAGGTGCCAAGCCCGTGAGGCAGAGGAGACTTTGGTGTGTTCCAGGAAACGAAAGGCAGCCAGCACAGTCGAACAAGACGAGCTGGGGAATGGCCCAGGGGTGGCTGCTGGGTGGGGGTGGGGGTGGGGGTGGGGGGGACAGGCTGCCAGGCAGAACCCGGGAGCGAGGCTGGGTAGGGAGGTGCCGGGGGGCGGGCAGAAGGCAGAGCCACCGAAAGGCCCACGGATGGGCTGCTGTAGGAGGGAGCTTCATGGGGAGGGACCTCTGTACACCCTGTTCTGGGCTGGCCCTGTCCCCTGAGAGTCTATCCGACCCTCGACAGCGGGCACCTGCATGCTGTGGGAGGGAAGGCAGGTGAGGAGCGAAGAGGAGCCCTGGATGGCACCCACCGGATGAGGCCACTGGCGAAAGTGCCTAACACAGTGCCGAGTCCCTGCCTCCACCTGGCCGCTCACCATAAACCAACTGCTCTCGACTTCGGCTGCTTGCCAGAATCACCAGAGCAGTTTCTAAAAACTATCACCGCCCAGGCCAGAACCTGAACCAGTATCAGCATGGGGGTGGGGTGTCGTAAGAGTGGGGGTGGCTTCAGCAGTTTTTAAAGCCCCCCAGCGATCCCAATGTAGAGCCCAGGTTGAGAGCTGCTGCTGGAAGTGAATGAGGAAGAGTGGGGCTCCCCAGTTCTGCAGACCCTCAATGGTCTATACTCAGAGTGGGCACCTGGGGGAGGCCCTCCCTTCCCAAAGCAGGCCCCCAAGTTCCTGTTTCTCTAACAGGGTCTATAGGCCGTGCAGGGTAATGACACAGCTCCCGAGGGCCTGCCTCAAGCTCAAGGACCCAAGAGGTCAGGCAGGTGTACTTCCAATCTCCTTACGGATGATTCTCCTGTCCCTCAGACACGGTGAGCCTGCTAGAATCAAGGCCACGAAGACCCATCAGGTGCTGCTCCCTCATTTAGGGCAATGGAAGACAAGCCCTGACAGAGGAAGTTCTGAGGCCTGGTGGTGGAACAGGGGCAGCGCTCAGGCAGGGCACGGATCCTGCACAGGCTGCTGGGACTTACAGAGGGCAGGCAGGGCCTGCCTGGGGTCGGTGCTGGCAGGGGAGGTCAAGCAGACCCCCAGGGTGAAGATCTAGGGGAGGGGGAGGGGGCAGCAGATGAGAAAGAAAACGGCCAAGGATGAAGCATGAATAAACTCTGGGTTTGAGGCCAAGGGATATCCCAGAAGCCAGTGCTCCCCCCAGCTCACGCCATCCCCGCACTGCGGGAAGAGCTTGGCTTCTTTCACTTGGTCCTGAACCAGAACTGCCGTCCTCCAGAAAGCTTACGCCACAGATGTTCAAACAGCCCAGACTGGCTGACTGAGCAGGCCTGGGCAGGGCCTGACACTAGGGTGTCTCCTGGTGGCCAGCAGGCCAAGAGCCGCTGCCTGGAGAATACGGAGGCTGCCTCCTTGCGAGCACTACTCATGCCCTGCCGGGTGGCCTCTGAGCCAATGCTCTTCCATTTCCAAACACCACTCTCTCTAGACAAGGTTATTCATTTATTTTGAGAGAGAGAGCGAGCCAGCGAGCAGGGGAGGGGCAGAAAGAAAGGGACAGAGAATCCCAAGCAGCCAGCGCAGAGCCCGATGTAGAACTTGAACCCATGAACCGCGAGATCACGACCCAAGCCGAGATCGAGAGTCGGACGGTTAACCAACAGAGCCACTCAGGCACCCCTAGAAGAGGTTAAAACCTAGAGACAATGCCCTGGCATCTCGTGTTACATTTGCCATCCAGAGCAGCCAGATATAATGTTTTCATCCCTCAGTGTTTCTCAAATCCACCTGGGGTGGACAGCTGAGGGAGGGGAACACCCTGAGGACAGGCACTCCCCTGCAACATGAGAGGGCGCGTAGAGCCCAGTTCTTCCTTTATTTTAAAAAAAATTTGAGGCGTGCCTGGGTGGCCCCGTTGGTTAAGCATCTGACTTTGGCTCAGGTCATGATTTCACAGTTTGTAGGTTTGAGCTCCACGTCGGGCTCTGTGCTGACGGCTCAGAGCCTGGCGCCTGCTCTGAAGTCTGTGTTTCCCTCTCCCTCAGCCTCTTCCCCGCTAGTGCTCTGTCTCTCAAAAATAAATAAACGTTGGGGCGCCTGGGTGGCGCAGTCGGTTAAGCGTCCGACTTCAGCCAGGTCACGATCTCGCGGTCCGTGAGTTCGAGCCCCGCGTCAGGCTCTGGGCTGATGGCTCAGAGCCTGGAGCCTGTTTCCGATTCTGTGTCTCCCTCTCTCTCTGCCCCTTCCCCGTTCATGCTATGTCTCTCTCTGTCCCAAAAATAAATTAAAAAAACGTTGAAAAAAAAAATATTAAAAAAAAAAAAATAAATAAACGTTAAAAGAAAATTTTACTTTTATCTTTTTTAAACTACTTTCCTTTTTTTTTTTTTCAAAGTTTATTTATTTGGGGGGGAGGGTGCAGAGAAAAAGGGGAAGAGAGAGAATCCCAAGCAGGCTCCGCACTGTCCACAGAGTCCAACGCAAAACTCGATCCCAAGAACCCGGTGAGATCACGACCTCAGCTGAAATCAAGAGTCAGACGCTTCACCGACTAGCCACCCAGGCGCCCCTAGAGCTCTTCCTTTTTAGATGTCTGCGGGGGTTCAAGGGAAGACTTCACAGCGGGAGGAGTAGGTCTTGGGCGAGTTAATGAGACGATGAGCAAGAAACAGCGAATGCCCCCACAAGAAAGAAAATGGGCAAAGGACAAGAAGGGTATTTTATAAAAGAAGAGTACAAACAGCCACTAGAACGTCACTAGAGTGAATGACCACCCCAATCAGATGTCATTTGTGACTCAGGTTGGGCAAGATGAGAAACGCCCCTGGCCCAGTCGACGGCACGAGTGTCAACTGGTGACAGGGTCCAGGAAGGTACACACCCTCCCATCTAATGGTCCATTTCTAGAAGACCCCCAATGCGAACGAGCGGTGAGGGAAGGTTTGCACCAGGATACTTCTCAGCGGGGTTTGTAAATACGGAAATGTGGTCACAAGCTGCCGTGAACTCAGAATCTCCATACAGCAGAACACTGTGCCGCTCTTCTGACGAAACTGCTTTATGTTCAATGATAGAAAAGCATTCACAGGTACAGGAAGAAAAGTTTCCAGCACAGCTTGAGTGGTGCAAGCCCATTTTTCTAAAAACACGTAGTTGCTTATGACCACAAATGTGGAAAGAAAAAAGTATGGAAGGACACAAACCACAAAGCTAACAGTGGTGGGATTTGGGGTAATTTAAACTTTTCCTTTTTGCCTCACACTGTTGTTGTTGATATACAGAACAAAGGTGATTCACATGAAGAAAACAAAAAGCGGCCAGGCTGGCTTGGTGTGCAAGGGTTTTCCTACAGAGGGAACAATATCTGCAAAATCGTGAGACTGTAAGAGAAGGGCCTGTCTGGGGAGTGACGAGCAGCTCAGTCAGGGCTGAGAGGAGGGTGAGTGGAGAGCACAGCGGCTAGGGAGGAGGAGGACAGCGCCCCAGAGACCTGGGAGCCACAGGCAGGAGTGTGGGCTCTATCCTGACCAGAGGTGCGTGGCAATGAGCCAGAAGCCGAGCGAATGGGCTGGAGGCTGGGGACCAAGTGGCCAGCAGGACAGACAGTCCAGGAGGGTGGAGGCTGGCTCCTGGGCCATATGGCATCTGCAGAGGGGCCAGACCCCAGGCAGAGAGTGGGACAGGGCTGCACAGTAGGGCCAGCTAGGGACTGTGGATGGAACAGGCAGCAATAAATACATGTCCCCAACACGGGGCCTGGGGCCTGGCCAGCCAGAAACATGCTGCATCTTGGAAGCCAGCATGTCAGACGTTCCCAAATATTCCCGATAACCCAGCCACCACCCGTTCCTCGTTCCTCCCGTCACCAGTGCCTGGCCAATGGCTGGCACTCAATAAATATTTGCGGAGCAAATCAACATCCATGCTGATCTGCATTCTTCTCCAATCGCTAGACCTATTCATTCATTCATTCATTCATTCATTCATTCAATAAGCACTGATTATGGTCGTATCTACAGACATATGGGGTTTCTGCTTCTGAGAACCATATGGACCTACTGGACCAAAAAGTTCTAACTTCAGTACAGTGTGGAAGCCCACACTGCCAGCTGCCTGGTTGCTATGGGAACCCAGACCAGGAGCAGCATCTAATGCTGACATGGCTGAGCAGAGAAGGTGCCCTAAAGCAAGCAGGGCCGGGGACTAAGAGTTTTAAAGCAGGTGAGTGACAGGGTCACATGTGGAGTGATAAAGAGATTCCTTTGCCGCGGTGAAGAGAACCATCTGGAGGGAACACAGATGGCTGGTTAAGAGGCCAGAACGCTAGTGCAGGCAGACAGTGATGTGGCCTCATCTAGATCTGAGGCAGTGGGTGGGGGCGGGAGGAAAAGGGGTGGAAGCACCCAGAAGGATGAATGCCAGGGACACGCGTCAAAGGTCATGCTTAGATCTCTGACTGGAGTCACTGAGTGAACCTGGTGTCGTCTGTTAAGATGCAGATGCTGAGAAACAAGAAAGCAGCTGGTGGGACAGAGTCCAGGTCAGTCTGGAAAACCCTGAAGTTGAGGGGTCGAGGGGTGTGAAGCTCGGGAGACCAGTCCCCCTGACACACAGGCGGCAGACTGAGGATAAAGTGAAGCTATGGAGGGGCGTCTGCTCTCCCCAGGACGGGCTTAGGGAGGAGCAGCGTGGGAATAACCCGAAAGACTAAGTGAATGGTTGGGAAGGAGCTGCAGGAGAGGCAAAGCAAGGCCTCAGGCAGGTGGTTCGTGGGAGCCAAGGGGGAGAGGAAGCTTCCAGAAGGAAGAGGAGACAGTCCACTGACAGCTCTGTGAATGGGAGGGGAGGGAGGACAACAACTAGTGGTTCTCACAGGGAGGAGGGGGAGGATTCTGGGGACACCCGGTAATGTCTGGGGCATGTTTCAGTTGTCGTGACTCAGAAGATGCCACGGGACATAGCAGGTGGGAACGAGCAATGCTGCTCCACATCCCACAATGCACAAGATGCCCCCCCCCCCCCCCCCCCCCCCCCCGCCGTCCAAGAATGATCCAGTCCCAAATGTCAGGAGTGCTCAAGTGGAAAAATCCTGCTAGAGGAAGTCAGAGAATCTCAGCAAGGATTCTCAGAGAGGACAGATGATGGAGCGTGTCGGAACGCTGGTCAGGCGGCCCCAAAGAGACCCAGGCAAGCACGCACTTGCCTGGCTAGAGGCTCCCCGGATGGAGAAGCACCAGGATAGAACAGAGGTAGAGGTGGCTGTTATTTTCATTACGAGGTGAAAGGCAGTCATGGGCCAAGAATGAAGGGTGCAAACGGGCCTGAAGTGGAGGCCTGTGTGGCAGGCTGAGCTCAGCTGGGAATTTGATTCCACGGGGCACCTCTGTGTCTGGATGCAGGACTCTCTCCGGCCAGGAGGAAGAAGCCGTGAACGTATCCGTGTCTGGGGTTTCACCAGAGCAGCGGAACAGAGGACAAAGGGGCAGCAAGGCCGGCGAGGTTTTCACACGCTGGTGGCAGGACAGAGGTGGGAACACAGTAAGCTTTCCTGGAAGGTCCGGTCATCCAACTTAAGGAACTGCTAGCAAGATGCCGAGCTGAAATCGAGCCTGGGCTCACCTACTCCACAATTCTTGGTACCCTTTACTTATCTTGCCCGAAGAGAAGAAAAAGTTTATCTCTGAAGTGAAATAATTTCCAAATTACTCTTTGCTGCTTTTACCTCCTTCCCCGAACCAGCTCTCTCTGGCCTGATCTCGCCAAACCTAGGTGTTCCTATTAACATAGCTCACATTCCTTTGAAAACCACAACAAGTGAACAGACAAAGAAGCCAGGTACCACGAGAATGCTGGCAAAATCGGAATGCAAGGCTCAGGAACATCCACGGGGCTAAAAATTCCCTTCCACCAGAACACAAAAGGAGAAAGGCAAGATTTGTTAGTAGCATAGGAGAATTTTAAAATGCCTCTGAACAAGGACTCTCTTATTCAGGATGGTCTCCTGAAACAGGAGAAAGATAATGGCTTCTAGAACATTCTAACACTGTTCAATTTGGGTATTAGCTACAATTCCTATTTAGAAGATCTCTATTAAAATCACAGACTCTCAGAATTGGGAGAGTCCTTAAAAGACTTTTGAATTCAATGTCCCCTCTGAGGAACTAATTCTCTGTACAGCAGTCAGCTGGCCTCTCCAGGACTTATCCCAGGGACAGGAATCTTCAGGTTACCAGCAAAAGCTGAGAGTGGATGAAGTAGGACGATGGGTACCTGGGGTCCCGTACGTTACTCTACTTTTATGTAGATTTGAATACAACAAGGTATTATCTTATTTCTGTAATAAAGGTTTGTTGTTTTTTTTAAGTTCTAAATTAGTTTTCAGTGACAGAATCATAGCCCCACAGCCCAGGGTGGCAGCCAGAGCCCTCCTGGGGGGACTGCCCATTGCTCAGCTCACCAGAGCAGAGAGGAAGGGGGGGAGGAGGGGGGAGAGGAGGGAGAGGGGGAGGAGGGAGAGGGGGAGGAGGGAGAGGGGGAGGAGGGAGAGGGGGAGGAGGGAGAGGGGGAGGAGGGAGAGGGGGAGGAGGGAGAGGGGGAGGAGGGAGAGGGGGAGGAGGGAGAGGGGGAGGAGGGAGGGGAGGAGGAGGGAGAGGGGGAGGAGGAGGGAGAGGGGGAGGAGGGAGAGGGGGAGGAGGGAGAGGGGGAGGAGGGAGAGGGGGAGGAGGGAGAGGGGGAGGAGGGAGAGGGGGAGGAGGGAGAGGGGGAGGAGGGAGAGGGGGAGGAGGAGGGAGAGGGGGAGGAGGAGGGAGAGGGGGAGGAGGAGGGAGAGGGGGAGGAGGAGGGAGAGGGGGAGGAGGAGGGAGAGAAGGGGGAGGAGGGAGAGGAGAAGGGGGAGGAGGAGAACAGGGGCATGGGGAAGAAGGGGGGGAAGAAGGGGGGGAAGAGGGGGAGGAGGAGGAAGAGGGAGGAGGAAGAGGGCAGCTCCCTAAAACAATGCTCCTCCCTGGGGACAAAACGAAGGAAGCGCTTTGTAGCACCTGGTCTTTCCATGTTTTGCTCCTTGAAACCATGCTCTCAGGACGGAGGCTGCTCCATAAGGATGGCCTTCTCAGGTGTCTGCAAACCCGTTCGAGGCGACTAAGGATCAGGATGTGGGAGCCACCATCCTCACTTTACGTCGGGTGCCACTGAGGCTTAGGGGTCGCACACAGAGGCAGCGGGAGAGCGGGGTTTGCAGCCGGCACCCGACCCTACTGCCTGCCTGCTGATCGGCTGCCCTGCTCCGGCTCCACAAGAGGTCAAGCTCCGTGCGTCTCAGACGTTCCAGCTGATGTGACTGTGTGACAGCAAACAGCACAGCCCACAGCCCAGGAAGGGCCGCCCAGGGGGACGCTCCATGTTCTGCCACGGGCCAGCGTCGCTTCCACAGGTGGGACCGAGCCGGGCCAGGCTGTCGTTCTCTGGTCTCTTACAGCTCTGAGCGGTCCTCATTGCGGGGGTTTCCTCGTTTTCCCTCCCCTCCCACCACTGCACTTTGTATGTACGCGCACTCTGGCTTACGATGAACTCTTGGGAACCTATGTCCAAATCTTAACGCCAGGGCCAGGGCAAAGTAGAGCCTGAGATAAAAACGAAACTTCACAGCCATCGGCTCAAGGCTGCGGCCCCTTCTGCACGAAGGAGCACTGCAGAGCCGCCGGCCAAGGAGGCAGTGCCCCGCGGGAGGACCACGAGCTCCCCTCGCAAACCCTCTCGGTTCCTTTACCTGCTACTTTATCCCGAATGAGTTTTGCAGATTCGACTTCACCGATGCTGCTGAACAGACTCCGTAACTCATCCTGGGTCATGTTCTGAGGGAGGTAGTTGACAATTAAATTCGTTCTCCCGATGTCATCCCTGCAGTCTTCGGCCATGTGGTCTTCATAACCATTAGACATTGTATTTTTTAAAAATCTGAGACAGAGAAGAAAAAAAAAAAGTCAAGTAAATTCCAAGTGTCCACATTGCAGGACATTAAGGCAAAACACCGTGACTGGCACTTCGGGGTTTTCTTTTCAACGCTACAAGTTCAACTCAGGTCCACATGAAACCATGCCCACGGATGTTTACAGCGGCTTCATTCGTAATCGTCCGGAAACCGGAAGCAGCCAACCTGCCCTTCAACAGGCGAGTGGAGAAAGAGACTCCAACTGTCTGGTGCGTTCACACAACGGAGTGTTATTCTGTGACAGGAAGAAATGAGCTACGGGGCCGGAGACTTGGGGCAGCCTCAAATGTACACTGCTAAGTGTGAAAGGCTACGCACTGTCTGACCCCGATTATATGACACTGCGGAAAAGACGAGACTCTAAAGCCAGTAAGAAGACCAGTGATTGTTGGGGGTTAGGAGGGAGGGAGGGAGGGAAGAACAGCAGAGCACAGAGGATTTTTAGGGCAGCGAAACTATTCTGTGTGATCTTTTCACGGTGCGTGCGTGTCATCACACATCTGTCCAAACCCGCAGAACGTACAACACAAAGAGCGGAACCCTAAGGCAAACCGTACAGATTCTTTAGTTCTAACAAAGCACCACACCAACACAAGATGTGACTAACGGGGAAGACTGTGCGCTGGGGGCGGAACCTTTCTGCGACCCGAAAGCCGCTCTAAAACAAAACAAAGCAGCTTCAAGCTCAACCATTTCTCTTCCCAAGGAGCTTCTAAAAGCCTACAAATAGGAGGGCCTGGCTAGCTCAGTCAGTGGAGCAAGTGGCTTTTTTTTTTTTTTTTTTAAAGTTTCTGTACTTATTTTGAGAGTGCGAGTGCGGGAGGGGCAGAGAGAGGGGGGGAGAGAGAATCCCAAGCAGGCTCTGCGCCATCAGCACAGAGCCCTGACGCAGGGGGCTCGACCCCATGAACCGTGAGATCATGACCTGAGCCGAAATCAAGAGTCCAACGCTTAAATGACTGAGCCACCCAGGTGCCCCTGGAGCGTGTGACTCTTGATTTCAGGGTCATGGGTTCCACAGAGCTGACTTAAAAAAACAAAACAAAACAACACCCACAAACAATTCTAGCGCCGTAACTCAAGCTCCTGTGAAAAGCGTTCGGCTCATCTCAAGAGCCTTCTCTCATCTCCGCGTGCACTACTGGTGCAGCTGGGTACTAAGGAGCCCGCGACGTGCACCTGAGCACCCTGACTCACACGGCCTGTCTGGCCTCAGGCAGGCAGACGACGGCAATCTGCATCCCTTTATTCCGAAGGCCGCAGCCTCGGAACTGGGAGAGGTTAGGGTTTCTCCACCAGAGGCACTTGGTCTTCAGAGGCTGCAGGCTCTGGAATGCCGTTGGCCGCCCGCAGAAGCCTTCACTTTCGGGGGGAAGCATCACAGCACAGAGATGGCTTCAGAGCGGAGTCCAGATCAGTGCAGCCGAGAGCACCAGGACGGCTCCTCCGGAGGCACAACTGGCCGTGCGGCTGCCACATCTAAGATGTCCCACGTCCCTGCCTCTAACTATGCAGGCACTCGCTCCCATGGGGCTGAAGTGTCATCTCTGAGAAAGGGGCCCTGCGGCCCACCAGCCGGGAGGTCTCGGGGGCGGCCCACCCCTTTCTCCAGATGCCTCCTGCCCAGCCCTGTTTTTACGCTTGAGAACCCGGTGCCCGCTGTCGGGAGCACTCACGCAGCCTTCTTCAAAAATAGCCTTGCCTGCGGTTATGTAAAAACCTGAACACAGCTCCCACCTCCCCCCCCGAGTCAGCACTGAGAGAGGAGTTAGGTGTGGTGTGTTTTGTATTTTATTACTTTATTTTTTTTCCTGCGGGAAACATTTGGCTCTTCTCTACCTTCCCGCTTCCTAATTTGCTTCTGACCACACACAACGTGCAAAGTTAGTCCACTCTCCCAGCATTTCTTTTATTTATTTGAAAATGTTCTATTCTCCCTGTTCTCTATAAAATAGGTTAGCATCGAAAGAAATGACTGGAAAGTCAGACTTCATAAGATTAAGAACTTCTGTATGGCAAAAGACACCATACACAGACAAACAGCGGACTTGGAGAAAATACGTGCTACACCTATTACATTATTTAGGTCGGTGGTTCTCAGCTGGGGTGACCTGGCGCTCCCAGGGGACACCGGGCATGGTCTGGAGACCCTTTTGGTTATCACGAATACAGGTGGTGGTGTGCCACTGGCACCTAGTGGGTAGAGGTCAGCGATGCTGTTAAACATCTCAAAAGGCCCAGGATGGCCCCCCCCCGCAACCAAGAAACATCCCGCCCCAAATGTCAATACTCCCAAGGCTGAGACCACTTGATTCAGAGCATCTACAAATTCATAAGAAAAAAGACACATCACTAACAGAGAGTGGACAATGGATATGAGTCACAACTAATAGACGCTGGCAATTCAAATGGCTAATAAACCATGGAGAGCTCAAATTCATGAATAATGAGGAAAATGTCAAAAAAGATGCCACCTTCTGGCAGTCAGACAGAAGACCACCCAGAATGGATAAAATCCAATGTGACTAAGGATCAGGGGGGAAAACACCCTCACACACCATTGATACAAGTATATGATGGTACAACCTTTTTGGCAGATAACCTGCAGTGTCTATGAAAAAAAATTTTTTTAAACTTTTTTATGTTTATTTATTTTTGAGAAAGAGAGGGACAGAGTGCAAGCAGGGGGAGGGGCAGAGAGAGAGAGAGAGAGAGAGAGAGGGAGACACAGAATCCAAAGCAAGCTCCAGGCTCTGAGCTGTCAGCACAGAGCCCAATGTGGGGTTTCATCTCACGAACCATGAGATCAGGAGCCGAGCTGAAGTCGGACGCTTAACTGACTGAGCTACCCAGGTACGCCCCTATGAAAATTTTTAATACAAATGCTACCCTCTGATTCAGAACCGTAGGAATCTGTTCTCCAGGAATAATCACATACGTGCAGGAAGTATGTGAGGAACCCATGATCCCATAGCTCATACGATGGTAGACAGAATCGAAATGTGAGTTAGAGAATGGTTAAATAAATACCAATTTTCAGTAGAAGGCATGGGACCACCAGCAATACTGGACTCACTCATGAAAAACTCTACGAATCTGTTAAAGCATCTGCAGCCACAAGTCTTTAAGATAGATTAGCATAAAAACAAACAAACCAACCAACCACGTCTGCTAAAGCCTGAACCAAAGTGCAAGGGTTAACTCTGAAAAATTAAAATGCACAAGGAAGTCTGCTCAAAAGGTGATTCAAACATTTATCTTCTTTCCTTTCTCCTTTCTCTCTCCCTCTCCTCACCTTTGTTCTGAGTTAGGCACCTACTGTTCTGCCTTCTCCCTCCCTCTGCTTTCACCAGTGATGAACTGGGCAATAATTACCCCATTCTCATTATTCAGAGTGGAGTGTCCTCTCTGTTTGGTAAAAAAAAAGGACTTTTTTTTCTTTTAAGTTTATTTATTTACTTGACAGAGTGCGTGCACAAAAGAGGGGCAGGGGTGGGAGACAGAATCCCAAGGAGGCTCTGCGCTGTCAGCACAGAGCCTCCGCCCCCCCCTCCCCGATGTGTGGCTCAATCTCACAAACCATGAATGACACCATAACCTGAGCTGAAATTAAGAGTTGGAGATAAACCAACTGAGCCACCTAGGCGCCCCAAAAAGATGACTTTCTAAAACAGTGGTTGGCAAACCATGGTCTGTGGACCAAATATGGCCCACCCCCTGTTTTTACAAATAAAGTTTTATTGGCACATAGCTATACTCTTTTGTTTATGTATTGTCTGTGGCTGCTTTTGCACTACAGTGACATAGTTGAGTAGTTGTGACAGAGACCATATGGCCCAAAAAGCTGAAAATATTTACCATCTGGTTCTTTACAGAAGAAGTGTGCCGACCTCTGTTCTAAAATATAAAAACAGAAAATTTCTCTCTCTTTAAAAAAAATTTTTTTTATGTTTATTTATTTTTGAGAGAGAGAGAAAGAGACAGAGTGCAAGCAGGAGAGGGGCAGAGAGAGAAGGAGACACAGATTCTGAAGCAGGCTCCAAGCTCTGAGATGTCAGCACAGAGCCTGACATGGGGCTTGATCTCACAAACTGTGAGATCATGACCTGAGCCAAAGTCCGATGCTTAACCAACTGAGTTACCCAGATGCCTCCCCCTCTCTTTTTAATATTTATTTATTTTTGAGAGAGAAAGAGAGAGAGTGTACAAGGGAGGTGCAGAGAGAAAGGGAGACACAGAATCTAAAGAATCTGAAGCAGGCTCCACGCTGTCAGTGCAAAGTCCAATGTGGGGCTCGAACCCATGAACTCAAAATCATGACCTGAGCTGAAACCAAGAGTCGGATGCTCAACTGACTGAGCCACCCAGGCACCCCAAAAACATAAAATTTCTAAGAGAAAATCTTTGTGACATTGGGTGAGGCAAAGATTTCTTAGACACCACACCAAATGCACAATCCACTTTAAAAAATTGATAAAGTGAGTATCATCAAAATGTAAAACTTTTGCTTTGCAAAAGACACTGCGAGGAAAATTACAGTCTACAGACTGGAAGAAAATAATTGCAAATCACGTATCTGAAAAAGGACTTGTATCCAGAATATACACTTTTTTTTTTTTTTTAACTCTCAAAACTTAACAAGACAACAACCTAATTTTAAGGGAGGGGTAAAAAAAAATTAAACTAAACTAATTAAAAACAAATTTTTAAATGTTTATTTATTTTTGAGAGAGAGAGAGAGAGAGAAAGAGAGAGAGAGAATGGAGGAGGGGCAGAGAGAGGGAGACACAGAATCTGAAGCAGGCTTCAGGCTCTGAGCTGTCAGCACAGAGCCTGATGCGGGGCTCAAACCCACAAACCATGAGATCATGACCTGGGCTGAAGTCGGACGCTTAACAGACTGAGCCACCCAGGCACCCCTAAACTAATTAAAAAAAAATTTTTTTAATGTTTATCTATTATTGAAAGTCAGAGAGAGTCAGAGTGTGAGCAGGGGAGGGGCAGAAGGAGAGGGAGACACAGAATCCAAAGCAGGCTCCGGGCTCTGAGCTGTCAGCACAGAGCCCAACGCGGGGCTTGAACCCACAAACCGCGAGATCATGACCTGAGCCGAAGTCGGACACTTAACCGACTGAGCCACCCAGGCACCCCTAAACTAAACTAATTTTAAAGATAAACAAAGATGTGAACAAACAACACACCAAAGGAGATATATGGATGGCAAACAGACATGTGAAAAGATGCCTGACATTATGACTTATTAGGGAAATGCAAATTTAAACTACACTGAGATACCGTTACTCATCTGGAATGAGAATACTCCCAATCCATTTAAAATGCCTAAAACAAAATAAAACAAAAGCAGGCAAACAACAACAAAACAGACAGTCTCAAGTTCTGGTGAGGATGTGGAGAAACCGGGGAATTTTCGTGCATCGCTGGTGGAAAATGCAAAAATGTTACAGTCGCTTTGGAAAATGTACGGGCAGCGCCTGACAGTTAAACACTTTCCGTGAAACCAAGCAATCCTATACTAGTCGTCATACAAGAGAAATGCAAACCTGTGCTCATACAGAAACCCCCACACAAGTGTTTACAGCAGCTTGATTCATCGACACCCTAACCGGGTGCAGCTCAAACGCCCCTCAAGCCATCAGTGGCGAGACTATGGAAGGCTGCACAATGCGGTTCTGCTCACCAATAAAACAGCATTCCCTATCCACGCAACTTGAATGAATCTCAAATACATTTCGCAGAGTGAAAGAAACCCGACTCCAAGGCCACATACCACACGAGACCGTTCTGGAAAAGGCAAAACCATAGGGATGGATCGGTGGTTGCCAGGGGCAGGGAGCAAGGGCAGCATGGAGCACACAGCGGGAGCACCAGGGGGCATTTTTGCTTCGTGGGGGGAGTGGGGTGTGTGTGCAACTTTCCCAGGTCTTGATTGTGGAGGTAGTAACACGACTCTATGCATTTGCCAAAACTCAAAAGAACTCTACAAAAGGAGCGAACTGGAAGATAAATTTTAAAAGATTTAAAGAGTGGACCTTATCCCCCAGCACCCTGACTCCTCCTGACACCCTGGGTGAGGCTGAGTAGCCCCTGCAGGCCCAGTTCTTGGTCAACCGGCAACAGTGGAGAAACTCAAACTCTAAACGCAGGGTTTCTCGATGCTTCAGGGCTGCCCCACCCTGCTCTCTGGGTCCCTTCCCCTGACCCTTCCAAATCCACATGGCTAACCCAGCCCAAGCTCGCTACTGGCGAGCACCAATCACAGCTGGGCCTTCGTCTCTGTCCGACCATCAGTGACTTCCAAGTCATAGCCACTTCTGGCCACCTCGCAGCTCACCAGGCCGTGCCCTCTCACTCAGCGGTCTCTGCACGTGGACTCCTCCCAGTC
The DNA here is from genome assembly GCF_018350195.1 of Panthera tigris. Taxonomy (NCBI): domain Eukaryota; kingdom Metazoa; phylum Chordata; class Mammalia; order Carnivora; family Felidae; genus Panthera; species Panthera tigris. The sequence goes on along the minus strand of NC_056661.1, from coordinate 5,863,625 downwards.
AACACACTGGGCATTCCCTGTCAGTGGTGTCCCCACTCACTGAGGCTCGGAGATTCATGACTTTGCTCAGGGTCAGTCATCCCGCTGTTAAGAAGCGGCAGGGCCAGCCAGGCCTCTGACGGCCACTCCAGAGAGCCTCCCATGGACAAAACATAAGGCCCTTCGTGATGGGGCCCCTGGCTCCAACTTCCTCCCCAGCAAGCTGCAGACCTTGTTGCCGTGTCTCTGTGCTGGCTGCTCCTCTTGCAGAGAGCGTCTGCCCTGTCCATCACCTCCTCTCTTATCTGTGAAAAGTCCCCCCGGACAGTAGGTCGCCCTAGTTCCCTGGGCCCGTTCCCTGGGCCCGTTCACCGTCAGCCCGAACCTTTATTGATGGGCAAATCACTCTAACACCTAATTATTTGCTTTTCACCCACATCATGGCTGACAGCCTGGGGGCCCAAACCTACAGTGGTGTCCCCTAAGGGCCCCTGCCCAACCCACACTACTTGGCAAACTGTAGATAAGTCATCTAGGCACACACGGTGTGTGTGTGTGTGGGGGGGGGGGGGGCTGGGGGTGATGGGGGACAGACAGACACTGGGTCTCAGACCCACCTGGGAATCGTGTATTTGCCACTTGATGTTAAAGGGCGGGTGGAAATTGTATTAATAGCCTGCTCATTCATTCGGTACCTTACTTTTCTGGGATCATCCATCCCATCCCACAGAATCAAACTCAATCATGGGGAATAAAAGGGGAAACTTCGTTTAGCAAAGCAATGCCTGGTGATTTGGAAACGTTTCCAGTAACTGCATACATTATGGAGAAGTCCTGCTTGGATGATCTCTGAGAGTCTTCAGTCCCACTGCACTATTTTCAACAACCCTAGCTGTCCGCGTGACTCCAGCAATACCGTTCACATCAGTCATATAAGCGCTACGTGCACAGAGGCAAGACGTGTGTGTAAAAAACTTACACAGGTCAAGCAGCAAGACTAGCTCCCATCACGCCCCGGTGAGAATCCGTCTCACTTTATAGGCACCGGAGCAGGCGTGCTGAACTACTCCAGCCAGAGCAAAACTAGAACAGTCGAAGAGATCCTCAGGCTCAATGATTTCTACGGTCCTTTCCAGATGTAAAACTCTGGAGTTCTCCAAGGTAAAAGCCTCAGGAATGTAAGGTCACCCAGGAAACACGCTGGGGTGCCAGAGAAAAAGTGAACGTACCACCTGACCCAATTACAACTGCTCTGTGAGGGGAGGGCCTAAGTGAACACGGTACGTATTTCCTTACTCGCCACTTCCTGCAGCCCGTGGCAGGTAAAGCCACCTGACTGGGCCAGCCAAGGCTACGTGACGGCAATTACATATCCACCAGGCTGAGAAGCTCCGGGAAGCAGCAGGTCAGGTGAGGCTGGTGTCTGGCCCAGTCCAAGTGCTCCACAGGCCGGAGGAGACAGGATCGGCTCCACGGCCCTGCTAGAGTTTCCAGCTTCTTTCTGGCTGGTCCAGGCCACTCCAGGGCTCTCGTGCAGAACTGCAAAGCAACACGGCACGGCGGGAAGGACTGGCCTGCGGAGTCTGACAGACCTGAGCTCCAGCACTAACCCTACTGTTAATCAGCTACACTACCGTGGAGTATGGCACTTCCTTTCCTGGAGCCTCAGTCTCCTTGTCTGCAAAACGGGGATGTTGCCGCCTGCTTCACAGCGCCTGGCACGCTTCCTGGTGCTCGGCAAGTGGCCACTTCACCGCCTCCAGGTCCACTGAGGAGCACTCTGCCTCTTTGCCCCTGGGATCCTGGAAGTGATCCAAACCTCTGATGGCATTTCTAATGGGCCGGGACTCCAGGGAAGTCACAGAGCTCACGACTACAGCCCCACACGTGTGGAAGACCCGGTTGGTGGTCTATGCTCCCTCACCATCAACCGCACGTGCAAGCTGATGGGTCAGCTCGCCTCTCAATCTGCCCAATAGAGATATCAATCTTATTCTGACCCCATCTCCTTACTCCTACTTCATTAACAAAATCGAGAGGAACATGCGCCTCCCTGACCTCGTTGTGCCCAACAGCAGACACCTTTAAACCCTCTCCTCCGATCCTTGCCCCCCTCTTCAAACCTCCTCCTCCCCTGAATTACTTCCTCTGGTGGCAGGACACATGTATCTCCCAAGCCACCTCTCTCTGTCCCCCATACCTAAGTAGGCACCAAGTTCTGCCAGATGCACATCAGCGATATGTCGCCCTCTCCCCCATCCCTCTGCCATCGTTTTTGTTCAGGTCCCTGTTATCTCTTGCCTAGACAGACTCCCAAGTGGTCTCCCTGCCACACGATTATTTCAAACCCAATCTCTCTGAACCCAATCAGGTCTTTTCCGTCCAAATCACTCCTCCACCTCCTGTCTCCCTACTTCTGTTCATGGTGACATCAGTCTTGCCACTGGATCATCCTGGACTGTTTCCTTCCTTTGTAGAGGTGTCTTTCCTCCAGTAGAGATGTCGTTTTTGGTGGGCTGCTGGATCCAGTCACTCCCGAGCCCCCTTCTGGCCCTCCTTCTCCCAAGTATACACAGAGTGCCGAACATGTGCCAGCCAAAGAGCAAGGTACGGGGTATATAAGATAAAGGAACAGAACCCATCCCAGCCCCCAAATTCAGGCCATTACCCACCACCTCGTACCACAAAAGCCTCTTGACCAGTCCGTCCATCCTGGAGTTTCCCCCAGAAGCACAAACTTCCAAGATCACCTCTTGACTGTGTCCAGAAACCCTCTACCACCTGATCCAGACATACTTTTCTCGATTCATCTCCGAGTTCACCTTCTCGACCCCTCTGCCTGCCCAAACCAGTCCACTCAGGCTTCCGGACCTCTTTGTGCCCTCCTTTCACTCACCCGGGGCTGTTGGCTGCGCCTGAAAACTCCTGCCCACGCCTCTCTGATCACAACAACCAGTATGGACAGCAGCTCTTTCATCAAACACAAGAACCAGGCAGCAGACAACCATCTCTCTCAACGCTCTCAATGCTGTCACGACCCGCTGCTTCTCCCGGTCGCTACCTCATCTTCTACATCTATAAAGGTCTTTTCTCCCCAACTCAGGTGAGAATTTCCTCAAGGAGGCAATTTCTTCCCCTTCTCCCTGTTCCGCAGACAATGAGCAAACAGTTGCGTTTTGTGTCTTGAATCTACAAAAGTACGACCACTGACTTGGCCAAGGCACCCAGAGGCCCGGGGTCAAGTGGGGATGGACAGTTATCATAAAAGTGAGACCCCCCCCCCCCAGCACGTACGGACACGTACGGACAACACCTTCCGCCCCTTCCTGTTTCGCAGCATGTCCATGTACGTGCGTTCTATTCCGGTGGCACTTTCCTGTCTACGTCCACGTTCCCAACCACTCCTCTCGCCTTCGCTGTTTCTCTTACTGACCACTATCCTTCTACTCGTCACTCAGGGAGAGACCCAGAATCGTCCACTGCTGTCCTCTCTTGCTCACTCACGTCCCACATCTAAACACCCACTGAGTCCTGTGTCTCTTACATACCCAGCCATGTCTCAAACCCATCCCCCCTCTTTCCCTACCACTACAGCTCTGGGCCACATTCACAGCTTCTCCTACATCGAGGGAAGTGATCACCTCCTGACTGGTGTGCTGGCCTTCAGCATTATCCCCCTCCGACTCTTCCAACTGTGAACAGATCTGACTTCTTCACTTTATGGCCTAAAATCATCCATGGCTGGCCTACAGGACAACATCCAACCCCTCTGCACAGCGGCCGCACGAGTCCTCGTGCCCTGCTTACTTCACTTTGCTTGCCCCCGAATTACCAGACTCCACGTGGTTCCCTGAACAAACCAAGAGGTTCCCACTCCCGTGCCTTTGCAGATGCTGTTCCTGTATCGTGCAAAGCTGTTCCCTGTGGTCTGTACCTGGCTAACCCCTCTCCCCGCCCCACTCCACCTCCTCCAGGAAGCATTCTGTGATCTCCTTTGCACACCAAAGCCTAGGTTAACAGTCTCCTTTCCTGTGCTTCCACACGAGTCAGTATATAACTGAAACAATCTGCCCACACACTGTAATCACCACTGCCTCCCAGAGCCTAGCAGTGGAGCGGGGAGAGTTGGTTAAAGGAGGGGAGCAAGACTCACTTCCCTTCTGCAGGCTGCTCTCCTCTGGTCTTCCCCTGACTTACAGGCTCCGGTCAGCCTCGCTGCCTCACTATTGCCACCTAGGGGCAAAAGGCAGCAACTGCACTTCCCTCACCATTCAACATTTGACTCCATTGAATGGGATGGGGACACAAGCGAGGAACAGTTGATTCTGGCGGGGGAGAGGGGAGGAGAAGGAGAGTAGCAATCAGAGGAGGCTTCAAATGGTGAGTGAGCCCTGAGTGGGGCCACAGAGCATGAGGAAAGGATCTCTAGGTGGAGGAGAACTGGGACGTGGCAGGCAGTGGGGACAACAGCAGAGAGGGTCAGAGGTTCCGGTCTAGGTGCAGGTGAAATGCAAAAGGAAGGGAGGGTTAAAATGTGCAAGACCTGGGATCCCAAACTTTGGCTTTAAAGTCACCTACAGAGGTTAAAAAAATTAAAATTTCTTCCACCCAAAAACTTTTAATCAGGAGTGACACGATCAGATCTGCAGTAAAAAAAGACAACTTTTGCTGGAGTATGAAAACATGCAAATGGGAAGTGGGGAACAAGAGAAGCAATAAGCAAGCGGCAAAAAGCCAGTGTTTTCACAATGCTCTCGTTTTCCACTTGCTGCACCATGACCTCACAGGCAGCACACCTAGACTGAAACTCTGCCTCCTCAAAACCAGTGCTTCAACATAAACATTATTTATTTCCACATTCTGAGGTATTCCTAGATCTCAGCCTCTTTGTGGTCCTTGAGGTCACAAAATTTTGTTAACAGATCCCAACACAACACTTTACACACAGAAGATGCTCAATGACAACTGGACGGAATTCTCCTGGCCACTTGTGATCATAAAGGCAATAAAATTCTGTAGTTAGGAGTAAGGACTTTGAGTCTGAGGTCCTGAGTTCAAATCCCGCTTCAGCTACCCTACTGTGCGAGCCTGGTCAAAACAAGTGACCCATCTAAGCCTCGGTTTGTTTGTCCCGAAGATGTAAAGTACGCCAGCACCCATCTCAAGGGCCTGGGGATAAAGCTCTGTGAAGTGACAGGCACATAGCAAACCCTCACTAAATACTGGCGATTATTTAAACTTTACCTATTCAGTGTTTCCCACACTCAGGCCATTGCTAGGAGCTTCCCACACTCTCAAATCCACACAGCAATTTTTCCACCCCATTTTACAGATAAGAAAACTAAGGCTCCCACAGTTGAATTTGTACAAGGTCTTGGGAGCCCTGGATACCAAGGCATCAGCGTTGTGGCTGGAGCAACTTTTAGTAAAAGATCATTCAGTCCCGTGGTGGTTTTCGTGTGTGTGATACTTTTGGCAACGTCTGAGGACATTTTTGATCTTCAGCACTGGGGGTGGGGGTGGGGTGGGGGGGGGAGATGCTGCTGGCATCTGATGGAATGCTAGTCAATAAATACTACAACGTGCATCCTACAACGCAAAGGACAGCCCTCCCCCTGCCAAACCAAGCGTGATAGACCTAAAATGTTAGTGCCCAGGTTGAGAAACCCTACTGTGGTCGGATCATCTTTCTCATTTTCCCACTTCTGGAGCAATGGCCATATGGATCCTATGTGCACACTTCTGCTAAGGGGCGGGGGGTGGGGGTGGGGGGCTCCGTCCCTCCAGGGACAGCACAAGCAAAAGTTCTTCTCCACCTTCCCTGCACACAGTAGGTATCAAAACCCAGAAGCCGAGCATCAGAGGAGGCCGGAAAAGGAAGAGCATCCATCCCCCATTGTTCAAATGCGTGCAGGTTGTGTTTTCAACACACACACACACACACACACACATTTTACAAATCCCAACGTCCCACGCCCCAAAAACAGCTTTGTTAGAGATGGCGTTCAAAAAATATATTTTTTCCCCCCTAGGGTTCCCATACATCCTGAAGGGTATGCACACTTCTAAAAGGATCTCCGCTCGACCGCGATCCTCTGACAACGACCACAAAAGAATCTGTAGGATTTCCCCCGGGAGCGAGCCTGTGGGCCGTGACCTCTGCGCGCTGAAGGCGCTCACCCCACTCCCTCGCCTCTGGCTTCTCTCTCCCGCCCCCGGCTCCCCGGCTCCCAGGACTACTAGGGCCCCGGCCGCGGAGCCCGGCCGCCAGGCGCGTGCCCACGCCGTGTCCCCTTCGCCCGCCCCTCGCGGCGGCTGAGGAATCCGGCCCGGGGCCTGTCGCCGGCGCCCACACCGGCCGGCCCCCGCCCGCCCGCCGCGGCCCGCGCGCGTCCCCTCCCGGCCCGGTGCGGCCTGGGCCTCGGCCGGTGCAGGCCCGCGGGCGCCCGCGGCCGGGCCAGGCGAGCTCAGGCCTGCCGCGGCCTACCCCGTCGGGGGCCGCCGAAGGCCCCCGCCTCACCTGGACTCGGGCGGGCGGGCCCGGGGCTGCTCCGGGGCGGGCGGGCGGCGGCGGCGCGGCGCTAACGGCTCCGCTCGGCCTCGGTAGCGGCGGCGGCGGCAGCGGCGACGGCGACGGCGGCGGCGGCTCCTCCTCAGCGCGCACGACCCGCTCCGGCCCGCGGCCCGGACACGCCCCCCCGGCGCGCGCGCCCATTGGCCGGCGTCCTCCACGGTGCGCTTCTCATTGGCCGGCGTGCCTGTCTCGGCGCCCAGGGGCGCGCGGCGGAGGCGGGACTTCCGGCTGGCGCCGCCTGCGAAGGGCTCGGCGGCCGGCGGAGACGCGGGTGGCCGGCGATGGCCGCGGTGGGGGCCGGCTGGGGCCCAGCCCACGGAGGCCGGCGGAAGGCGGTGGCCGAAGAGCCGCGCCCCTTGTGGAGCGCATGCTGTGTGACCCGCGCCTGTCTTTCCCGCCGCCGCCCCGCCAGGTAGTAATGGTCAGCGCGCCATGGCTGTGGGGACCGGACCCGGGTTCGAATCCCGACCCCGACGTTTCCGCACTACGTGCCGTTGGGAAGGGACTGACGTCACTTCTCCGGGCCTCAGTTTCCTTATCTGGTATGGTGAGGAGGTGGAGCATGGGACGTGGTCAGCCTTAATTCAGCGTTGACTACTGGAGCTAGCGGGTTCCCAGAGGCCCAGCTCAGCAGTTAGTCATTAAAGTTTTATTGAGTGTCTACTATACGCCAGTCACTTGTATGGGCAGCGAACAGACAAAAATGCTAGCCCCAAATGTTAGCCAGGGGCGTGATTTAAATTTTCTAGTAGCTGTGTTAGGGGAAAGAAAAGTTGAAAACAGTTACTTTTAACGATGTGTTTTATTTCCGTATGTGTAAGATGTTCCTTCTACGTGTAATCAATATAAAAACTTAAGAGGTCTTTTACATTCTTTTTTTCTTTTTCCCCACACCTCTCTGAAATCTTGTATGTCTTACACGTAGGGCCCATCTCGGGTTCGACTGGCTACGTTTCAAGAGCTCAGCAACCACGTGGCTCCTGCATTGGACCCTGCAATGCTAGCTGGGGAGACAGGAAAGAAATGAAGCGGATTCCGCATCAAGTGGTGGAGAGAGGTAAGAAGAAGAAGTACATTGGAGAAGGGGAGTATGGGGAATGTGGGGGTTGCGCTTTGAAAGAGGGAGGTGGGGAAGGTTGAGAAGATGGCATGTGCGGAGGGATGGCAGGAATTGAGCAAGTAATTGTGCGATTCGTTGTTTAGTGCCTTGTTTGGAGAACTTCCTGCAGTGATGGGCATGTTCTTTATCACGGCTCATTTAGTAGCCACCAGCTCCAGGTGACTTTTGGGCACTTGACGTGTGGCTGGTGCCACCACAGCATTGAATTTTTAACATTCTTCATTTTTACTTAATTTAAATTTAGTACCATAATCAATCAATTAATTAATTGAGTGACATAGAGCTTGTGGCTCCTCTAGCGGAGGGCATAGATTTAGTAGAATGTGGTGGCGTATTCTCTGAATCTGGTGCTGAATCTTCATGTGCATTCTTCTGTGTAATCCTCACAAAAGCTCTGTGAGATGGGAGTTTTTTGGTTTGTTTTTTAATTTTTTTTTTTAACATTTATTTAGTTTTTTTTTTTTAATTTTTTTTTTAACGTTTATTTATTTTTGAGACAGAGAGAGACAGAGCATGAACGGGGGAGGGTCAGAGAGAGGGAGACACAGAATCGGAAACAGGCTCCAGGCTCCGAGCTGTCGGCACAGAGCCTGACGCGGGGCTCGAACCCACAGACCGCGAGATCGTGACCTGAGCTGAAGTCGGCCGCTCAACCGACTGAGCCACCCAGGCGCCCCAACATTTATTTAGTTTTGAGAGAGAGATAGACAGAGAAAGAGCACGAGCAGGGGAGGGACAGAGAGAGAGGAAGACCCAGAATCTGAAGCAGGCCCCAGGCTCTGAGCTGTCAGCACAGAGCCCGAAGCGGGGCTCGAACCCACACACCGTGAGCTCACGACCTGAGCTGAAGTCGGATGCTTAACTGACTGAGTCACCCAGGCGCCCCGAGATGGGAGTTTTAATCATTGTCACCATGGTGAAGAATGAAATCCTTCATTTATTCATCTATGCCTTGTTATCATTCTCATGAATAGACTTTGTCTTTTGGAACAGTTGGAGATTTACGGAAATATTTGAAAGTACAGAGTTACCGTTTTCCCCACACCCAGCTTCTCCTGTTAGTAACATCTTTCATTAGCACGATGCATTTGTTAGGATTGACTAAGCCGTAGGGATACATGTCAACCAAAGTTCGTAGTTTACTAGATTTCCTTGTTTTTTACTTAACTTCCAGAATCCCATGCAGGATGACACATTACTTTTGGTTGTCCTGGTATTCTGTTTTTGTTTTTTTTTTTTCTTCCTTTTTTTGGAGTTATAATTGATGTGTAACACTATTAGTGTTAGATGTGCAGCATAACGATTTGGTGTACGTGTATAACATAAGATAATTACTACAATTAGTTAACACCCGTAATTACAAATATCTCGTTGCTGTTGCAATGAGAACTTTTACGATCCTATTCACTGAGATGCCCTGCTTTTTTTTTTTTTTTAATTTTTTTTTAAAGTTTATTTCTGAGACAGAGCATGAGTGGGGAGGGGCAGAGAGAGAGGGAGACACAGAATCCGAAGCAGGCTCCAGGCTCCCAGCTGTCAGCACAGAGCCCGACGCGGGGCTCGAACTCACAAACCGTGAGATCATGACCCGAGCCGAAGTCGGTCGCTCAACCGACTGAGCCACCCAGGGACCCTGTTTCTTTAGGCTCCTCTTGGCTATGGCAGATTCTCAGACTTTCCTTGTTTTTGATGATTTTGAGAAGGACTGATCAGGTATTGTAGAATGCTCCCCTGTCGGAATTTATCTGGTGTTTTCCTTGTGGTAAGACTGGGATGGGGTTTGTGGGGAGGAAGACCACAGATGTAAGGTGTAACTCTCATCACACCCCATTAAAGGTACATACTTCCATTGTGTTCTGTGCCTGTTGATGTTGGCCTTGATCGTGGGCCAAGGTAGCGTTTGTCAGGTTTGTCCACTCTAAAGTTACTTCCCCCTCCCTCTGTGTACTGTATACTTTGGAAGAAAGTCACTGTGTGCAGCACATACCTAAAGAGCGAAGAGGTACATTCCCTTCCTTAAATGAGGTATCTATGTAAATTCTGTGGAATTCTGCATGGGAGATTTCTCTTCTCTCCCTGATTTGTCAGCTTATTCGTTCGTTTTTAATGTGTATTTATTATTTTTGAGAGAGAAAACAGAGTGTGAACGGGGGAGGGGCAGAGAGACAGGGAGACACAGAATCCGAAACAGGCTCCGGGCTCCGAGCTGTCAGCACAGAGCCTGATGCGGGGCTCGAACTCACAAACCGCGAGATCACGACCTGAGCTGAAGTCAGACGCTTAACCGACTGAGCCACCCAGGCGCCCCCAGCTTATGCATTATGTGATTATATCAGTGTGATCTCTAGATATTTATTTTATTCTCTGGGCTATAACCCAATACTACTTTATTTTATTTGAATTATTCCAGCTTTGGCCATTGAGGGTGCTTTCAGTTGGCTCCTGTGGTTCCTCGACACATTCCCGTCTGTGTATTTGGTTTGGGTTTTTTTGGTTTTCTTGGGAGCACTTCCTTACTCTCTGGTGCTACAGGCTGCCTCGGGTTTATCTCACATATTTCCTGCCCCAGTCCTAGAATCAGTCATTTCTCCCAGCCTGGTTCCTTTTATTAGAGAGTAGTGTTAGAAACCAAGATCTGGGGGCACCTGGGTGGCTCAGTCAGTTGGGCGTCCGACTTCAGCTCAGGTCATGATCTCGCAGTCCGTGGGTTCGAGCCCCGCATTGGGCTCTGTGCTGACAGCTCAGGGCCTGGAGCCTGCTTCCGATTCTGTCTCCCTCTCTCTGCTCTTCCCCTGCTTTCACTCTGTCTCTCTCTCTCTCAAAAATAAATAAACATTAAAGAAATAAAAAATAAAAATAAGATAAAAAGAAACCAAGATCTGGGCACTTGGAATGCTCATTGCTACTGGGGTGTTGTTTCTTTTAGGTCATCGAAAGTTTTTTTTTTTAAGTTTATTTTATTTATTTTGAGAGAGTGAGAGAGAGAGAGAGAGAGCAGGGGAGGGGCAAAGAGAGAGGGAGAGAGAGAATCCCAAACAGGCTCCACATGGTCAGCAGAGATCATGACCTGAGCCAAAATCAAGAGTCGGATGCTCAACCGGCTGAGCCACTAAGGTGCCCCTTAGGTCATCGATACTTTTTAATCACCCACAGTGTACCCGGTGTAGGTGCTCAGCCCTGGGGATACAACAGTGACTATGCTAGAACGGGGATCTGCCCTCACGGAAGTCCCAGTCAACCTGTGGGTACAGGCGTAAGAGGTCAACTCCAACATCGACTGGGTGTGCAACCTTGGGTAAGTTATTTAACGTCTCTGAGCTTCAGCTTCTGTGAAATGGGGGTGATTATAATACTTTGTGAAGGCACTGGGAGAATTAAATGAAATCACCCACTTTTAGACCCTTTGGAACAGAGCGTGGCATGAAGTACTTATTAAATCCTATTCTTGTTAACAGTGAGGATAAATCACACAATGACTATCATTACAAAATTTCAAAATAATTACACTCTGCAGAGGTTCAGAGTGCCAGCAAAGCATGTAGCAGGAGAGCCTGACTTCATTTTGGAGTGACCAGGGAAGACTTTCCAGATCAGTGGGGTTGCAGCTGAGGCAGGAAGGGTAGGTCACCAGGCAAACAGGGACAGAATGTTTCAGGCAGCAAGAACGGCAAGTGCAAAGGCCCTGAGGCAGGTGGGAACCTGGCACACTTAGGAACTGAGAAAAGGCCAGTGGTGGAGACAGGGGCAGGAGAGGAGACTCATGGGCTGGAAGGGGCAAGTCACACGGCCTGGTGAGCCGTGGCGAATCAAGACTCAGTCTGAAGTGCAAGGGACGTGACTTGTCCAAAGGCACGTATCTGGCAAGGACAGTCAGGATTGGAACCCAGGTCAGCTTGGTCTCAGAGATCTTTATTTTCTTGGTGTGAATTTAAGGTAGGAAATTCTTGCTCTGGGGTTTTGTTTGTTTTGTTTTTGGTTTAGGTAAGAAGCATAGTTTTGGTTTTTAGGGGTTGGAATCTGAGTACACTCTAGCTACCAAAGTTCTAGATTCTTCTTGGTGTCACTTTAAGTTCGGAGGGCCCGTGAGGTCAGGAGACCCAAAGATAACTTAGCCTGCACCCCCGCACTTGAACACATCACTCCCTGAAGGAGAGGAGGACACACAGACATGTAAGTCCAGCCAGGGTGACGGGATAGGCACAGAGCCACCTCGTGGAGGGCAGCGTCCAAGCTGGAACACAGTGGGAGCATGTGGGACTTGGGGCTTCTGGAAGGAGGGGCCCGAGGGCACGAAGGCACGATCTGTCTTGGGGGATCTGTTAGGGAACGGGAACCGTCAGGAGTGCTGGATGCAGATTGTGAGGTGGGACTAGATGTCAGTCTCCAGCTTCGGAGGGCCCTGGCGAGTCAGGCAGAGATGGGATTTTATCCCGTGGGCCAGAAGCTGGCAGATTATAGCTCAGTTCAGCCTACACCTGGTTTTGTCGGCCTGTACGTAAAAATGATGCTTCCATTTTTAAGTGGTTGAAAAGATAACAAAAGAGGAGGTCCCTGCTGGCTCAGTCGGTGGAGCATGTGACTCTTCGTCTCAGGGTCGTGGGTTCAGGCCCCACGTTGGGCGTGGAGCCGACTTAAACAAAACCAGAAGCAAAAGCAGAATAGCATCTTGTGACACGAGGAAATCACAGTTTGCGTGTCGCCATCAGGTTTGATAGTGACACAACGACGCCTGTCGTCGGCATGTGGCCCATGGCTGCTTTCTGGCCATAACAGAAGCAAATTTGCTCAGGCAGGGCCTGCGTCACGGCTGTGCAAACTGTATAATCTCATAGGGCTCTGCACCTCTGTCCCCGTGTTAAAATTCTTTTTTTTTTAATGCTTATTTTTTGAGAGTGAGAGAGCATGAGCGGGGGAGGGCCAGAGGGAGCGAGGGAGACAGAGAATCCAAAGCAGGCTCCAGGCTCCGAGCTGTCAGCACAGAGCCCGACGCAGGGCTCAAACCCGTGAACCATGGGATCATGACCTGAGCCAAAATCAAGAGTCGGACACTTAACCGACTGAGCCACCCAGGCACCCCACTGTTTTAAAATTCTTAATAACACACGAATAAGGGTCCCCTCCTTTTTATCTTGCACTGGGCCCTGAAAATTGTGTAGCCAGTCCTGGTAACGGAGGCCAGATGGCCCCCAAAGCCCACAGTATTTACTGTTGGGCCCTCTTCAGAAAAAGTATGTGAATTCTCTTATGGTGGACAGAATAACAGCCCCCAAAGATGTCCATGTCCTAATCTCTTGGCACCTATGACTGTGTGACCTTACCTGGCAAAGGGGACTTTGCAGATGGTATTAAGGATCTAGAGAGGGGGAGATTATTGTGGATGATCTACATGGGACATGTAATCACAAGGATCTTACAAGAGGGGGGGAGGAGAATCAGAGTCAGAGAAGATGTGATGACAGAAGCAGAGGTCAGAGTTCGGTGATCCCGTTGCTGGCTTTGAAGGTGGAGGAGGCGCCTTGAGGCACAGAATGCAGGCAGCCCCTAGAGGCTAGAAAAGGCCAGAAACAGATTTCCTCCTAGCACTTCCAGAAGGGCCGCAGCCCTGCTGGCACCCTGATTTTAGTCTGGCAAGACTGATGTCAGACTTCTGACCTCTAGGACCGTAGGAGAATAAATGTGTGTTGTTTCAAGCCACCAAGATTGCAGTCATTTGTGACAGCAGCCTCAAGGAACCAGTACACCTGCCATAGGCAGTGAGCATGTAAAAGAATTTGTCTTGTAGCCAAAGAGAAATGTATGTATGTATGTACGTTTATTTTGAGAGAGAGAGAGAGGGAGGGAGGGAGGGAGAGAGAGAGAGAATCCTAAGCAGCCTCTGTGCTGTCCGCATCAGAAGCTGTGACATCTGAACCATTTACAGGGTTCCCAAAGTGGGTGGGGGCTATTTTGGTGCCATAAGAAATGGGTGTCGCTGTCCAGTGAGCCAGCCGTTCACTGGTCAGCTCCCAGAGCCGAGGCACCAAAGCAGATATTTGTTCTGAGAACAGAGGCCGGGCAGGCCTGGACAAGCCCAGAGAACCTTCTGGCACTCACGCACTTCACAGCCCCAACTCCGGTCTGATTCCATCTCGAGTCCTGAGTAGGTCAGTTGTGTAAAGAAATAAGAAGCTGTATTTCTTCTCAGGCAGCAGCATTTATTTTCAGGTGAGCAACGGTTTGGAGCTCAGGTCCCTGATCATTTCAGAATTGGAAAACCAGGTAGCCAAGGCTCCTTCTGGGTGTCGGTCCCCTGTGGTTCCCATTTGCGCACATTTCTGACCTGGAAGGCCCGTCCCTGGAGCAGGCAAAGAGATGCGGGGCTGTCTTTCAGGAACCACTGTGCTAGTAACTTCCCTGTGCCTCTGTTTGCTTCTTAGTGAAAGGCAGGTGGCAGCACCTGCTCAGGGACACAAGGGGAGCGGGCACTGGGCAGAGCACGTGGCGCCGTTAACGCCCCAAAGAGCAGCACGGCCCCGCTTCTCGTCTGAAAACCGCGACTCCTCGACCGCCACCACCTGAGATAACGTGGGTCACTGACCTGGACGAGCTTGGCAAGTTTTGTTTTCCAGAACGATCTCTCTGCATCTGACTGACCTGTAAGCATTCCACTGCAAGAACAGCACTGGACGCTTTATCTCTCATCAGGTCAAAGGCTAGGAAAGGCCCTGTAGCTCTGGCTCCCGGGGTCACGGAGTGGCCTGGCCTCCCCTCCTGTCCTGGAGTATCGCCCATAGCGATCGCTTTCACTTCCAGGTGTGTGCACTCGGTCACCCGCGTTCCTACAGTGACTTGAGTAGCCACTCTCACTTTTGTTTTTCATTTTTAAGATTTCTGATTTTTCCTTTCTGTGCCAAACAAGGTCTCTCGCTTTGCCTGTAAATGTTTCACATGTATTTGTTGGGTTTTCTGTAGTGATTTTTGTGAATGTTTCTTTTCTTTTTTTTTTTTAAATGTTTGTTTATTTTTGAGAGAGAGAATGTGAGTGGGTTAAGGGCAGAGAGAGAGGGAGACACAGAATCCGAAGCAGGCTCCAGGCTCCGAGCTGTCAGCACAGAGCCCGACGCGGGCCTCAAACTCGTGAGCTGTGAGATCATGACCTGAGCCAAAGCCAAACGCTTAACCGACCGAGCCACCCAGGCACCCCTCTTTTATTTCTTTAATATTTCTTAACGTTTATTTATTTAAAAAAAATTTTAATGTTTATTTTTGGAGAGAGAGCACTAGCAGGGGAGGGGCAGACAGAGAGCAAGACACAGAATCTGAAGCAGGCTTCAGGCTCTGAGCTGTCATCACAGAGCCTGACACAGGGCTCAAACCCACGAACCACGAGATATGTGAATATGTGTGTGTGTGTGTGTATATATATATACATATACATATATATATATATATTTTATTACTTATTTATTTTGAAAGAGAGGGAAGGAGGGGCAGCGAGAGAGGGAGAGAGAACCCCAAACAGGCTCCGTGCCATCAGCACAGAGCCCAGTGCAAGGCTCGATCCATGAACCATAGGGTCGAGATCTGAGCCGAAATCAAGTCAGATGCTTAACCAACTGAGCCACCCAGGCGCCCCTACGAACATGGTTTCCACGCTCTTGGGTGTACAGCCAGCAGTGGACGGCTGGGTCACATGGTAACGCTATGTTTAACTTTGTAAGAAACCACCAGGCTGGCTTCCCTGATCTTGTCTTTATAAATGAGCTGGAGACTTGGTGCTCCCGAGTCACTGGCAGGGAGGTAGCCTCTGCGACGCTTCTCCAGCCTCGTTCTTCCTCCAGCCCACAGGGAGCAGGCCAGGGACTCACGTACTCGCCGCAGTCCACGTGCACGGTGCCTCCCACCCGCCCCTGACGAGCTGGGCAGGAGCACCAAAGGATGGATGTTTCTGTTACCAGGTTCTGCCCCCCCCCCCCCAACACCCACACTCCCTGTATCATAAAAAATCTTCAAACCTCCCAGCTCCCCAGACAAAATACCCAAAGCACACCCAGCAGCCGTTCTCGGAGCGCCCCGGGCACCCTGAACTCTGTGTCAAGAGCCAGTTGTGTGATAGGAACAAGCCAGGGGTTATCAGTCTATTAAAAGCTCACACAAATCGATAAGAACCGAAGGAGCAAAGATCAAAAACAGTTCGCAGGAGGGGAGAGTCAACAAACCTCAGAGCAGCTCCCCCACCGAGTTGTCGAGGCCCAAGGATGAGGGCTAGTCCAGGTGAAGATCATGCCAGAACCCCCCACGTTGGCTTTCTTCGGGGGCGGCAGCCCCATTAAATTGGGAAGACACCCATTTTAAGATACCTGCCCAGCACAGAAGAGGGTTCATATTCTGCCCCTGTGGTCGTACCACTCACAGTGATCCTGAGTCACCCGTGGAAGGGCTGTCTGCAGGAGGATGTTACTTTTTCTCCTATAAATTTAAAAAAAAAATTTTTTATTTTTGAGAGAGAGAGAGAGAAAGCTAGAGGAGGAGGGGCGGAGACAGAGAATCCCACGCAGGCTCTGCACTGACAGCACAGGGCCCGACATGGGGTGCGAACTCGGGAACCACGAGATTGTGACCTGAGCGGAAGTCAAGAGTCGGATGCTTAACCGGCTGGGCCACCCTGGCGCCCCCCGGAGGACACTTCTCATGGACTTCAGTGACTCACCTTTGGCTTGGCATCAACCTGAATGCCCAGAGGTGAGGCTGGCTCGGTGAATTTTATGTCCGCTAGAAAAGACAGGAGGCCTGCAACCGTATGGAATAAGAGGGGCTCCCCGCCTCCAGGCGGACCACTGTGTGGATTGCAGTTCAGTCTTCACAGTCAGCCTCTGAGCTGGGTCCTCTTAGCCCCATTTTACAGAAGGATCAAGTGGGCGCAGGATCACACATTCCCAGAGATCGGCAGAGAGGAGCCACTGGCTGGGACCGTGGTGCTAAATAAAGAGCTCGTGATGTACGGGAACAAGGTGGGGCACAGAATCGCACCTACACCGCACATGACCCTCCACCCCAGGCTGGAAAAATGAGGGGGAGAGTAGGGTACGGGCCCAAGGGGATGGACAGTAGGAAAGACCAAGTGGGATGCAGATGAGAGGTGGGTGGGGTCTAGGAGAGAGGAGGGTCCGGAGGAGAAAGTTTGCATGGACCACTGTGGAGAAGGAGAGCTCAGCTGGGTGGGGGGTCATCGGCTCATGGTGGCATCTTGGGGGGGGTTCTTTCCACTCCCCCATTCAACTGGGGCCCAGTGGCTTAAGATGGTTGAGTTTAGAGGGAAGGAGACCCTCCTCAGTGCAGTTAAAGCACCAGGTCCACACAGGAGAGTGGAGAAGCCATGGCCATGGAGGAAGGGTCTGTCTTGGTCTTTGTTCCTTCCCCACATCCGTAGGCACCCGATACGCCGCTGTCTCAGGTACGTCCTGGACCCTGGACGTAGTATTTGCTCTGGCGGACATAACCTGGCAGCCCAGTCTGGGTGGTTTATGAACAACAAATTTATTTCCTCGCGTTGAAAGCATCAAATAAATGTTTTTGGTTGTATTTTTAAAGATTTCATTTTTGAGTCCTTTGTACACCATCCTGGGGCTCAAACCCACAGCCCCAAGATCAAGAGTCACACGCTCCACCGACTGAGCCGGCCAGGCGCCCCTAAATAAATGGTTGATACTATTACATGTATCCGATGGTACGTTTTAAATAGTCTTCTTCTCGTTTAAAAAAATATTTCCTCCTGGTTCGTTCTGGAGGCCAGAAGCCCAAGATCCAGGTGTGGGCAGGGCTGGTTTGTTCTGAGGCGTCCCTCCTTGGCCTGCAGATGGCCGCCTTCCCCCCCCCCCCCCACCCCGTGTCCTCACATGGTCTTCGCTGCGCATCTGTGTCCTAATTTCCCCTTTTTGTAAGGACACCAGTCATACTGGATCAGGGCCCACCCTGATGGCCTCATTTTAACTTGATCACCTCCTTTAGAGGCCCTCTCTCCAAACATAGTCACATTCTGAGGTCCTGCAGGGTGGGGCTGTGACACATGAGTTCCGGACATGGGGACACCATTCAGTCCACAACACTAGGGAAGTGTGTGATTTGTGCCACAGCCCCCTGGGTTCCCGCAGGGGTGGGCCCAGGAGCCCAGGCGGCCCCTCATCATCCGTGGGCACCGCCCAGCCTTCCATGCTTCAGGAAGCAGGATTCTGGGGCTTGGACACCCCATTCTCTGTGGATGGGGCTGACCTGGGGCCCCGGTGGGGGGATGGGGAGCCATACATCAGGGACTCCAGCCCAGAGAGCAGCCACATGGAAGTCCACAGAGGCCGGCCAGATTAGCTACGGGCAGCAAGGAGTAAAAGTGGGGTCCGGCCATCTTCCCAGAGCAACCCTCCTATCCCCGGGAGCAAGGGTCTTCTCCGTCTCACACCGAGGGGAGCCCCCACGGACACATGCTGTCCTTCCTCCCCCTCTCTGTACTGCTGCACGGGGGCTTGCTCGGCCCAGACCTCCGCCTCCCTCCTCCCTGGCCAACATGCCCCGTCCCTTCCCCTAGAAGGGCAGTAAGTCTGTCCCCCTACCCCCACCACCATGCCACGAAGAAAGCAGCGGTGAGACCCCCGACACGGGGTCTAGCTCAGGTAAGCAGTCACCAGCACGAGCCCTGCTCTTCCTGGTCACTGTGGCCCCTTGAGGGACCGGCTGAGTCTTGTCACCCCCGCTGCCCAGCACAGGGCCCGGCACCCGGCAGGTGTCAAAGGTTTGCTGGCCGAATGGACAAGAAGCAGGTCCTTCCAAGACTCTAGCCTGGGCTGATTGTGTTCTGGCAGGGCCTGCCTCTAGCCCACCCCCACCAGCAAATCAGGCCCCCGAAGCTGGGGGCCCTTGCACCCCTGCCCCAGCCCAGTGACCACACATCTGACTCCAGGGGTGTCGCTGACTGTGTTACAGGGCAGCAGCAACAAGGAGCTGGAGGGGGACGGCTCACCCCCAACTCCCTCCTTCTTTTGTCCCGGGTCTGTCACCTGCTGCCCTGTGCTGCGTGAGTGAACTAGCTTAGTCCCCACCCAGTGACCAGTGTCCTTAGCACACCATCTGCCTCACTTTCCAGCATGGGGACCCAGAGGCCAGGGCAGTCAGCCTGGGGAGGGGTGTGGTGGGGAGGGGTGGGGAGGGGTGGGGTGGGGTGGGTGGAAAGCACTGCTCCTATTCCATCCTCTTCTTCCTGGGCCTTCAAATTCCCCAGCTAGGAGTGTCCAACCCACTCAAATGTACCCAGTGCAGGCCAAGGGTCAGGAGAAACTGAAAACTGCTTTTCTCAAGAAAGGCGGGACTGGTGTCAGAGGCCAAAGGTCATTGAGCAGAAACCCTCCAAGGGGGTGGTGGAGCCCCTTGGGGTTTGGAGACACGGCCAGGAGACAGGTGCTAGTAGCTATGCTGTAGGGGCACTGGCCATTGGGCCAGAGGATTCTTTGTGGTGAGGGGGCGTCCCTCTTCTCCTGCTGTGACAACCACCTCTCTCTCCAGACGTTGCCAGGGGTCCCTTGGGGGCAGAATTGCCCCAGGTGAGAATCCCTCACTTTGCAGAACTGAGCCTGGAAAGGGGTCTCCCTTGCCTGGGTTCTCGGGCTGATGTCAAAGGCCTTCAGATCACATCTGGGTGACCTACCATTTTCCAGAACTGGGTCCACATATCCCTTCCCTGAAGAAGTGTTTCGTGGGCACCTGTCTTAGAAGTGTGACCCCCATGGGTGCTGCGGCAGGCAGAATAATGCTCCCCCCCCCACAAGATGTCCGTTGTCCTGATCCCCAGAACCTGAGAATATGTCACCTTACATAGCAAAAGGGACTCTGCAGATGTGGTTAAGGCTCTGGAGATGAGATGATCCTGGATTATCCAGGTGGCCCCATGTCATCACAAGGGTCCTGAGGACAGGGAGGCCAGAGGGTCAGAGAAGGAGAGTGGCGACAGAAGCAGGCTGCAGAGGCAGAGACCGGAAGGTGCTTCATGGCTGGCTTTGCAGGAGGAGGAAGGCCATGAGTCGGGGCGTGCAGGCCACTCTAGAAGGCGGGGGAGGTGAGGACACAGATCGGCCACAAAGCCTCCGGGACGATCTTGGCCCTGCCAACACCTTGATTTTAGGACTTGTGCCCTCTAGGACTGCAGGCTCATAAATCTGCGTTGCTTTGAGCCACCGTGGCTGAGGTCATTTGTTGTAGCCGCGACAGGGAACCTGGATAGGTGTGCACTCTGGAGCCGGAGCCAGGGGGCCCCCTGGGCGGTCAGGCTGGCACCTGCCTCTCTCGGGGTACGAGCTGTGTCGTATCCGGAGGCTGCTGTCTCTTCCACTAGATGCCAAAGACTCACGTGAAGCTTGGGGGTCAGGGCTTGGGTGCATCAGGCTTTCTCAGGCTGAGAACATGGAGATGATGGCAGACAAAATGACCATGGTTTTCTCCCACCCCACACCCCCAAAGTTACACCTAAAAAGACCAAAAAGCCCCAGTCTTCGCTTCACGTTGCAGACTTTGAAAGGCTTCCCATGTTCTTCTAGGTGTCCTGGGCCCAGTTCTTTTCTCCCCCATCCCCAGGAGGAGACATCTTTGACTTTTATAGCCAATGTCAAAGGGCAAGTGAATTTTGCATCCAGGGGTTCACAAGTGGATACATGGCCCATGAGGCACCAACAGCCCTTTCATCAGCAGCTAAAATACCAAAGGGGGGTTGTTGTGTGGCCTCAGCCTGAGCCCAGAGAAAGGGATCAGGGACAGAACCTTGAGAAAATGCTCTTGTCTCAGAGATGACGCAGAGGAGGGGAGAAGGACGCAAAGCAGGTGTACCTGTGCAGCGAAAGCAGGCAGGAGCCACAGCGGAGCCACCAGGGGCCTGTGAGCCAGGAGTCCAGAAGTGGAGGTGATGGGGACAGTGAGGCAGGAAGGGTCAGCGATGCCGCGCTTCTTTGGGTCGAGGAGACCAGAGACACATCGCTGGTGTTTATCCACTGCCGAAGGGGGCGGCTGCAGAGACAGGCGAGAGGGGAGAGTGGGCAGTGAGAGCAGAGGGGTGAGGAGTGTGTCAATTCCAGTTTTTCTTTTCTATATTCTGATGCTTTGACATCTTGGGGCCTCGCTGCTCCGGGAGGGACCGCCCTGCCCAGGCCGGGCTAGTTCCTAGAGATAACACAGCCCTCGCCTGCCACAGCACCTATGTGTGCAAAGCAGCCAATCAGAGCCCCTGCCTAGCAGGTGGCCTCGTGCCAAGAGGCAGGGTCCACTTGCCCTGATCTCCCCAGTGCCAGGTCCCCGACAACTAGGCTTGCCCCTCCACCCCAGAGCCCACCGAGATGATTCAAAGTAGCCAATCCCAAATCTGTCCACCTTGCCTTTTCGTCCTGTAGAATCCACAGTAAAGGCTCCTGCCCACGTCTCTGCCTCCTGCCAGCCCCTGGTGCTTCCCCATGGGGCCCCGCATGGTGTGCTGTGTGCCCTCCTCTTGGGATCTGTGAGTAACTGTTTTAAAAAAGTTTACTTATTTTGAAAGAGAGCGTGCACAGGAGCAGGGGAGGGGCAGAGAAAGAGGGAGAGAGAGAATCCCAAGCAGGCTCCACGCTGTCAGCGCAGAGCCTGATGAGGGGCTCAGACCCACCAAACTGTGAGATCATGACCTGAGCCGAAATCAGGAGACGGGCGCTTAACCGACCGAGTCACCCACCAACTGTCTTTCTGATGGCAACTGTCTCTTGATCTGTTGGCCTCACCATACCTGAATAATAATAAAACCGACATTTAAAACACTGAGGGACAGATCTGTCACTGGAGATGGGCAGAGAGGAGAAAATGGGGTACAAAGGAGGCAGGGGGAGTGGGTGCTCGGGTCTCTTTGTCTCGGTGACGCTGGAGGAAGGGCGCTGATCGCTCAGCTCGAAGCCCACAAGAGCTCGCGCGTACAGGAGGTGACCCAATGGGTCCCATCATCCAGACTCGGCACTCGCAGGACTCCCCGTCGGCTTTGGACCCATCGGCACACTTAGCCCTCTGCAGGCCCCACCCCTGGAGCCCCTGGAGGACCAGGCCTTGCCTCCGTGCTGGCCGGCACTGGCCGGCACCGGCAGGCAGCCTCGGAAGAAGCTGCCACTCACCTCTGGACACAGCCCCACCCCGGGGCACCCAAACACACTCCTGGTGACCGGCCTCCGTAGGCAGCCGTGGGAGAGACGCGTAGCAGCTTTGGCTGAGCACCAGGCCGCCCGGCCGCCCAGTCCTGACTCCCTGCTGTGGTCAACTCGGGTGCAGCCTGGGGCCCCGCGGGGCTTTCGGGCTCCTCGGCTGACCCGTCCCTTCTTTTTTAACCGAGGGACCGCATAGCCCAGTGGCCGGGGGGTGCTGGCATACTGCAGTCAGCCCTGACTCCTTGGGCACGTGACCGACTCCGCTGTCACATCGGTGGATATAAAGTTCCTCAGGACGGGACCCGGCATGTAGCCAGCCGACCACCTTGCATTCTGGAACAGTGCCTGGCACGTGACAGGCACTCATGAAGCAGGTGTGGTCCTCAGGCCATCCCAGTCCAAGAGTCCTGACCCCTGCTGGCAGTGCCCTTGACCACGCCAAGGCCCCTGCCGTGCAGATCCAGGGCTGCGCGGCCACCAGCCCTCCTAAGCCACCTGCCGTGACTACTACAGTGTCCCCCCTACTCCAGGCCTCCCTGCGGGACCCGGAGGCTAGGCCTGCCAGCGGATCCACCCGGAGCCCTGTGCCTCCCGCATCCGCCCATCCACAGTGTTGGCTCTGAGGAACGGTGACCCGATCGATCTTCCTCGCCAACCTCACGGTGGGGGGGGGGGGGGAGGGTGCTGAGGAGCTGGTGGAGCTTCAGGACCCACGGGGTGGCCGAGCCTTCCTCAGGGTGCCGGGAAGCCGGACTGCGGTGGCCGGGAGAGCAGGCTGGACACGGAGGCGCGTGGGGTATGCTCGCAGAAACGCGTGACCCGCTCACAACCAGAGCTGTGCACAGTGGCCCCCGCGCAAATGGCTGAGTCACTCACGTAACTGCACCAAGAGAGTGAAATCCACCAAAGAATTGGTGATCAATTACATAAGCAGCTTGCACCAGCTGGGGCCCCAGAGCCCCTGGGTGTCTTTTTGATGAGGACGCCCCGGGACAGTGACGCTAGCCGAGCCTCCGGTGGGCCTCCCCACGGCCGCACGAGTGGCTTCCGTGCCAGGCGGCGTGTGCCCGCTGTGCTTGCCCTTCCCTTTTCTCTCAGCTGCAAGGGGACGTCCACGTCACTTCTTTTACCCTTACCGTTCTTTCAAAGAAAGTCGTTGGCTACCCCTTCCCCCGAAGCAAAACGAAACAGAAACCCCTGTTCCCGAGGAACCGCATGTGCCTGGTGTGCCCCGTCTGGGGTTCCTTGAGGCGATGACAAGGCACTGGCCTTTGTCTTGCCCAGTTGCAACTCTCTCAAAGCAGGAAGGGACTGTGCGGAAGGTCTTCCTTGAGTGCACTGAAAACAGATGAGCAAGGTGCTCCCACGGGGGTGGGTGGGGGGGGGGGTGGTGGTGGCAAGATTACAGCTGGGACAAACAATAGATGTGCTGAAAGCCTGAGAGGAGGAGCTGGGGAGGAGTTACTGGGGAGGGGGGAGTTACTTAGGAGGAGTTACTTGGGGGGGAATTACTTGGGGGGAGAGTTACTTGAGGGGAAGTTAGCTAGGGAGGAGTTACTGGGGGGGAGTTACTTGGGAGGGGGAGTTACTTGGGGGGGTAGTTACTTGGGGGAGAGTGACTTGGGGGAGTTATTTGGGGGGGGAATTACTTGGGGGGGAGGAGTTCCTTGGGGGGAAGATTACTTGGGGGAATTGCTTGGGAGGAGTTACTTGGGGGAAATAATGGTTTTGAAAAGCCTCCCATGCCCAGGTCCGGATGCATGCTCAGAAAAGCCTGTAGAAACCCCTAGGTGTTCCCCCATTCAGGCTCACCACAAGCAGGAAGTAAAGACCAAGGCAGATTGGTAAACAGCCTGGCTTGGTGTTGCAGGAGCGCCCCAACCCAGACTAGTCTGCAAAGAACAGGAAAGTACTTTGTCTCCTTTCCTCTCTTCTCTCCTCTTTCCTTTCTCCCATTCTCCCCTCTTCCTCTTTCTCGCCTCTTCCGCCTTCCTCCTTCTCTTCCCTCCTCGTCCTTCTTGTCTTCTTCTTTCAGTCATTTAAGAAAGTTCTGTCCAACAATTAGCTGATTAGAAGCCAAAGGAACTGACGCTTCAGAGACCACACACAACAAGAAATACAGTCTTTAAAAAATATTTTAGAAAAGTCATGGGCATCCCAGAGGCAGGAGAGAAAAAGAGAAAGACTATTCAGAGAAACCATGGCTGAAAACTTACCAACTTTAATAACGGTCATCCATCTGTGCAAGCAGCTCAGCAAACTCCTAGCAGGATAACTGGAAGAGATCCACACCAGGACATTATAATTGAACTGTTGAAAAATAAAGACAAAGAGAACCTGTAAAGTAGCGAGAGAGAAGTGACTCATTACATACAAGGGGTCTCCAATCAGTAACAGCTGATTTTTCACCGGATATTGTGAAAACAGTGAATGACAGTTAAAGTACTGAACGAGGGGCACCTGGGTGGCTTAGTCAGTTAAGCATCCAACTCATGATTTCGGCTCAGGTCATGATCTCATGGTTCATGAGTTCAAGCCCTGCATCAGGCTCTGTGCTGACGGCATGGAGCCTGCTTGGAATTCTCTCTCTCCCTTTCTCTCTGCCTCTCTCTCTCTCTCTCAAAATAAATAAACGTTAAAAAATTTGTTTCTAGAAAATAAAGTGCTGAATGAAAAAAAAAAAAAAACCCTGTCAACCAAGAATTCTGTCTCTAGTAAAACTATCCATCAAAAATGAAAGAGAGGGGTGCCTGGGTGGCTCAGTTGGTTGGGCAGCTGACTTTGGCTCAGGTCATGATCTCAAAGTTTGTGAGTTTGAGCCCCACGTCAGGCTCCGTGCTGACAGCTCAGAGCCTGGAGCCTGATTCAGATTCTGTGTCTCCCATCTTTCTACCCCTCCCCTGCTCACGCTCTGTGTCTCTCTGTTTCTCAATAATACATGAACGTTAAAAAAAATTAAATAAAAAAAAAATGAAAGAGAAATAGAGATATTCCCAGATAAACAGAAGTTAAGAGACTCGGTGGCTGGCATACCTACCCTAGAAAAAAAAGAAAAAAAGAAAAAAAAAAGTACTGAAAGGAGTCCTTCAGGCTGAAATGAACACTAGCTAGCAACTCGAAGCCACATGGAAAATAGCACCGGAAAGACAACTACGTAAGTAAATATAAAAGCTGGTGTTCTTGTACTTTTAGTTTGCAACTCTTTTTCCCTCCGGTGTGATTTCAGAAACAAGAGCCTAAAGCAAGAATTGCAAAGGTATGATAATGGGAATGGAATATATCAAGATGTAATTGTGACAGTAACACCATAAAGGGGAAGAGAAGCAGCTGTACGGGAGCAGAGTTTTGTATCCTCTTGAAGCCAAGCTGGTATTAATTCAAACTGGATTGTCACAAGTTGAAGATATTAATTGTAATCTTAGGTAAATAGTAAGAAAATAACTGAACATAGACAGAACAGGAAATGTGGGAGTCAAAATGGTACACTGTAAAAAAAAATCAATGAAATGCAAAAGAAAGTAGTAGTGAAAAAATTAAGGAAAAAAATAGGTGTAAGACATACCTTTGTTTTTTTAAGAGCTTATTTATTTATGTATTTTGAGAGAGACTGTGACAGCATGAGGGGGGAGGGGCAGAGAGGGAGACAGAATCCCAAGCAGACTCCCTGCTACCAGAGCAGAGCCCGGCGTGGGGCTCGGACTCACAAACCATGAGATCACGACCTGAGCCGAAATCAAGAGTCAGATGCTTAACCGTCGGACCCACCCAGGGGCCCCTTTTTTATTCTTTCTTTTTTTTTTTTTTTTTGGGGGGGGACAGAGAGAGAGACAGAGCATGAACGGGGGAGGGGCAGAGAGAGAGGGAGACACAGAATTGGAAACAGGCTCCAGGCTCCGAGCCATCAGCCCAGAGCCTGACGCGGGGCTCGAACCCACGGACCGCGAGATCGTGACCTGGCTGAAGTCGGACGCTTAACCGACTGCGCCACCCAGGTGCCCCTAAAGGTATGTCTTACACTGGGGCACCTGGGTGGCTCCGTCGGTTAAGCACCTGACTCCTGATTTCGGCTCAGGTCACGATCTCATGGTTTATCAGCTCAAGTCCCACGTCCAGCTCAGTGCTGACTGTGCAGAGCCTTCCTAGGATCCTCTCTCTCCCCATCTCTTTCTACCCCTCCCCTGCTTGCACGTGAACTCTCTCTGAAACAAATAAGGTTAAAAAAGAAAGCAAATAATAAAATGGCAGGAGTTAGTTCTTTCTTATCAGTAATTACCTTAAAGATAAGTAGATTAAACCCTCCAAAGAAAAGGCAGACAGAGGAGAAAAGAGACTGACCCAGCTATATACTTTCTACAAGAGCATCAGACACAAAGATCCAAAGACACAAATAGGTGGAAATGAAAGAGTGGGGAAAAGAAATTCCATGTAAATCGTAATTAAAAGAGAGCTGGCATATTTATAGTACTATCAGACAAAATAGACTTTATGCCAAAAATTGTTATGAGAAACAAAGAAGGACGTTACTTGCTGATAAAAGGGTCAGTTTATTAAGAAGATACAATAATTATAAACACATACATACCAGGGCACCTGGCTGGCTCAGTGGGTGGAGCACGCGACTCTTGATCTCAGGGTTGTGGGTTCAAGCCCCATGTTGGGTGAAGAGAGTACTTAAAATTTTTTTTAAAAAATGTTTAAAAATAAAAATAAACATATATGTACCAAACTATAGAGCCCCAGAAAACATGAATCAAACATGGGCAGCATGAAGGGAGAAATAGACCCTTTTACGATAATAGCTGGTGACTTCAGTACTCCATTTTCAATATTGGTTGTAAGCAGACCTAACAGATGTATTTGGAACATTCCAGCAAACAACCGCAGAACACACATTCTTTTCAAATGCATGCAATACATTCTCCAATATAGGCCCTATGTCAGGCCACAAAACAAGTCTCAATGAATCTTAAAAGATTGAAATCAGGGGCACCTGGGTGGCTCAGTCGGTTAAGTGTCTGACTTTGACTCAGGTCATGATCTAACGGTTTGTGAGTTCGAGCCCCGCGTCGGGCTCTGTGCTGAACAGCTCAGAGCCCGGAGCCTGCTTCGGATTCTGTGTCTCCCTCTCTCTCTGCCCCTCCCCGGCTCATGCTCTGTCTCTCTCTCAAAAATAAATAAAAACATTTAAAATTTTTTTTAAAGGTTGAAATCATGCAAATTATCTTCTCTGACCACAGTGGAATGAAGCTAGAAATCAGTGACACAAGGAAACCTGGAAAATTCTCAGCTACGTGGAATTTAAACAACACTTTTTCTTTTTAATTCCTTTTAGCATACAGCGTTCTCTTAGTTTCAGGTATACGATATAGTGACCCAACAATTCTATACGTTATTCAGTGCTCATCAGGATAAATGTATTCGTAATACCCTTCACCTGTTTCACCCACCCCCACCTCCCCTCTGGTAACCACCAGTTTGTTCTGTGTAGTTAAGAGTATATTTCTGGGTTTGTCTCTTTTTTTCTTTGTTCATTTATTTTGTTTCTTAAATGCCACATGTGAGTGAAATCATATGGTATTTGTCTTTCTTTGACTTATTTTGCTTAGCATTATACTCTCTAGCTCCATCCACGTCATTGCAAATGAAAAGATTTCACTCTTCTTAATGGCTGAGTGATTGTCCATTGTATATACATACGTCACCTCTTTTTTTTTTTTATGTATCTTTTAACATTTATTTATGTTTGAGAGAAAGAAACAGAGTGCGAGCAGGGGAGGGGCAGAGAGAGAGAGAGAGAGGGAGACACAGAATCCGAAGCAGGCTCCAGGCTCTGAGCAGTCAGCACAGAGCCCAAGGCGGGGCTTGAACCCGTGAACTGCGAGATCATGACCTGAGCCAAAGTCAGATGCTTAACCAACTGAGCCACCCAGGGGTCCCTACACCACTTCTTTATCCATTCATCCATCAGTGGACATTTGAGCTCTTTCCATAATTTTGCTATTGTAAATAGTGCTGCGATACACATTGGATTGGTGTTTTCCTATTCTTTGGGTAAATACCCAGCAGTGGAATTACTGAATCATATGCTAATTCCATTTTTAATTTTTTGAGGAACCTCTATACCGTTTTCCACAGCAGCCGCACCCGTTTGCATTCTCACCAACAGTGCACGAGGGTTCCCCTTTCTCCACATCCTCACCAACACCTGTTGTTTCTTGTGTTGTTGATTTTAGCAATTCTGACAGGTATGAGGTGATATGTCATCGTAGTTTTGATTTGCATTTCCCTCATGATCAGTGACGTTGAGCATCTTTTCGTGGATCTGTTGGCCATCTGTATGCCTTAAACCACACACTGTTGAACACCAATGAGTCAAAGAAGAAATCACAAGGGAAATTAAAACATACTTTCAGATGAATGGAAATGAAAACACAACAAAACAGTCCTCGGGGGGCGCCTGGGTGGCTCAGTCGTTCTAGTGTCGGACTTCGGCTCAGGTCATGATCTTGCGGTCCGTGAGTTTGAGCCCCGCGTTGGGCTCTGTGCTGACAGCTCAGAGCCTGCAACCTGCTTCGCATTCTGTATCTCATTCTCTCTCTGCCCCTCCCCAACTTGTGCTCTGTCTCTCAAAAATAAATAAATGTAAAAAAAAAAAATCAACAAAACAGTGCTCAGGGAAGTGTATAGATATAAGTGCCTACATTAAAAAAGAAGACAGATCTTAAATCAAAACTTCACTTTATACCTTAAGGAACTAGACAAAGGAGAGTAAGCTTAAGCCCAAAGCTAGGAAATAATAAAGATTATAGTGGAGATAAGTGGAATAGAGAATATAAAACAACAGAGAAAATCAAAACCAACAGTTAGTTTTATGACAAAATTGACAAACTACCTAGGGTAAGGAAAAAAGAGGAAATAACGAAAATCGGAAATGAGGGACATCTGGGTGAGTCAGTTGGTTAAGCGTCCGACTCTTGATTGCGGCTCAGGGCATGACCTCACAGTTCGTGAGTTCGAGCCCTGCATCGAGCTCTACACTGGCAGTACAGAGCCTTCTTGGAATCCTCTCTCTCCCTGTCTGTCCTTCCCCTCATGCTCTCTTCTCAAAATAAATAAACAGACATTTTTAAAAATTAAATAAAATCAGAAATGGAAGTGAGGACAAAACTCTGGATCTCACAGAAGTAAAAGTTTGTAAGACAATTCTATGCATAACCAAATGCCAACAAATTAGATAGCCTGAGTGCAACAAACAAAGTCATAGAAACAAACACCAAAACTGACTCAAGAAGAAATAGAAAATTTGACCAGTTCTATGTGCTACCCTAGGGACTCCCCCCAATGCAGTAGCTTTTCAAACTCTTTTCAGAGGCCCAAGGGTCGCCACCCATCTGGGGTAAATGGGGTGGGGTGGGTCACTATATCGTATACCTGAAACTAAGAGAACGCTGTATGCTAAAGGGAATTTTTTTTAAAAAGTGTTTAAATTCCACGTAGCACTCTATATAATAGCAATGAGCCATTGACAAGGAAATGGAAAGATTCCATTTACAATCGCATCAAAAAGAATAAAATACTTGAGAATAAGTTACACTAAGGGAGCACAAGACTTATGGCTGAGAACTGCAAAATATGCTTAAAGAATTAAAACCTAGGTAATTGGAAAGACCTCTCCCCGTCCATGGAAGACGTAGCACTGTCTACAGATTCAGTGCAATCCCTATCAGAACACCAATGAACACTTTTCAGAAATGGGAGAACAGACCCTAAAATTCGTATGGAATTGCAGGGGACGCTGAACAGCCAGTCAAAAGGGAGCCAAGGGCCATCTTGATGGGAGCGGGACCAGCCCCTTTCCTCCTGCCACCCAGGCAGGACTCCGTCAGGACCCACAGCTCCCTCCGGCTGCTGTCCTCCCTCCCAGCAGACCCAGCCTGGCGCTGCCCCTCACTCGGCCCCGAGTCCTGATGTCTCCACCTCACCCGATGGTGAGTCTGGGGGTTTCTGGGTCAAATGCTGTGCAGAACCCCTCACCCACCAAGAGAAAACAGATGAAAATAAGTAGGGCTGTGTGGTTCAGTCAGGGGTTTGGGGGGATTTTTTCTTTGTGGGGAGGTTTTTGATTGCTGATTCAACCTCCTTGCTAGCCCTTTTCAGATTTTCTATTCTTGAGTCAGATTGGGTAGTTTGTTTCTAGCAATTGGCTCATTTCATTTGTATCGTCTAATTAGTTGGTGTGTAATTGTTCATAATGTTCTCTTCTAATTCTTTTTAAAAACTTCTGTAAGGCTAGTAGTTGTGTCCCCCATTTTCTTTTTTTAATATCTATCTATCTATAATTTATTTATTTTTACCTAATCTTTACGTTCCACACGGGACTTGAACTCGCAACCCCAAGGTTAAGAGTCACGTGCTCTACCAACCGAGCCAGCCAGGCACCCCTCCCCCATTTTCGTTTCTGATTTTAGTTGTTTTTTTCTCTTCTCCGGGTCCCTGTATTGTGTCATCTCAGCATTCATCAGATGCTATTGTAAAGTCATTGTTAGAAAAATAAAACTAAAACATCTCCATGGCAGTAGGGACTAAGTCTGTCTTGTCAGTGTGTTATAACTACTAAACTTGACACCTAGTAGATCTTGGTAAACATTTCCTGTATTTCTTTCTGTTTAGAGCATGGAAAGGGTCTTCCTCCAGCCCTCATGGGAAGGCAAGCGTTAATCTTTTTTTTTTTTTTAATTTTTTAAAATGTTTATTTATTTTTTAAAAAGAGGGAGACAGAGCGGCAGAGAGAGGGAGACACAGAATCCAAAGCAGGCTCCAGGCTCTGAGCTGTCAGCACAGAACCCCATGGCGGGGCTCGAACCCACGAACGCGAGATCATGACCGGACCCGAGCTGAAGTCAGACGCTCAACCGAGCCACCCAGACGCCTCGACAAGGTGTTAGTCTTGAGGCTACTCTTTCCCGAACCCATGTCGCCACACTGCGTCTTCCACATGACCTTGGTAAAGCTCAGATACAGGGCTGACCGCAGTCCTCCCCTGACTAAATCCCTCAGCAGCTCCCCAGTGCCTTTTCGAGGAAGGTCACCCTTCTTGGCTCGGTACACAAGGCCATGAATAGACTGTCTCCTCCCGCCCCAGCCAGCCTACACTTGGCAGGTCCCTCTGGCGTCCTGTCTGACCTCTAACACCTGCTTGCCCTTCAGGTCTCCATTCTCTCTGGAGCCCTGGCGGGGTGCCCTGTGCATCCTCACAGCCTGTGTGTGGACGTTCCTCTAGAATGCAGACCGTGCATCCTGTGAAAGTCCCCCCGGCGGTGAGCGTCACATGGGCACGGTACATCTATTATCTGCCCTCTGTCTCCAGCTCTCTGCACATCACTTGGCATTTGCTTTAAAATGTAGGTTTTATGCCTATTCAGGGTGGTGAGGCCACTAGACCAGGAGACGATTGTCATGAAAAAGATACTTTGCTACTCACAGATGTCAAGAGGAGGGGGCACGCCATCCTCACAGGGCCACAGGGGGAAGCACCGTGCGGTGCTTGGCCAGGAGGCAGAGGGAGTGAGGGGAAAACGTGGGTGAGAGCCTGTAGTCTGGTGTCCGTGGGAGGGAATGGGTGAGGCAGCCCGTGCGGCTCAGGACTGGCTACTTTGCATAATTTCCGCAGGCTCCGGGGTACAGGGCTTGTCTCTTAGTGGTCTGACACCTGGCTCTGGGGTGATCAGGGCCGGGGACAGTGGCTCTGAGTCTGAGAGCCCCATAAAGGAGAGGGTCTGGGTGCGGGCTCCGGACTGACCGCTTTGCCTACGGAAGGTGCACTCACGAGTCATTTGCTCTCTCTAGGATCTGCCAGCCCCGGGAGGGGTACTCAGTCCTTCCGTGATCAGGTAGGCGCCAGCTGTCAAGACGTCCTAATACACAAGACATGCTTGGAGCACAGAGGACTTTCAGGGCAGTGAGGTACTCTGTATGATGCCATAATGATGGGTACAGGTCATCAAGCATTTGCTCAAACCCATAAAATGTCCAACACCAGGAGTGGACCCGAACGTAAACTATGGACTTTGGATGACAATGCTGTCAGCACAGGCCCGTCGATGGTAACAAATGCACCCTTTGGTGCGGGATGTTGATAACCACGGAATATCCATTTGGGGCAAATATCCATTTGGGGCAAAGGGTATATGGGAGATCTCTGTACCTTCCCCCCAGTTTTGCTAGGAAAATTAAACTGCCCAGAAAAAAAAGCCTTAATAAACATAAGAAAGAATCAGGACAAAATTATGGCCTGACGGTTATCTGTGGCTAGAACCGCACTGCTCCCCAAGGTAGCCGCTAGCCACCACGTGTGGCTATTTGGCATCTGAAACGTGCTACAAGTGTGCAATCAAGATTTACTATGCCAAAAAAAAGAAAAAAGAGGGAATGTCTCACAAATCATCCTTATTTGATTGCCTGTGGGAATGATAATATTTTTATAGATATGGTTAAAGAAAATACAGTACTAAAGTTAAAAAAAAATTTTTTTTTAACATTTATTTATTTTTGAGACAGAGGGAGACAGAGCATGAGCGGGAGAGGGGCAGAGAGAGAGGGAGACACAGAATCTGAAACAGGCTCCGGGCTCTGAGCTGTCAGCACAGAGCCCGATGCGGGGCTCAAACTCACAAACTGCGAGATCATGACCCGAGCCAAAGTCGGACGCTTAACCGACTGAGCCACCCAGGCGCCCCTAAAAAAGTTTTTTAATACAGCACCCTAACAGCTCATGTGGAATGAAGGGGTGAGACCTGAGCGTGGAATCCGGCCCCGCTGATTTGGGCAGACCACTTAACCTCTCTGGGCCTCAGTTGGTTGTGTTTTTCCTGGAAAATGGGGATAACTATTGATCCTATAGGGCTGTTGTCATCTCGGGCCACCCTCTTTGAAGAAGCCCAGCCTGTCCCCAGTGTCATTCTTCCTAATCTCAAAGTAGTATCCGGCTTCACTATTTGCTGCTTGTGTTTTCTGCTCTACCCTGAGACCATCTGCCTCCTTCACTATTTTTCCCTGGCACCCAGGCCAGGGCCTGGCATACAGTAGGTACTTACTAAGTGCTTGCTGAATGAGCATGATGACAAATGGCCCCCGACAGATGTTCAGTGAGGACCAGTGACATCACTGGCATCTTTCATGGCTGGGACACATCTGCTTACTCACTGCCATCACCCGGGGGCCCCAGCAAATGGCTGGTTTGTAAGGGGCACCCAGAAAACCTGCGTGGGAGGGGTGAATGGAGTTCAGCCGCTTCGAAGAGGGACTCCCAAGAGGGCCCTGTGGGACCCTCCCCTCAGAGCCCACCGCCCTTCCTCCTCGCTGACACCCCTGCCCCAGCCCAGCCTGGCAGGACCGGCAATAGGCCACCTTCCTAGCTGGGGCATTCCAGCTGGCATCCAGCCGGCACCTGTCCCCCACATGTCCGGTTAAGAGCCGAGGAAGCACCAGGACAGAGGCTGAGTCTCCATACAACCAGTGCCAATGGCCCAAGAATGTGTGGTGGGCCTGGCCCCTGCCCAGATGGTCGCCGCGGCGACCCTAGGGAACACAGAGACCCCTGGTCGGCCTGGGGAGGTGAGCCCCTCCAAGCCAGCCTTCCAGGAGGCGGCAGGGCCAACCACGTCAGGAGCACAGTGACAGGGGTCACAGAGACCATAGATGAAGTCCCTGAAAGGCATGTTGGAAAAACCCCTTTTCCTCCCTTCCCCCAGTCGCGTGGTAACCACTGTGCATCTGGGCCAGAGCAAGAGGCAGCTAGGCACAACGGGGGCCCAGGCCCCGCAGACAGGGGCCGGTACGTGCCTCGTACGTGCGTCAACACGAGGTGCGTGAGGGAGGGCCCCCAGCTGCTGCTTCCAGGGGCTGCCTGAGCGGGGGCCTGGAGGCACCAGGCGGCCAGGAGAGCGGTGGGCAACACAGGGAGAGGGGGAACCTGATGTGCAACAGCAACTGAAGGGCCCCCGCTTCAGTTGGTGGCACCTCCCCAGTGCCCCTGTCCCCTTCCGATGACTCTTAGAGCCTCCCTGACCCTCTGTCGAGAAGGCCAGAGTTGAACACCTGGGAGGGCTTCTCCAGCACAGAAATGATAGCGAGCCGGCCCGCGGAGGAACTGACCCCAAGGGAGCGGTTGGCATCTCCCCTCACAGAGCCCAGACCCCCCACCCCTTCTGCAGGGGACCCTCTGAGTGCACTCCCTAGCGGTGGCCTCCCCAGGGGGCCTCCAAGAGCTGAGCCTGAGGAAGGCTTTTTGCCTGCCCTTCCGACCTGCAGGCCCTGGGATGGGGTCAGTCCCTCACCTTGGCTCAGCTTCAGGACGGAGACCACCCCGAACGGCCCCCATCGTCAGGGCTGGTGGCCAGGAGGCAGGAGGAGGCCTCTGTCCCCCAGCTGCGCTCGTGCCACAGGGGCGCAGCAGCTGTAGGAACAGAAGAGGCTTCCCCTTTCCCAGTTCGGCCCTGACCGTGTAGATGCGGCCCTCACACTCAGCAGCTGCGGGCTTCAGAACTCCGGGTTTTTCACCAGGGTCTGAGCACGCCGCCCCCCTCCCTGACACCTGCACCGGGTCCATGATCACGCAAATCCCTGCCTGCCCCGCGCCCAGGTTCCTCGGACACCCGCCCCCGGTGAAGGCTGCGGGTGGGACAAACCCCGAGGGGCGGGGAGGGGAAGTGGGCTCGCTTGCGGGGACCTCAGGCGAGTCTGGGTCACGCCACGTCTTGGCGGCTTCGGGCGACGGGACAGGCAGGTGCAGTGGGCCTGAGCAGACAGGCTGGCCGGGCCCACCACGCCGCGTCCCCACGCCCCCAGCCACGCGGAGCCGCGTCTCGTCCCGCCTGCACCCCCCCCCCCGCCCCACACCCAGAGCAAGAGGTCGAGGAACCGGAGTCGCGAGCGGGCCCTGGGGGCTGCCACGGCCACCTCCGCGGACCGCTAGGCGCTCGGCCTGGCCGCGCTGAGTCTCAGCTCCCTGAGCGGGGCGGGGCTTGTAAGCCCCGCCCCCTAGCGTAAGCCACGCCTCCAAACCCTCAGGGTTCCGCCCCTGGGGGCTTGCGAAGGGTCCCCGCCAGGGGCTCCTAGTGGGGCGGGGAGATGAGAAGGGTACGGGTGTGGTAAATACCTGGAGTGTTCTATAGCTAAGGATGCGAGCAATAACAAGTTAACAGTTCAAGCCAATCAGCTGTGAGGTCTCTGCAAAGCCCCGTTGCCCTGCAACCGCCCACTCCCACCCGTGGAGCCCCTGACCAGGCGAGCCACGCTGACCCAGGGAAAGAAAAATATGCCTTCTAGGTGGGTTTTGCTTTGCTTCCCGCCGGCGCGCGGCTACCTAGGGCTCCAGGCATTTCTTCCAAAACCAGAGCATTTCTTTGTTGTGGTGGATGTTAATAACATTTTTCTCAAGGTAACAGTCGAGAAAATTCACATACCTTACACTGCACCCCATCGGAAGTGTAAGGTTCCGGGGACGCTTGGCTGGCTCAGTCAGTGGAGCGCGCGACTCGATCACGGGGCTGCGGATTCAAGCCCTACGCTGGGCGCAGAGATTGCTTAAAAATAAAATCTTAAAAACAACAACAAAAAAGTGCAAGTTTCCCTGCGTTCACAATATTCGCCAAGTTGCGCGTTCCCCGCCCCCCATTCTCCCTCCCCAGCCCATGGCAACTACTGATTTTACTTTCTGTTTCAATGGATTTGCCTGTTGGCAAAACCAGGGCATTTCTATGAAACTGTAAGGCCCCCCATCGTGGGGAAGGAGAGAAAAGTGGGGTGAAGTCAGGGCCCCACCGGACAGGTGGCTTGGGAGCGGGGAGCAAGGCAGCCTGAGGCCCCTGTGCAGGAAGGCTGTGTCTGCCCCGGTGTGTGGCGGAAGAGGGAATGCTGGGAGGACAAAGGGCCCTTCGGGGAGAAAACAGGGGAGAACCGGATGGGGGAAGGAAGTGAAAGAGGGGGGGTGGTCCTAGGGCAGCCAGCCTTCAAGTGGCCTGGGCAGGCTGGGTCTGTCCATCTGTGTGGTTCTGCCTCCCACCACCAAGGGAGCCAACCCTTGTCCGTCTCACATCCAAGTAGTTGAGAAAGTCAGTGTTTCCTGCCAGCCCTCTGATGTAGGTCCTCTTGTCCCCAGGTGCCTACAATGCCCTGCAGGTGTATCTTGACTTTGGAGAAAGCAGCTAGAAAGATAAACCGGGGAGAAGCCTGGAGGCCCATCAGGGGAGGAGGTGGAAGGAGGGAGGGTGGTGGAGGGCAGGTGGCCTCAGGGTGGGGCCCCATCTATAAAATGCACAGCCTGCTGGCCTGGCAGGCAGAAAAGCTTGGATTCACCCCAGCAGGCACCAGCCCCTGGGATCCCTCGGACTTTGGTGAGTCCTTCCCCCAGTCTTGGCTGGGACCAGCCCGACAGCCGCCAGGCCCCCCAGCCCGACGTGTCCCTGGGCCGCCTGCCTCACTTGCAGAGGGCCCTGGGGCCTGGCTGGAGATGGGAGTGTTCCCAGGGTCTGCTGCCGTCCGTTTGGGGTCCTCATCACCGCCACCTCTCCCATTATTCCTGCAGACACCTGGGGAGCAGGACCAGCCGGTGCACAATGAACTTGTGGCTCCTGCTGTGCCTGGTGGTGGCGGCCAGCTTTGTGGGCATCTGGTGTCCTACTGTCCACGCTCAAGGTAACGTCGTGGGCCGTACCTACCCAGCCTCCTGGAGCCCTCCTCTCCCCATCCATCCTCCCTGCCCTCCCTCCCCCATTTGCTCCTCCCCTCCTCCAGAAGCTCCCCAACCCCCACCCGTTATGTCTCCACCACTGAATTCTGATGCACAACTCCCGCCCCAGTCATGCAGAAACCTCCATGCAGTGACCCGCCCCAGTCATGCAGAAACTCCTGGCATGTGTTTGCGGCTCCCTGCGGGTGCAGGCCCCCCAGTCCCTCCTTCCAGAGCCCCTGTGATGCCTCCTCCGCCGTCCGTGACCCAAGGCCTCCCTGCCAGGACTCCAGTCAGCCCAGACACTGTGGGGAGCAGAGTATGGCTCCCAGTGGTGGCATGGCCAGTTACTGCCGGGGACACGCTGCAGTGACATGACCCTGCAGAGCCCTGGAGACCAACGGGAGTGGGTCCCCCGTCCCAGCTCCACCCGCCTTGGGCTACCTGTGTTGCTACTCAGTCTTTATGAGCCTCGGTTTCCTCATCTGCAAAGTGGGGCCTCTGGATTCCTGCTGCACAGATAGGACGAGACTCCAATGGGCTGGTAACTTGCAAAACTCTTGGCCCGGTGCCCGGCAACAACAATGACAACCATACTGTTATTCACGGGGGGTCCCTTCCCCCTTCTCCCTGCATCGGGCACCTGAGGATTTGGTGACCAAAGGCCAGTTCTGGGCATACAGTGTCCCCCAGGAGTCCCGCCACTGTTTCCTGCATCCCCATGGGCCCCGGGGGAAGCGGCTGAGCCCCAGCAGCTGGCTGAGCAGGGTCCCCGGCTTGGTCCAAACCCCAGAGCACCATCCCTACCCCCCACCCTGCCTGCCCCGCCTGCCCTCACTTGGTCTGAGAGGCCCTAGTCCTCTGCTTCCAGCAGACCTTAGCCTTTGCCCAAGATGGGGCTGGGCTTCATTCCCATTGTCATGCTATCAGAGGCCCATTCCAGAAGCCAGGCCCAGCCCGGGGCCCTTTGATCCTAGGGGCAGAGTGGCCCCCTGCCTGCCTGCTACCGCAGCCCAGGGTCCATCTGACGCCACTGCCCCTCGCCCTCTGGGGCCAAGGTTTGGAGATGCAGGGCGGGCTCAAGCCGCCCGCTTCTCCCATCCTTCCCACTGCACTTTGCCAGACCTTGGGTGTGGCTCCTGGAGGTGGGGGGGTCAGCAGACAGATGGGTCCCGGAGGGCCTTGAAGGCCGCTGCACTGTCTGTCACATCACCTCCACCCGCCCACCCTCCCAGGCCCTGCTGGCACCCTCCTCCAAGACACCACCCCCAGGTCCCTGCCCTTCCCCTTCCCGGCACAGATCGACCTCTGGGGTGTCCCACCGGGCTGGGGGATCCTCGTGACAGCCCTGGGTCCAATTCCCCTCTGTGTTTGTCTACACGTCTGGCACCTTAGTAGGAACCCAAAATGCTTTTGTCAGGCAACGAGTAGACAAACAGAGACCTCCTGGTTTCCGGTCTGGTGACCGAGCGGTCACTCTGACGGGGACAGAAAGGAGGAGGCCCTGGAGACAGCCCTAGGTGGGGAACGGCCAGCCCGGAGCAGGAGCGGGGACATCAGGAGCAGCCGGCCAGCGCGTTCATTTTCGAAGGGCCTGGGCTGGGAGCCGCGTCCCCTGGCCCCTCCTGGGGGCGTCTGCGCTCCTCTGCCCCAGAGCCCTCGTGGAGGTCCTCATTCACTCTGATCCCTCATTCGTTTTGTGGTCCCGGGCCCGTCCCAGCCCGGGACCGTGGACCCCCTCCAACTCGTGCCAGCGGTCCCCTTATCAGGGGACCAAAGGTGAGCCGGGTGCCTTCCTTGTCATCTGGGCTGTCTCTTGGCCTCCGCGGGCCTCGGGAGGGTTGCGGCAGGTGTGTGTGTGGGCGCGAGTGCGTCGCTGCCCACGCGCAGGCGCACAGAGGTGTGAGCCCGCGGGTCGCGGCCGCAGGTG
Source organism: Panthera tigris (assembly GCF_018350195.1). Classification (NCBI taxonomy): domain Eukaryota; kingdom Metazoa; phylum Chordata; class Mammalia; order Carnivora; family Felidae; genus Panthera; species Panthera tigris. The sequence goes on along the minus strand of NC_056661.1, from coordinate 5,825,123 downwards.
TCTCGGAGGACTGTTGCCTAGCCTACCACCGGCTCGACAGCCTGGACTTTCTGAAGCGCGCCCTGGGGTACCAGCGCCAGGAGGTGAGCGGCAGCTGCAACCTGCCGGCTGTGATGTGAGTGGGGCTGTGGGGCCTGGGAGGCGGGGCGGGGGGCGGGGCCCAGACGCGACTTTGCCCCCGGCTCGCACCGCAACCTGGGCACCCTCTCCCCCGCCAGATTCTTCTTGCGGAAACACAGGATGGTGTGCGGCAACCCCCGGGACAAGAGGGTGAAGTACTGGACAGAATTCCTGGATGCGCGGAAGGCCAAGCATCACAGAAGCCGCCCGAGAACCCCGTCCGGGGTTAGCTGGCCCCCCAGAAGCAACAAGACGAAAACTGCCCTCCGGACCACAGCTCATCCGGGTGAGGACTCTGATCATGTGACCATCCCTCCGGGGGGGCCCCCGTCACCACTGCTAAGGGATGAGGGCTCTCTAGAGCAGCACAGGCTGGGGGAGGGGACTCAACTCCGGGACCGAGGGGGCTGACTCTGTGGTCAGTCCTGCCGGTTCATTACCCTAACCCGGCTGCGGGGGGTTCGGCAAGTGCTGAGACGAAGTGTCAGGTGTGCGGGGTCCCCAGCTCCTACTCCAGTCCCCATCACCTGCTGACCTCTCCAATCTCCCCCCCCCCCCCCACCCTGCAGATCCGTGAGCCCGAACACCTCCAGGATTAGCCAACACGAAGGTGGGCCGGACCTCGCCCCGCCACAACTGTCCCCTGAGGCTCCAGGTGCCCCAGCCTGTCATTCAGGCCAGACCTCAGCGCCCGGGCCTGAGCCGGCTCTTGGCTCTGTCCCGTCGCTCCTGCCACATCCTGCTCCTCAGGCAGCTGGAAGGAAAGAGCTGACCTTGCTTCGGGCCCCTTGCCTGCTCCAGGAACCAGAGTCAGCCGTAAGCAGCGGGTCTTCTGGTGGATCATCTGGATTTGTCACCCACCGCAGCCTCTTGCCACCCACCCTGGGCCACGCCTGCCTGTGTCCCTTTGGGTCCTTGCAAAGCTCCAGACCGTCCCGGGACGCTCCTCCCAGACTATGCTTTTCTATGATTTTTAAATAAACGTTATTTAAAACATCCCCGGGGTGGGATGTCATTCCTGTCTCTGTCACATTTCATTATGGGGTGTGAGTTGCTATCCCAGCCTGTGTTGAATCCCACGTGAATGCCACCCCAGGATCTGTGCTGAGCCCTCAAGCTGACGGCTCCGGGGGTGGGGGGCATGCTGGCTGCAGGCGAGGGTGTGAGTCCAGCTGGTGACCTTGAGCAAACCGCGCACTCTCTTGGCATCTCTTTCCTCGCCTGTAAAATGGGGGTCGCTGCGTTTGTTCCGCCCACACCCTTGGGCTGTAGCGAGCCTGGCTAATGCACGGAGGAGCCCTCTGCAAGCTCTGACAGGGGTCCAGAAACACTCGATAAGTCAAGTGGCCCGGAACCCAGCCAAGAATAGAGCCCCGGAGCCAGGCACTAGACTCGAGCCATCCAGCTGTCCCATCCTCGGGCAGCCTCAGTTTCCACCGCGAGAGAGAACATTCCAGATGAAAACCCAGCGCTTCATCTCTAGAGGACAAGAGGCGGTTTGGGGCCAGGGGGTCACACCGAGGCCCCGCTAGGCTATGCAGGCGACTCAGGCCAGGTCTACAAACCCTCTAAGCCTTGGTTCCTCCCGCTGTAAAATGGGTGATATCACGGCCTGCCTCGTACAAGCTAGCGGGGACCGAATGCACTACCACCGGGTGCCTGGCTGGCGCAGTCAGAGCGTGGGACTCCTGACCTCCGGGGTTGGGAGTTCCAGCCCCGCGCCGGGTGCAGAGATGACAATAAACAACCGACGCACTACCGTCTGCACACACATCACACACACACACACACCGACCGCGTATCGACGGCCCCCTGGCATCCAGCGAGGCCATCAGATTAGGTATAGGTGCGGCTCACCCCGGGACCGGGCAGGATGCGAGCAGGGCAGGGTGACCTGCTACCTGCAACCTGGAGTGACCTTGGCCAAGCGGCCTGCCTTCCGTAAGCCTGTTTTCCAATCTGTAAAACGGGGCCGAACACAACAGCTTCTATTCCACGGAGTTGCAAGGACAACCAAGCGGGTCAGTAACGGTCCTTAGAACGGTGCCGGGTACGCGGCACGCGGTCGGGGAGCGTGAGCTGCTGGAATCGGCCCCAGTGAAGCCACCCGGGCCCGCGGTGGTTGCCACCGGCAGCCTGTCTTTGTGCCACTCGCAGGTCTGAGGTTCGCAGAACCCGCCCGCAGCCTGGGTGCCGTGTCCCCCACCCCCAGCTGGAAGGCGGCCTTCGCCTGCGTCTCGGCTGCACGCTTTCCCCTCAGAGCCCCGGGTTGAAGCGCATCCTTCCAAAGCTCTGGGGCCTCCCGCTCCCTGACCTGTGAGCCCAGCCCGGCCCCGCGGAGGGCAGCGTCTCGTTACTTCGAGAACATGCCAAAGAGGCCGGCTTAACCCAAAATAACTTTACTGTGGTCTCTGCTTTTGATATAAAAGCATCCTGGGACCCCGGCCCACCCCACCGGGGGCCCGAGCGTGGCGGTGTCACCAACTCTGGCTGGGGCCCCACAGGCTCTTCGGCTCGGAGGGTCGAGCCCCAGGTGCACCCCCCAGCTGTCCGTTTCCATGTCCCATCGACCCCCGGGGGGTGAGCCGCGGTGCAGTGCAGAAGTGGAAGCCTGAGGCTGACCGGACTCAGCGAATCACAGGCCCTTCCGTGACCCTGGTTGTCGCAGAAGGAGGGTGCGTGCGCCAGCTTCCAGCTGTCTCCAGGGGAGACCGAGCGTTGGGGTCCCCCTGGGCAGAGGCTGGGTTCGCCTGAGGTCGCAGCACAGCATTTTACTCTTCCTGAGTTCTGGGGCTCCTCCCGGTCAGTGACCCCGTTGCCGGTGGGGTCGGTCCGTCCCGAGCTCTGGAGAGGAGGACGAACGGGGGGGCGCCGGGGCGCGCTGAGTCCAGGGCTTCACCAGGGACCCCGGGGGCTCCCTGCGGTGTGTGGTGAGCTCGGTGACATCAGTTTCCTCCAAATCCCGCCGAACGAGGCGAGGACTGGGCAGGGCCCATCCAGTGAGTCCGGAGCGGGGGCTGCGGGAGGGGCCTGGGGTCTGCCAGGAGGTGGGGGGAGGGGGTGTCCTTCCAACTACAGCAGCTGTAGCTGCACCTTCAGCCGCAAGGCCCGGCCCCCTGGTCCCGGCTGCCCCTCCGGCCAGGTGCCCCAGGGCCCTGCCACGCTCAGCACCTCCAGCCGGTAGGTTCCAGGCCCGGGCCTCCGACGCCCCAGCTGCAGGGAGCTGAGGCCACGGAGGTGATGCATGCGGAAGAAACCTTGCTCATTGCCACGGGCGATGACATAACGGACCCGTCCCGCCAGGCTCTCCAGCGCTGGCTGCAGCTCCAGGATGTGCTCGGCCTGGCTGAGGCGCGAGAGGTTCAGGCCCAAGGTCAGTGGGGCCTCTGAGTCAAGGCTGGCCAGGCTCACCTGTGGAGAAAGACCAGGCAGAGGACGGTGAGAGGCGGGGAGCGTCGGAACGCAGTGGGTAGGGGACCAGGGGGTCACGGCCGAGAGATTTCAGCCAGTCTCTAAACCGGAGGACACCCTGGGGCACTCTCCGCCTTTGACCTCCATCTAGCCCTCCATCACAAGGCCCACCGTCAGCTTGGGCCACAGACAGAGGCGTGACGGCGGAGGCGGCTTCCCCAGGGGAAAGCAAAGACGGGCAGATAGGCGGCCGCTTGTCCACACAACGCTGAAGCCGCCACAGCGGGAAACACAAGACCTGGCTGCACCAGAGAGGAGCTGCTTTCCGGTGCCGGTGCCGGGGTGGGGGTGGGGGTGGGGGTTGCTGCACTTCCTGCATCTGGGCTCTCTGAGAGCACCCTGTGTGCTGATGACAAACCCTTCTTTATGTGAACTGCTGTGAGCGCGCTCCTGGTCCTGGCAGCCGGACAGGGCCCTGAATAAGCCAGGGGCCTCAATGGCAGGCTAGCCCGGGCTTGGTGACGTAGCCAGTCCCACAGGAGGTTATCTGTGTTTTATTCTCCTTGGTGTTGGTTTCGCCTAATTTACATATTGAGGGGTGGTTCCGTTGTTGTGTTAAAGTGAAAGCTATTCCTGTTTCCCTGCCCCTGGGTTCTGGACACTTCCGCCCTTCCCCAGCGTGTTGCGCAGACACGTGCCCTTGCTGACACCTGCTGGCAGTCCGTGAGTATTGCAGGCAAAGCCATGGGGCCGCCCGGCCCTCCTCTGGATCCTCTGGATCCTCCCAGATCCGCTGGCGCCCATCCCAGGAGCCCCGACAACCACTCCCCTCACTCTTACAGACACAGGGCCCTACCCCTGCGAGGCTTACAGAAAATATTTGTAACAGTGGGGTGACATATAGAGCCACTGTTTTTCCAGGAAAGGGGGGGAAGAAACAAGAGGGGAAAAGATTAGGCAAAGCAATGCACTCATATTTAGTTAATCTAATAGCGAGAGCCCCTCCGACCCGACTTTCCTATCCCTTCATTCTCCTGACCTGGTGGCCACCGTAGGCGCTGCGCCGTGGCCGGTCACGAGGCGGGAGGCCGTTGATCTTGCACTCATAGCAGGCTTCAGATGAAATCAGTTCTTCTTCTCCTGGCGTCTCCCGGGGCCCGGCACCAAAGCCCAGGCCAGAGACGCAGTGCCTGGGCCAGGACAAGGTGGCGGTAGGCCTTCAGGGGCAAGCTGGCGGGATCTCCCCAGCCAGCCCCTCCAGCCCCCACCCTGAGCCTCACTGCCCACGGGGGCAGGTGCTGGTGTGTCAATGTGTGGCTGTGCCTTTGCGTGTGCCCACACAAGGGATGTGCGCTTGTGTGCACGCATCCCTTGGCTGACCTGGGCCTAGGTGCGAACCTGCTCACACCCCAGGATGCTGATGTGTATGTGCACACATGTGCACACTGAGATACGCGAATGCGGAGGGGTCCGCAGGCGTGCTGGCATCCGTGTGAGCCGTGTGCTCAAGTGTATTACAGAGAAGTGTGCATCTACCAGGTGGGTTCATCTGCCACGAAGGTAATTATGCCAGAATCGGGTGTGAGCTTGTGTGCACACACATACGTGTGCTCAGGGCTCCGTGCACACGTGTGTAAAATGCATGTGAACACGGACCCACCTGTGTGTATGTGTGTGTGCGTGTGCGCGTGCTCTCGCAGGGTTTGGGAATCTGTGCCCGCCCTACGCAAGCCCCTCACCCTTGCCCAGCCCGGAAGTAGCCTTGGGGACAGCCGCACAGGAAGCCACCGGCAGTGTTCGCGCAGCCGTAGGTACAGGGGCCGCCCTGCGCGGCACACTCGTCTACGTCCTGGCAGTCCCCCGTGGCCTGGTCAAAGTCAAAGCCAGAGGGGCAGACGCAGCGGAAGCCACCCAGCGTGTTGTGGCAGGGGGCACTGCCGCAGGCCGCAGGCGACAGCACGCACTCGTTTTTGTCTGTGAGTGGGGAGAGGGGAGAGGAAACGCGGGGGGCAGGGGGTGGCCTCTGCACCCCCAGGCCCCCCCGCCCACAGCCCTCCTGATCTCCACCCACTAAGTCCCGCTCCTCCTCCAGAGCCCAGGGTCAAAGTCAACGTCCATCAGGCTCCCCATCAGCCCCGGGACTAGGTCTGCCCCAGCCCTGTAATTCTCCTTCCAAGCATTTCTTGGAACTTCCCAGAAATCCTAAATGGTGGCATGATCTCGAACGAGGTTTCTTCCCTGGCACTACTGACATCTGGGACCGAGCCATTCTCTGTTGTGGGGGCTGTCCTGTGTACCCCACGACATTAAGCAGCATCCCTGGCCCCCACCCACTAGATGCCGGGAGCTCCCACCTCCCAGGTGTGACAAGCAAAATGTATCCCAGATGCTTCAAAACGTCTCCGAGGGGGCGAAATGATTCCCAGTTGAGAACCATGAGCCTAACTCATCCCTGTCCCCACCACTAACTAGACAAGAGTCTGCTACTTGGCCCACTTCTGTATCCACAGGGCCTGACGCAAGACAGACCCCGGACAGCCCACTGCAGAAGGAGTGAGCAAATGAGAAAGCAGAGGGGGAAGCAGGCTGAGAAGGAGAACCGGCAGCAGAGGCGAAGGGGTGTGTGTGTGTGTGTGTGTGTGTGTGTGTGTGTGGTCCCCAGGGGCCGAACGTCACACAGCAGGGGAAAGATGGAAACTTAGCTGAGGACCCACCATCAGGGGAGGAGGAGGAACCAGAGAGAAGGCAACGTCAATCAGAGAGGCTGAGGGAGGAGAGCGTCTGGGAGGGGCAGGCAGCAGTGCCCAGAGCAGCGGAGGTGGAGGCGCCTGGAGAGAGTGGGCCCAAGCGTAGAGGGCGAAAGCCAGACTGTCCGGAAGGCACAAACGGAGGCGGTAAGGACGAGGCTGTCGTTAGGAGGGCTTGGAGCACAAAGAGAAGTATGTGATGGAGGAGGCTGGGGCACAGGCTAGTCCCCCAAACTGAGGGCCTCCGGAGCAGCTAAGGCACAGATACAGCACACGCTCCCATCTGCTACTGCCACACCCATGGCAGGCATCACCAATCAATCGCAGAACTCTTTCCTAGTGTTCACAGGTGCTGACTCAGAATCCTTCTCAGCTGGGCCCTCCAGGCCACCACTCCCAAGGAAATGGGCTTGAGCCTGGCCGTGCTTTATCTGCAGCCCCCTGACTCCCCAGTCTCCCCAGCAGTGGGGACCTCACTACCTCCCGGGCCGGCCCAGAAGCACTTTAGGTCATTGTGCTTTATCCCAACATCCCGGGTGGGGGCAGTTCCTAGTTGCCTGCTCCCAACAGATTCTGATGGGGGGCGTTTGACACTCACCCACACACTGGCTCCACTGGGAGTGCGGGGTGAAGCCCTGGGGGCAGCCACAGCGGTAGCCCCCCAGCTCGTTCTGACAGCCGTGCCGACAGCGATGGGGCCCGTCACATTCATCCACGTCTGCGAGACAGAGACCGGGTGGCAGGGCTCGCCCGGTGGCCCTGGGGACCACAGCCCAGGCCCAGAGCCCACCCAAAGCCCAGCTCTACCTTCGCAGCCATGGCCTGAGCTGTCCAGGGTGAAGCCTCGGTGGCACTCACAGCTGAAGCTGCCCGGGGTGTTGAGGCAGTGCCCCCGGGTGCCACACGGGCCAGGCTGGGCCAAGCACTCGTCGTTGTCTGCAGAGGACAGGGAACGGGCAGGACAGCCTAGCGGTTAGGGGATTCACGGCCAGCACCACAATGCTGGGCCTACCCAGCTCCCGGGCAAGTCACTGGCCCTCTCCGTGCCTCAGTCTCCCCTTCTGTGAAATGAGATCCGTAGCGGCTCCCACATCACAGAACTGCCTTGAACGTTTGAGATGAAGCACGTATACGACTTTCTTTGAATCTTGTCTGCGGTACCTCAAAGCTGTGTGGCCCGGGGTGGCTGACTTACCCCCTGTGGGCCTGTCTCCCCAGCTGTAGCACAGAGATGGTAACACCTCCCTCACCGCAGTTTTGGGAGATTAATCCAGTCACACACAGGGCTCGGGACAGTGCTCAGCACGGGACTCAAAGATGAACAAAACCCCCTTTCCTGGGGGTAACAGTGCACTCTGTCGTCGCGGACACCGGACCATCATGACATGTCAGCCTGGATTATGGACTGAAAGTGGCTGTCCCCCCTCCACTCCAGATTCGTATGTTGAAGCCCTAACCCCACAGAGTGATGGTGTTCACAGGTGGGGCCTCCGGCAGGGGCTTCAGTTTAGATGAGGCCGTGAGGGTGGGGTCCTGAGGACGGGGTTAGCGCCCTTGTAAGAAGAGACCAGAGAGCTTGCTCTCTCCCTGCCATGGGAGCACACCGCAAGAAGGCAGCCATCTGCCAGCCGGAGGAGAGCCCTTACCAGAAACCAACCAGGCCGGCACCCTGGCCTTGGACTTCCAGTCTCCAGAACCGCGTGCAACAAGTGTCTGTCGTTCAAGCTGCCCAGTCTGTGGTGTTTTGTGCCAGCAGTGCGAGCAGAGACGGGCTGGTTACCAGACAATGTGGCTACCGTGCTAATGGCCCATGCTGGGAGTTTAGGGAGTGAACAGTGCATCTCCAGGGTGGGGCGGGGGGAACCCTCGTTTTGGCTCCCTAGGGTATGAAGATTGACACCAGACGCCTCCCTTTGGGGACCTGGGATCTCTCTTGGGTATGAGAGACACTGGGGACCTGGGCTCCTCAGCCAGAGTGGCTCCTGTATCTGCTGCTGGTGTCATCCGTCATGCCTGAGCCGTCCTTTGAGGGGCCACAGAGACTAGCCCTGGATTCCTGCCAGGATTTCACCAGAGAGAGACCTCTGGCACGACTATGGTCTCTTTCCCTTGCATCCACAAAGCAGGCCAAGGGTCAGGGGGGCATACTGTGGTCATATAAGTTTGATCTTCTAGTTTAATCATAAGCAAACAGAGGCCCTGAGACCCAAATCTGGCCCACTGCCTGCTTATCGTAAACAAATTTTACTGGCACACAGCTATGCCCATTCATTTATGACATGTTGTCTATGACTGCTTTTGGCCTACAATGGCAAGGCTGTTTTTTTTATGTTTATTTATTTATTTATTTTTGAGAGAGAGAGAGAGAGAGAGTGCAAGTTGGGGAGGGGCAGAGGGAGAGAGGGAGGGAGAGAGAGGGAGAGAGAGAGAGAGAGAGAGGAAGTTGGGGAGGGGCAGAGGGAGAGAGGGAGAGGGAGAGAGGGAGAGGGAGAGAGGGAGAGAGGGAGAGAGGGAGAGAGGGAGAGAGGGAGAGAGAGAGAGAGAGAGAGAGAGAATCTGAAGCAGGCTCCAGGCTCTGAGCTGTCAGCACAGAGCCTGACACAGGGTTCGAACTCACAAATCGTGAGATCATGATCTGTGCCAAAGTCAGTTGCTTAACTGACTGAGCCACCCAGGCGCCCCAACCGTAGAGCCTTTTACAGAAAAAATTTGCAGACCCTTGATCTAGTTAGCCTCAGACCACCCACCAGGAGTACAGGCTATACAGATGTGAATCGTGAATGATCTGGAGCCCTCGATCCCTGGTAACTACGCAGTGGGGAGCCTGGCTGAGAACTTCAACTCTGTTCCAGAGAGAGAAGTCCCACGGGAGCTTGCTAGGTGTCTGCACTGGCACACGGGCCCGCATGTGTACGTGCAAACAGCTACAAACTCATACAGATGCCACATTAAACGTGCTCATCTTAGGAAGCAGGGAAGATAACTTGAATGTGCAGAAAAAGAGAAACGTAGCTTGTTTCAAGGCTTGGTAGGCTCTTCCCCAGACGGGCACGTGACTCCCTCCTTCAACTCCGTCAGCTCTTTGTACAAAAGTCCCTTTGGATGTGGCTTCTCCTGATCCCTAGTGGAAAACTTGCAGCCTTCCTGATCTCCTTACTCGGCTTCACTTTATCTTTCTCTCATGCCATGCATCACTTTCCAACAGGCTATGGTGTTAGCTTACTGTTTGTTTGTTTTTAAATTTTTTTAAATGTTTATTTGTTTTTTAGAGACAGAGAGAAACAGAGCAGGAGCAGGGGAGGGGCAGAGAGAGAGAAAGACACAGAATCCGAAGCAGGCTCCAGGCTCTGAGCTGTCGGCACAGAGCCCGACGCGGGGCTCGAACCCACGAACCTCGAGATCATGACCTGAGCCGATGTCGGACATTTAACTGACTGAGCCACCGAGGCGCCCCTTTGCTGTTTGTGTCTGTTTGGAGTCCCTATTAGCAGGGACAGTCCGTGGCGGCAGCAAGCTTGCCTCCTGTGTTCATTGCTGCACCTTCAGGGTTTAGAACAGGGCGAGGCAAACGGCTCCTGTAGAGGGACAGCTAGGAGGTATGTGTGACTTTGTGGCAACGACTTGGCTCTGACTCCGTTATTTTAGCGCAAAAGCGACTACAGACCCTATGCGAATGAATGGGCGTGGCTGTGTGCCGACCAAACTTTGTTAACAGAAGCAAGTAGGGGGGCTGGGCAGGCCTGACCTGAGGGTTGGAGTCCAAAGACCTCCGGGCCAGAGCACAGCCTGGTCCACCGTAGGTCTCAGTAGGTGTGGGCTGAGTGGACTAGTGGGAGCCTGAATGGGGCCACCCATGGCTGGGCTTGGCCCCCAGGGGAGGTCTGGTTCTCCCAGGCCACGAGACACTAAAAAGCCATGGGAGTGACAGTTGCCCCTGCAACTCTGGCTTCTGAACCAACTTCTGCTCTGGACCCCGTGAGACCGTAGGAGAGAGACCCATCAGGGACCGGTCAGGGGCAAAGGTGAGTGTCCTGGGCTGAGGTCAGAGGGACTCCTCCTCCCAGGTCCCTAGGGCAAGGAAGGAGACCAAAGTCCCAGGCATTGGCAGGATGTGGGCACCAACAGAGCAGGGGCTTTGTTCTGACCCCCTCTGTGTCCCCGCCGTCTGGCACACACGTGGCGCTTGCTGCTTATTTGGAGAACAAGTGAGCGAAGGCCAGCGTCACGTGCCAGGGGCTGGGAGGGGTGAGAGGACTCACCGAGGCAGGCCTGGTGGTGCTGGGTGAAGCCGGGGGGACAGTGGCAGGTGAAGGAGCCGACGGTGTTGATACAGAAGAACTGGCAGTTGTGGTTCCGGGAGGAGCACTCGTCCAGGTCTGCAGCACAGACGTCCCCGCGGGCTCAGGGCAGGGCCCCCCGGGGCCGGGGGCTTCCCAGGGGAAAGACCCGGGGGCGAGCGGCCGGGGATGTGCCCGGGCATCCCCGGGGGGTCGGGGACGAAGCCCCACAGGGCCTGGGGGGGGGGAACATCACCTCTGCAGGTCCTGCCGTCCTTCTCCAGCAGGTAGCCTCGGGGGCAGGTGCACCGGAAGCTGCCCTCGGTGTTTTTGCAGAGGAAGGTACACGGCGTGGGCGCCTGGCCACACTCATCGACGTCTAGAGGGTTGGTAGCATGTGGGGTGGGGGGGGGGTTGGTGTCAGACAGATGTCCTCCCCGGGGGGTCAGGGGCTGGGGTCTCCACTCAGGTCCTGCTGAGGCCTCCTTCCCAGGCCCGAACCAATCAGAATCTATGGGCTTATACAAGGAATGGACACTTTTTCTGTAAAAAGCCAGAGATTAAACATGTTTGCCCTTGCAGGCCACATGGTTCTGGTTCCAACTACTCAGCTCTGCCTCTGTGGCAGGAGAGCAGCCACAGAGGGAGAGGAAACCAAATAGCTATGGCTGCCAATAAAACTTTATTAACAAAAACAAGCAGAGGGCCGGACTAGGCCCTTGAGCTGGAGGGAGTTTGCTGACCCCTGACTTCGATGAACACCTGCTACACGATGAAACCCAAAATCTTAGGATGCACAAAGTAACAGGAGGAAAGTTGCCCAAATGAGGTCGGGGCTGGGGGCGGGACTGGGGATGCTCTGCTTCCCGGGTTCGGCCGGAAGCACAGGCCAGGTGCTGTGCAGAGGGAGCGGGGCCGGGCCAGGCCAGGGGATGGGGGCGGGAGGCTCACCCAGGCAGGCTGTGGCAGCAGCATCCGGCGCGTACCCAGCCTGGCAGCGACAGCGGAAGGAGCCGAGGCTGTTGATGCACTCGCCGTGAGGGCAGAGGTCAGCAAGCATGCGGCACTCGTCCACATCTGGGGACAGGCAGGGCTCAGCTGCGCTGGCTGCCTCGGGTCCCTGGGGCACACCTCCACCCTTCTGGCTGGCAGCCCTCTCCCCCGGGCGAGGCCAGCCTCTACTTGCCCCGCCTGACCCCAGGGACCCCTCCCCGAGGCTGTGAGTCCCGCCCTGGACTCACTAATGCAGCTCCTTTCACTAGACCCAGAGAGCACCTGGCGGGGGGGGGGGGGGGGGGGGGAACACGCCCTCCCGCAGCCTCACTGCAACACCTCAGGGCACACGCACACAAATGTGGAAGTACAGGCAGAGGTACACACACACTACACGCCAGTCACAGGCCGACACTCCTGCAGAATCACAGGGACACACGTTCTGCGGCTCCTCTGTCTCCCCCCCACCAGACACACCCTCGTCAGACCTGGGGGTCACCGCTGCTCACTTGGGGCGACCTGTCCCACCCTCGCTGACACACTGGATGAGACACACTCGTGCACGCAGTCACTCACACTCGCTCGCACACCTACCCGCCCTCGTGGAACTCGCTGGAATCCAAAGCACACGGACCCACCTTCCGGCACATGCTCCTCATGCGGCCGGCACTCACAACACACACACCAGTGAATGCACACCGGTCCACACCCTTTTTCACACACTCCCCGATGAGCCCGCAGAGAACAAAGAACACACACACATCGGCTCACACACCTGTTCACCCTCTCGCCCAAGTTCACGCACGCGCACAGCAACGAACGGGGTCCGGTTCGCACTGGCTCGCACACTCTAGCCCCCTCTGGGACACAGACACGACCGAGAACAAACGCCCGACCCACCTTGGCCTTCAGCGGTGTAGCCTGAGCCGTGGGGGCACAGGGTCCCGTGGGCAGAGGTGCCAGGCAGGGGACAGAGCTCGCAGCGGGGCCCCCAGCCCCGGCCGCCCCCACAGCAGCACTGGGCCCTAGTGACGGCCTCACCGCTGCTCGAGCGAGCCTGGCACGCGGCCTGCAGCACCTCGGAGAAGCAGGGCCCCCGCCGGACGTCTGCAGAGAACGGGGCGGGCGGGTGGGTGGGAGGCACCTGCCGTCCAGGGCCCCCTTCCCCCTGGGGTCCGGCGGCACCGAGAGTCTAGCAAGGGCTCCCAGGTGCCTCCGACACAGCTGTGCGTGGGCGCGGGGCGCAATCTTCCAGACCGCTGTCACCTAGCACTGTCAGATGCCCTCCGGGGGCCAAGGCCGAGGCAGAAGCTGCAGACCCGTAGGGTCAAGAGATGCCTGTGGCCGCAGAGAGCACGGACAATCAAGGGCAGCATGGGGGCCGGGGAACACTAGGGAGGAGGTGTGAGTGGCAGTGGGCCGGACAGACAGACAGTGGGGACAGAGCACATGGAGGACATCCAGGGAGGTGGACAGGACAGGCTGGAGCCTGGCCTGGGTGAGGAAGAGGAGGCTGGTGGGGACTCGAGGGGGCTGGCCTGCGGCTCCAGGCCGAGGCAGGAGCATGGCTGAGATGGCGGGGGCGGGGGTTGGGCTGGGAGAGCTGTACCCGCCGTGCGTGGCCACACTCACCGTGGCACTCAGTGCCAGCGGGGCTGGGCTGGAAGCCCTTGTCGCAGTCACACTGGAAGCTGCCCGCGGTGTTGACGCAGCGGCCGTTGGCACACAGGCGGGGCCGCGCGTGGCATTCGTCCTCATCTGGGGCGGGAGGGATGAGGCCGGTGGGGAGGCCGGAGCCCCGCAAGCCAGCCTCCCCTCGCCCTGCACGCTCCCTTCCCACCACATTCTCCTGCTTTGACTTGTCTCCCCCGGGGGGGCCCTGCACCCCCAAGCACACCCATACCTGTGCAGCCCTCCCCGGAGCCAGGCTGAGGCCGCAGGCCTGGGGGGCAGACGCAGGTGAAGGTGCCGATGAGGTTCTTGCACAGCATGCCCCGCTCGTGACAGTCCTGCTGACCGTCCGCACACTCGTCCACATCTGCGGATGACCAGGGAGGGGGGGGGGGCCAAGGTCAGGCGCCCCGTGGCCTGGCCGCAGGCCGTGGGGGCCCGGGTCCCACCTCCCTCTGTGCCCTTGGGTACCGAGAGTAAGAAGCCGAGGGGTCGGGACTGTCCCAACACCTGCGTCCCCCTGCCCACGTCAGGGTCAGTGAATCCGTCCGGCCTTAAACATGGTCCCTGGAATGCTAACCCTGAGACAGCCCTGGAGGGACCAAGTCCCAGCCCAGAGTTTGTCAGCTTCGACACTAAGGACATTTGGGACCAGAGACTTCCTCGTGGTGGAAGGTCTTTCTGTGTGCTGTAGCATATTCAGCAGTATCCCTGGCTACTCGATGTCTGCAGCAGCCCCCACACCCAGCTGTCACAATGAAAACTGTCTCCAGGGGTGCCCGGGGGGCTCAGCTGGTTCAGCATCTGACTCTTGATTTCGGCTCAGGTCCTAATCTCATGGTTCGCGGGTTCGAGCTCCTCCTCGGGCTCCAAGCTGATGGCACCGAGCCTGTTTGGGATTCTCTCTCTCCCTCTCTCTCTGCCCCGCCCCTGCTCTCTCTCTCAAAAGAAATAAATAAACGTTTTTTAAAAACCCGTCAGGGAGCGCCTGGCGGCTCAGTCGGTTGGGCATCCAACTTTGGCTCAAGTCATGATCTCTGTCTGTGAGTTTGAGCCCCCGCCTTGTGCTCTGTGCTGACAGCTCAGAGCCCGGAGCCTGCTTCAGATTCTGTCTCTCCTTCTCTCTCTCTCTCTGCCCCTCCCCTGCTCATGCTCTGTCTCTCTCTCTCTCTCTCAAAGATAAATAAAACATTTAAAAAAACACAAAACTGTTGGGGAGCCTGGGTGGCTCAGTCGGCTAAGTGTCTGACTTTGTCTCAAGTCATGAACTCACAGTCGGTGAATCCGAGCCCTGCGTCGGGCTCACTGCTGACAGCACAGAGCCCGCTTCAGATCCTCTATCCCCCTCTCTCCGCCCCTCCCCTGCTCATGTTCTCTTAAAAATAAATAAAAACATGAAAGAAAAAGGTCTTCAGGCATCACCACCACACGTCCCCTGGGAGACACAGTAAGAGCCCTCACGGTCCCCCATTTTCATGACGACAGAAGCACCACTCACAGAAGAGCACCCACCGCACCTCACTGCCTCAGTGCTGCCCTCACTCTACTTCTTGGTGCTCCCCCTTGGGCACAGGCTCGCATTTCCCTGTCTTCTCCAGGATCGAGGTATGGGGAGCCCGGGGCCCCGCCCACCTCTCCTGCACATCCTACCTCTGCACATGGCCCCGTCCTCCCTCAGGGCGTAGCCGGCCGGGCAGGTGCACACGTAGGAGCCCTCAGTGTTGCGGCAGCGGAAGGCACAGAGCAGGGGGTTCAGGGAGCACTCGTCGATGTCTGGGGAGGCCAGAGGAGGGGCGGGCTGGGCAGGGTCTGCCTGTGGGATCCACACCCCGCCCTCAGGCCAGCCACTGATGCCCCCCATCACACAGCCCAGGAGCAGGCAGGGTCATACCCTCGCAGGTCACCATGGGGCCGGGCTCAAAGCCGTCGGCGCAGGCACATTCAAAACCTCCGATGACGTTAGTGCAGGTGCCTTTGCCACAGGGGTGCCCGACGGCGCACTCATCTACGTCTGGGGTAGGGGGGAAGGGAGCGGTCAGGACCCGCAGAGAGCCTCCCGCCCTCGTTATCTCCACATTATCCTGTCCGCACCCCCTGAGTGCCACCGACCACACGGGGCCTGATCTGGCGCAACTCCGGGCTGCGCGCGGGATGCGCATGCTCAGTGGGTTGGCCTGAGTGGGCAACTGACGTCTGCCCTGCCTGCTCCCCTCCGCTCCTTCCTTCCGGGCGCGTGGGCGGGCTGGTCACTCACCCACACAGCGGATGCCTGTGAAGTCCAGGCTGTAGCCAAAGGGACACTCGCAGCGGAAGGACCCATCGGTGTTGACGCAAAGGCCGTTAGTACAGACGCCGGGGTTCTCCGCGCACTCATTCACGTCTGCGGGAGGCGGGGGTGCCAGACACGGCATCGGTCACGACCCGGCCACACTCGGGGTCTCTTCCTCCCCTCCAGGCCAGGTGCGGTCCGGGCCACCCACTGGGCAAGGAGGGAGCCTGAGACTTGGGAACGGGGGACAGACAGAGCCCAGACAGGGCTAGGCGGCTGCGAGGGGCCCTTGGCCCGTGGGCGAGGGGCTCACCTTCCCGAGAGTCATCCAGGCCTGGGACCGCCCCGTGGCCGAAGGGGCAGAGCTCCTGAAAGGCAGCTGGACACCAAGAAGGGAAGGGGGTGAGGGTCGGGGGCTGCTGCGGCCCCTAGAGCCCCCCCTGAGCGTGTGTAGGAAACCAAACAGATGTGGGCCGGCAGGCGGAAGCTAAGGGGAGACAGACAGGGCAGGGAGCTCACCGCTGCCCTCCTGAGGACACAGCTCACAGGGGTAGTTCCAGCCCTCGCCAGGCTTCTGGCTGCAGCAGCACCGGGCCTTGGTGGTGTTGAAAGCTTTGGGCACAGAGCACTTCCCGGCCTCAAAGTGGGTGAAGCAGAAACTCTGCCGCGTGTCTGTGGGGTGACCCCCCCCCCAGGGAAACATTAGAAAGGTCATCGGTAGTGCCCTGATCATCACCCCGGTCCCAGAGAATGGGGGGCCCAGACTCTACCAAGTGGCCAATCACTTGGCCCCCCCACTGTGGTGATTGGCTCCAAGATGGACATGTGACCTACACCGGGCCAATGAGGGCCAGCCCTGGGGCTTCTGCTGGACCCCTGGGAATCCCTTCCAGTGATACCCCACATCCACAGCTGTGCCAAGGGGAGCACACTCAGCCAGTTATTCGTGGCTCAGAAAGCCCCTTCCTGGAGAGGCGAAGCAACTGATTCCAGAGAGCCAGAGGACCTGGGACATGAGACCCCCAATCAACATTGTGGACCCCCCTCATCAGCCCTGGACTCCCATCAGCCTGAGAAGTCCTCAAGGGCAGGTTGGGGTCTGAACAACAAACACTGATTGGGTTGCCCTGCCCTCTGCTTTGCTGCCCCTAACCGGGGAGACACGATGCTGGCTGGGATTGGTTGAGGCTAGCCCACACACTAGCCCACACACTGGACAAGGCTGGCCTACTGAGGTGAGGCCAGCCCACGGAGGGCAACCGCAGCCCCTACAGGACAACCAAAGCCCAGGAGACCAGGTTAGCCCAGACTGGACCAGGATAGCCCTCCGTGCAAGTGACCTGTCTGGTGCAGAGGCTGTTTGGATTAGAAAAACCCCACCAATGCCGGGAAGCACCTCTGCCTGGGCAGAGCTCCTGGAGATCCATGCAGGAAACTGCAGCCCCCTTTTCGGGGTGGCCCCACTCTTCTCGCCCTACCTTCCACCTCTTCTCAAAGAGAGAACCACAGACTCACCAAAGCAACGGTGCCTGTTGTCAGAAAGGACGAAGCCAGGTGGGCACAGGCACTGGAAACTCCCAGGGCTGTTGGTGCAGGTGCCAAAGAGGCAGAGGTTGGGTCCTTCCAAGCACTCGTCGATGTCTGGGGGGGGGGGGGCAGGGACACGAGCTAGGTGGGGTGCAGGCAGGACCTCTGCCAGGGTAGGACAGCCTCAGCTGTCGGGGGAGGAGGGGGCGAACAGAGTGGCAGCCCAGCCCGGGAGGGTCCGAGAACTGACAGACACGGGCCAGGGGCCCTCGGGATGCAGTGAGCCAGAGCACCAGCTGGGCTGTGTTGGGGGCGGGGGAGGAGTCTTTCCTAGAAGGTATCTCCGGGACAGGGGTCATGGTCAGGAAAAGTTCATCTTTAGAGACTGACCGTGTACAAAGCTAACCAGGATCGGATAAACCTACCTTTTGCTGGATGAGGTTAGCTCACACTGTACTTAGGGGAGCCCAGAGAGAATAGATCAGAAGAGAGGGTCCAGACTGATCTAGGTTAGCCCACCTGCCTAGGCCAGACTGGTCCAGATTAGCCGACTCAGTACAAAGTCACCAGACAGGGACTTACACCAGGGGAACTCGGGCCAGACTGGTCCCTGACCACCACCCACCAAGAGTGAGGAGTTCTCTGGGCCCTGCAAGCCCACACCCATGCCCCTTTTGTAGGATCCATGAAGAAGAAGCCTCTGGGCCCCAGAGAGAGACCCTGAGCCGAGCATCTGAAATAATCCTCGTAACAGAAGTTGTGTACACAGCTGTGTTGGGTGCTGTGCTAAGGACGCCTCCACCCTCACCAAGACCCCAGCTGGCATTCCCATTTCACAGATGGGGAAACAGAGGCCCAGAGAGACACTCACCGACACAGCGGTCATTCTGCACCTGGAAGCCAGGGGGACAGATGCAGCGGAAGGAGCCCTCGAGGTTCTGGCAAGTGCCTGGCAGGCAGGTTCCCACGAGGCTGAAACACTCATTGGTGTCTGGGGAGAGGAAGGCGAGGGGTCCCAGCACCAGCCTGTGACAGGGGTTCACCTGGGACTGGGACCAGCACCTGTAGTCACCGCATGATGACCAAGGGCCCCAGAACAAGTCTTCCTGGGTCCAGGGAAAGAGTTGAGACTCAGGAAAAAAAGAGACAGCCTGGAAAGGATATTCTGGGTCCTAAAGTGGGGGTTATAGGTGAAGCTATGTGGTGTCCAAGGGAAGGAGCAAGGTCCCTAATCTTAAGCCACTTACAGACCCCCTTCATGATTTCTGTGTAATCCATGTAGCACCTTGACTATTCTTTATTTCAGAAAACTTAGGGTTTTAATTTTTTTTTAAAGTTTATTTATTTTTGAGAGAGAGAGAGACCAAGCATGAGTAGAGGAGGGTCAGAGAGAGAGGGAGACACAGAATCCGAAGCAGGTTCCAGGCTCTCTGAGCTGTCAGCACAGAGCTGGACGCAGGGCTTGAACTCATGAGCTGTGAGATCATGACCTGAGCTGAAGTTGGACGCTCAACCGACCGAGCCACCCAGGCGCCCCATTAAACTTAGGGTTTTTTAAAAGCATTTTTTAAGTTTATTTATTTTGACAGAGAGACAGAGAGTGTGTCCAGGGGAGGAGCAGAGAGGGACAGAAAGAATCCCAAGCAGGCTCCGTGCTTTCAGTGCGGAGCCCCACACGGGGCTCGAACTCATGAACTGCGAGAATGTGACCTGAGCCGAAACCAAGAGTCAGACGCTTAAAGGTATTTCCTTTTATACCTTAAAATAAGTGCATGATTATGAAATGAAACCGTCATCACTTGGAAGTATGAACTGCAGATCAACTTGGAGCAGGGGCTGGCGGAGATGACTCCCCACTCCAAGGCGAGACTCACCTATGCAGTTCTTCCCGTCGGCCGTGAGCTCGAAGCCATCCTGGCAGAGGCAGTGGAAGGAGCCAGCTGTGTTGAGGCACTGGCCAAATCGGCACACCTGCCCCACCAGGGTGGTGCATTCATCCATGTCTGCAGAAGGGATATGGGCAGATGGGGTCACCCATAGTCCTGGGGCTCTGAGCCTCCCTTGCACTCTGTCCACAATGAAGTTAAGTTGATGGCAGGGACTTCAATTTATCATGTATTCATGTGCTAGGCTCTGTATATCCAACTATCCAATGAGGCAGATAGCAGTATTTTCTAGTACAAGCACTTAAAGCTATGAATTTGCCTCTGGGTACTCCATTAGCTGAACTCCACAAATTTTGTTGTGTTTTCATTTTCATTTAAGTCAAAAATATTTTCTGACTTCCCTTATGATTGCTTCTTCGATCTCTGGATTCTTTAGGAATATACTGTTTAATTTCCAAATATTTGGGGATTTTTCGGGATGTCTTTCTGTGACTGGTTTCTAGTTCACTTCCCTTACATTCTGAGGACCTACTTTGTGTGACTAAAAGTCTTTTTAATTTTCTAAGGTTTGTTTTATAGCCCAGAATATGGGTTTCCTGGTAAATGTCCAGGTGCACTTGAGAAGGATGTGTGTTCTGGAATGTTCTATAAATACTGACCAGGTCTAGGTGATTGATAGTGTTGTTCGGATCTTCCCTATCCTTACTGATTTTCTATTTGTCCCCTCTCCTACTGAGGATAAGTGTTTAAGTCTCCAACTGTAACTGTGGGTTTATCTTTTTTTTTTTCAGCTCTGTCATTTTTTACTTTGTATGTTTTGAAGCTCTGTTGTTAGATGCATATGTATTTATGGTTGTTATGTCTTCTCAAGGAATTGGCCTCTTTATATGATACCTTTTTCCATCTCTGCTAACATTTCTTGTTATTACTGTCTGTTTGGTCTAACATTAACATAAGTAAGTACTACTATTAATCTCCTTTTTGCAGAAGAGGAAACTGAAGCCCAGAGAGGTATAAGGTAAAACGACCCATCTGGGGTCACACAGCTGGCAGGTGGCAAAGCTGGGATTTGAATTCATGTTGCCTGACTTTGGAATTCATGCTTTTAACCACTGCGCCCAGGTGGCAGCATGACACCACCCAGGTCTGTGCTGTGTTCTCTATACTGTCCACCAGCTGCCGTCACCCTAAGTGTAAGCTCTAGTGAGAGACCCCCTGACGCCTGACCGTGGGGTGGGGTGGGAAATTTTGTGGTTGACTGTTTTAGAGGGAGCACCGACCACTGGGGTTGTTTTTCTGAAGGGATCCCTGGGGCCAGACCCTTTATTTCAGAGGGGCACCCTCAAGCTAAGGACCCACTTTTCAGGGCGGGGCAATGAGGCCTGCCCGCTGGCCCAGGGGACTCACCGACGCAATCTCCACGGTGTGTCGCCACGAAGCCAGGGAAGCAGAGGCAGTTGTAGGAGCCAACAATGTTCTTGCAGGTCCCATTTCCGCACGGCTGCCGGTCACACTCGTCGACGTCTGCCAGAGCAAAGCCCCCAAGCCCCGCTCAGCTCACCCAGGGCATCAGGTGGCTCAGGGACTGAGGGCCTGGCTGGACCCAGCCCGCCTCTCCTTCACCTAGCCCTGTCCGGATGGACAGGCAGTGACCCCTGGTGGTGGGGGGGGAGGTGGCTGGAAAGAGCCCCTGAAACGATTTATCACTCCCGTTTTGCAAACCGAGGCACAAGGAGGTGAATAAAGGTCATATATCTAAGGTCTTAAGTGCTAGGACTCAAACCTGGGTCTGTCTGTGAACCAGATGGATGAAAGCACTGCCCTCATAGGGGACGTGTACACCTGAGGTCCCTCTGGCTTGGCGGCCTGGCTCTCCGGGGTGTGGGGGGAGGGACAGGAAGGGACGCTCACCGGTGCACAGGGTCTGGTCCGCCGAGGCCCGGAAGCCACGGTGACAGAGGCAAGTGTAGCTGCCCTCGGTGTCCACGCAGTCACCATGGCTACAGATGTTTGGCATCTCCCGACACTCGTTCCGTCCTGGGGGAGGGCAGGCAGTGTGGTGTCCCCAGAACCCCACCTCCACACACACCCACACACGCCCACACACACACACGCATGGCGTTTGCCGAGCCCTTGCGTGCGGTGATGGGGAAGCCGGAACCTGCTTGGAAGCCCCCGCTCCAGCTGCTGCCAGCTCCATGCTCCCATCCCCCCCCTTTCCAAGCCCCCTATTAACAGGTGCTCGGCATCCCCAACCACCCCGTGGCACAGCCGAGGAGAAAGACCCGGATGGAGCCGTGCCCTACTCAAGTCACAGGGGCGGAGCCTAGCTTGTCCCTGCCCGCCAGGTCCCACGGCCCACCCCCTCGGCTCCCTGCCCTGCAGCGTGCTGGGGTCCCCGCTCACCCACGCAAGCCCCGCTCGGCGACAGCTTGTACCCTCGGGCGCACTTGCAGCGGTAGCTGCCAGGGATATTGACGCAGTCGGCGTTCTGCTGGCAGGGGCTCTCCCCGCCGGCGCACTCGTTCACGTCTGCGGGATACAACCGACAGGCAGGAGTGCGGGAGGCTTCCTTGCCAGGTCCCCACCCCAAACCCTGCCCCGGGCTTTGCAGCGGGGAATCCCTCCGGAAGTGGCCGGAACCAGAGGGAGGCTGGTTATGTGGGTTGGAGGCCCCCTGGAAAGGCATCGGCCCCGCTGTACAGAAAGGCAAACTGAGGCTTATGGAGCTTAAGTGACTTGTCCAGGGGGCATGGGGTGGGGGACGAGCCTCCCACCCGGGGCTGGGGAGGCCGGGCAGGTGGCACCTTCGCAGACCAGCAGCACGCCGTTGTAGCTGAAGCCTGTGGGGCACTCGCAGCGGAAGCTCCCGATCTGGTTGATGCAGATGCCGTTGGCACAGATGGCGGGGATCTCCCCACACTCGTCGATGTCTGGGGAGGACGTCGGCCGTCAGGGGCAGCCCAGCCCCAGGGAACACCTGGGGACCCTGGGCCAGGGGGCCATGCAGTCTGGGAGAAGGGGTGGCCACAAACGAGCACACTGGAAAAATTCTGCGGCAGCTGAAGTCTTTCTGACACCAGAAAGAGATCAGGATGTGGGACGAAAGACAGAGAACAGAGGGGGGTGAGCGTCTCTCAACTGAAAACACGTTCGCCGCAGCCCAGTGAGTCTGCCTCTGCCTCAAGGGGTCTGCTGGGGTCAACAGCCCCTGCGAGATCAGGAAGCCACATGGGGGGGTGGGGGTCCTGGGACAATGCTGAGCAAGAAACCAGAAGCGTCAGCAGAGGAATGGGTAGTGAACCATGGTCCATCCACACAATGGAACGTAACCCAGCCTTAAAAAGGGGTGAAACACTGACACGCTACGACGTGGGTGAGCCCTGAATGCACGATGCTCAGTGGGAGAAACCAGATGCAGGAACAGATATTGTACAATCCCACTGATGTAAAACGCCCAGAAGAGCAAATCCATAGGCACAGAATGTAGAACGGGGGTTGCCGGGGTCTTCTCACGGGGACCGGGTGTCTTTGTGCGTGACGACAATGTTCTAATGTAGGGGTGCCTGGGTGGCTCAGTCGGTTAAGTGCCCAGTCTTGGTTTGGGCTCAGGTCGTGATCTTACGGTTCGTTGAGTTCAAGCACCTAGTTGGGCTCTGTGCTGACAGTGCAGAGCCTGCTTGCGATTCGCTCTCTCCCTCTCTTCCCCTCCCCAACCTCAAAAT
This sequence comes from Panthera tigris, assembly GCF_018350195.1. Lineage (NCBI taxonomy): Eukaryota > Metazoa > Chordata > Mammalia > Carnivora > Felidae > Panthera > Panthera tigris. The sequence goes on along the minus strand of NC_056661.1, from coordinate 5,802,497 downwards.
AAATGGATAAACTTAATAAAATAAAATAAAATAAAATAAAATAAAATGTTCTAACTTAGTGGTGATGGCAGCACAGCTCTGTGAAGACACAGAAAACCACTGAATTGTACTTAAGATGGGCGAGGCGTGTGGTATGTGAGTTATACCCCAAAAAAGCTGTTATCTATACAGTTGATGCTTAAACAGCACATGTTCGACAGCACATGTTCAAACCGCACAGGGCCACTTAGCTGTGTGTATTTTTTATATAAATATAGTATAGTGCTATAAACCTGTTTTCCTTTTTTTTTTTTTTTTTTTTTTAATGTTTCTTTATTTTTAGCGAGCACAGGTTGGGGAGGGGCAGAGAGACAGGGACAGGGGATCCAAAGCAGTCTCTGAGCTGATAGCAGCAAGCCCAATGCGGGGCTCCAACTCACGAACTGTGAGATCATGACCTGAGCCAAAGTCCGATGCTCAACTGACTGAGCCACCCAGGCACCCCTCCATATAGGTATCCTAGTAACATTTTATGGACTGTGGCTTACTTTATTGTAAGAATGCGGTATGCAATACCTGTAACATATAAAACGTGTTAATCTACTGTTGACCTCATCAGTAAGCCTTCTGGTCATCAGTAGACTACTAGTTAAGTTTGAGGGGGGAGTCAAAAGTTATATGCAGATTTTCAACTGCATGGGGTTCTGCGCCCCAAATCCTCGTGCTGTTCAAGGGCCAACTGTATAAAAAGGGAATCCAGAAGCAGTAAGTGCCCACCCATGGGGGGCTGGCTGGTGACCTGGGGCGTGTCCACACGTGGACTACTACAAAGCAGGACAAGAGGGGGGCACTGCAGTCAGTCACTTGTCTGGGTCTTCACGGCTCGTTGGTGGCCGGAGAAAAGTGAGTCGCAAACCAATATGCAGGGAATTATAGAATGAGAAAATTTCAAACTCCCCGGAAAACAATGCCGTGCGTTCTCAATGGGGACCTCTATGTATACTGAAATGCACGAAGAAGGATCTAGAAATCCTCGGGGCATACAGCATGGGAACCTTGGGAGTGTGAAGGAGACTTAGGTTTGATGTGGTAACTGCAGGGGAAGCAGATCTTATCTGCCATGCCCCGGCTGTTTAAAATAAGGAGAACACATCCTCATTGGGATGGAAACAGCCAGAAGTGGGTTCATCAGTTCCACACCACACGGCTGAGCTGTGGCCTTCCAGGGATTGAACTGCACACAATCTTGTTTGGCTTAGAAAGGAAGGCCATTCTGACACTTGCCACCACGTGGACGGACTGAAGGACACCGCGTGCAGTGACAGAAGTCGGTCACAGAAGGACACGTCCTGCGTGACCCCACTCACAGGAGGTCTTTAGAGGAGTCCCGTCCACAGAGACAGAGTGGAGATGCTGGGAGCCAGGGGTGGGGCAGAGGGCAGGGGCGTCCGTGTTTCATGGGGACAGAGTCTCAGTGTGGGGCGATGGAAAGTTCTGGAGACAGATGGTAGGAATGTTTGCCTGAGAGTGTGAGTGTGCCTGATGCTGCTGAACTGGACATTTAACAACGGTTACGGTGGTAACTTTCATGTTCTACGTAGGTTATCAGAATTTTTAAAAATGAGTAATAACAATAAAAATACTTACTTTTTTTTAATAAAGGGAACTATTTGGGGACATGACTCCTGGCCTGGTCTGGGAAGGCAGAAGTGTGGGCATGGGGCGGGGGTGGGTGGAAGGGGGAGGTCAGGGCCCTGGGGACAGAGGGACCTGGAGGCTATCAGCAGGGGGACACAGTCACTCACCAAGGGGCTTCCCTGTGTGGATGTCAATGACGAAGCCGGGGGCCTGGTTTCCGCACAGGACCTGGTAGTCCACTGGGCAAAGGAGGACAGGGCAGAGGGTGCTGGGGCTGCAGGCTCCCAGGGAGGACACCCCCTCCTCTTCCTGACCCCCGCCCATGGCCTCCTCCAACCCTTGTAGCCCAGCCCTCACCCGGCCTCTGACAACTAGTCTCTGCCTCCCACCTGCTTTCACCAGCCCTGGAAGGGCTACAGGCAGCCACCCACCCGCGCGGCGTGACCTTCCAACGCAGAGACGCAGAGACGCGACCTCTCTCATCTACGCAGGAGTGCCGCTGACCACACCCCACTGCCCTCTCCGGAACAGGTAGACTCTTCAATTTGAATTTCGAGACCTTCACCCCCCGGCCCTACCTTTCCAGCAGCGACTCCTGCCCTCCCGTTGCACTGATTTCATTACACGTCTGGAGGGGCTCCGCTCTCCACCGTCCATCCATCCCGCATGGGAACTTTGCGCATGCTCTTCCCTCTGCTGTCCCCTAGCAGAGCCCACTCCAGCCTCCAGGACTCAGGGCGGCCACAGGGAAGGCTCCCTTGGGCTCCCTCCGACCCACCACACTGGCACCAGACGCTGACGGCGCCACCCCTGGGCTTCCCCGGGGCAGCCCACCCTGCCGAGTTGCACCCCGTTGGCAATGCCGAGACGCCGCCTACCAGACCGCGATCCCCAGGTGGGGCAGGTGTCTCTGGGCCCGCCAGGTGGACACGGGCAGGTATTTAGGCAGCGGCATCTTGCCACCTTTCCCCAGGTCCCCGCCCTGGCCGTCACTCGGCCTTCTACCTGCGTCATCGGCTAGTATGGACCTCTGCCTCGTCTTACGCCACCTGCACCTCAGACTCAGGGGCACGAGATCCGAGCAGGTACCTAAGTCCCAGCACCCAAACCAAGGGCGACATGTGATCTGTCCTGACAGTCTCTTGACCAGAGCTGGCTGTTTGCAGCTCCCTCCCAGCCTGCACAGCTCAGGTCTGCCCCGTTCTTGCTACCTAGAACCCAGACCAGGCCCACCACCCAGAAATGCCCAGTAACGATCCCCTCTCCACTGCCCCGCACGGGATGGACACCCACTGCCCCCCAAGTTCATGTCCACCCAGAACCTCTGAGTGTGACCATCTGGGGAAACAGGGTCTTTGTAGATGCAATCCAGAAAAGATGCGGACACCCTGGGTTAGGGTGGGCCCTGAATGCCATGACCGGTGTCCTTATAAGAAAAAGAGAGACACGCAGACACTTGGAGAGAAGAAGCCACATGAAGACGAAAGCAGAGATGGGGGACAGAGCTCCAAGCCGGGCACACAGGACGCCCAGAGCCACCGGAAGCTGGAGGAAGCAGAGAAGCACCCTAACCTGGAGCCTCTGGAGGGGGCACGGCCTCGCTGCCACCTTGGCTTCTGGCTTCTAGCCTTCAGAACTCAGAGAAAATTAACTTCTGGGGTTTTTAAGCCACCAAATTTGTGGCAATTTGTTGCCACGGCCCGAGGAAGCTATTGGTCTCCGTCAGCCGGGGCTGCCATGACAAAATACCACACACCGGGTGGCTTAAACAGCAGATGCGTTATTTCTCACGGTTCTGGAGGCCGGGAGTTCAAGACCAAGGTGCCGGCAGACTCGGGGTCTGGTGAGAGCCGCCTCCCGGTTCAGAGGTGGCTGTTTTCCTGCTATGTCCTCACATGGTGGAGATCGTCTCCCACACACGTCTTCTCGGAACGGCCCCCATCCCATTCAGGGGGCCTCCTAATCCCCTCCCCAAGGCCCCTGCTCCTAACACCACCGCCCTGAGGACCAGGGCTCCAACGCGTGAGTTTAGCAGGGGACACATTCAGCCCATAGCATATGGGAACGTCCTTGTTGTCCACTTTCAATCACTGCCCCACTCCTGCAGCTCTGATTCCCGGGCTGGCTGCTAGATCATTCCACCAGCTCTCTTTCCAGCTGCCAGCATGGTCTGCTGCTCAGTTCTGCCTCCAGCCCTTTGCTCGTGCTGTTCCCTGCCCGCAATACCCTTCTTCATCCCAAACAGTGTTTCAGCAGCTTTTCCCAGAGCTTCCCCGGGGTTGCACCTTCCCCTGCTCATGGGGCCCCTGGTGCCTCCAGCCAGTTTTGCTTTCCTCCCTGGCCCCAGGTACTCACTGACCCTCCCCCCAAAATAGTCTGTGAGTCTTCGAGGACCTTTACCACAAACGTAAGCTTCACTGATCCATTCTGAATCCCCAAATCTGCAACATACAAGGAAGGATGCCTCACCCACCCCAAGACGGATGCTTTCCATACGCCACCTAGGACGTATTTTCAACTCCTTAGCCCTCATCAGAACAATGTAGGATGAGAGCTAATCTGGGCGCCCCAATTAAGGTGCGCCTCCTTAAATACTGCACTAAAAAGGAGGAAGCTGGAAAGAAGGGGGCAGGGGCGGGGGTGTGGAGAGCACTCACGGCTGGCAGGGGTGGGGCAGGCCTCGCAGGGTCTGTTCCAGGCCTGGCCAATGTTGTATGAGCAGCAGCATATCTTCCGGGTCACGTTAAAGGCCAGTTCATTCCGACACGTGCCGTTATGGTGCCGGAAGCAAATGCTCTTCCTCATGTCTGCAGTTCCGTTAGGAAGAGGAGTGTGGGTAAAAGACAGCCAAGAGAGGGGAAGAAAGAAGAGAGGAAGAGAGAGCCATCAGACGGCTGGGAACTCATTCACGGGTCCAGCTGAAAAATACTGGCTTGATGCCTCTCCCCCAACACACATGGGGTGCCTTTTACAGTTTAGATTTTGTTGGGCAGTGCACAACCTGGACAACCATTCATGACAGCCCTGGGCCCCCAAATCCTGCATCTTGTTCTCTGCTACTGACCAGCAACTCAAAAATACACTCACCCTCCTGCTCTCTACTCCCCTACACACAGCTCTCCACACTCTTCCAAGGCTTGGAGACTCCTAGGAGTCCTTCCCACACCCAAGTGCTTTTCCCACAACTGCCTATCTCCCCAGTCATCACACTTTGTACCCATGCAGTTGTTTCCACCGTTGACTTGCAGGTACTCCGCAGGACAGACACAAGTGTAGTTCCCCAGGGTGTTGTAGCAGGTACCGGGGCCACAGATGCCCGGTTGTGCATAGCATTCGTCGATGTCTGCAGGGGAGGGAGGGACAGCATCTAGCAGTTGTCTGGGTAACTCCCAACCCCAGACCTGGTAGAGTCACTTCATTATGGGCTTGAGCTCAGTGTCAAGATGAGCTTAAAATGCACAGGCATTTCAGTGACAGGGAAAGATCCGACATGGTGTTAAATGAAAAAAAAAAGAAAAAGCTTACTATGATCTACTTTTTTTTGTTTTGAGAGAGAGAGAGCGAGAGAGAGAGAGAGCACGTGTGTGATCATGGAAGAGAGCCAGAGGGAGAGAGGGAGAGGGAGGGAGAGAGAGAGAGAGAGAAAGAGAGAGAATCTTAAGCAGTTTCCACATTGACCATGGAACCCAGTGTGGGGCTTGATCCCATGACCCTGGGATTATGACCTGAGCCAAAATCAAGAGTCGGATGCTCAAGCAACTGAGCCACCCCAGGCGCTCCTGACCTAACTTCTATTAAGAAAATAGAAGGGTGGCTCAGTCGGTTAAGCGTCCGACTTTGGCTCAGGTCATGATCTCATGGTCCGTGAGTTCGAGCCCCGTGTCGGGCTCTGTGCTGACAGCTCAGAGCCTGGAGCCTGTTTCCGATTCTGTGTCTCCCTCTCTCCCTGTCCCTCCCCTGTTCATGCTGTCTCTCTGTCTCAAAAATAAATAAACGTTAAAAAAAAAATTTTTTTTTTAAAAAAGAAAAAAAATATGACCTGGGGTGCCTGGGTGGCTCAGTCGGTTAAGCGTCCCACTTCAGCTCAGGTCATGATCTCGGGGTTCATGAGTTCCGGCCCCGTGTCGGGTTCTGTGCTGAGAGCTCAGAGCCTGGAGCCTGCTTCAGATTCTGTGTCTCCTTCTCTCTCTGCCCCTCCCCTGCTCATGCTCTGTCTCTCAAAAATGAATAAACATTAAGAATGTTTTTTTAAGTGTAACAAGCATTCTCAGCTAGTGAGCTATATAAAAACAGATAGTGGAATATTAGCATTATCACCAAAAACGGCAGAGTATGGGACATCACCCTCCATTCCTGCACAAAACTATCAAGCTGGCGAAAACTGACAAAATCGACTTTTGCAGGAGTCTGGAATCCAGTCAAAAACTTACAACGACCATGGAATCTGATATGTAAGCTATCCTAAAAAAATCTACAGAACAAAGGGGTGCCGGGCAGGCTCAATCTGTGCAGTGTGCGATTCTTGATCTCAGGGTTGTGAGTTCAACCCCATGTTGGGTGTAGAGATTACTTAAAGATAAAATCATCTTTTTTAAACAAGTAGAAGTTTTACTTCATTTTGAGAGAGAGAGAGAGAGAGAGAGCACCAGTGGGGGAAGCACAGTGAGAGGGGGACAGAGGATCAGAAGTGGGCTCTGCCTGATAGCAGTGGGTCCGATGTGCGGCTCAAACCCGCAAAAGGTGAGATCATGGCCCAGGCCAAAGTTGGAGACTCAACTGACTGAGCCACCCAAGTGCCCCACTTAAGAATAAAGTCTTAATGGGGCACCTGTGTGGCTCAGTCAGTTAAGGGTCCGACTTTGACTCAGGTCGTGATCTCATGGTTTGTGGGTTCAAGCCCTGCATCAGGCTCTGTACTGAAGCTCGGAGCCTGGAGCCTGCTTCAGATTCTGTGTCTCCCTCTCTCTCTACCCCTCCCCTGCTCACGCTCTAGCTCTCTCTCAAAAATAAATAAATATTGGGGCACCTGGGTGGCTCAGTTGGTTGAGCATCTGACTTTGGCTCATGTCATGATCTCACAGTTTGTGGGTTCAAGCCCTTCATTGGGCTCTGTGCTGACAGCGTGGAGCCTGGAGCCTACTTTGAGTTCTGTCTCCCTCTCTCCTGCTCATGCTCCGTCTCTCTCTCAAAAACAAACATTAAACAAAATTTGGTGGGGGGGGGGGTTGCCTGGGTGGCTTAGTCAGTTAAGCATCCGACTTCAGCTCAGGTCATGATCTCGCAGTTCACGAGTTCAAGCCCCTTATCAGCTTCTGTGCTGATAGCTCAGAGCCTAGAGCCTGGAGCCTGCTTCCGATTCTGTGTCTCCCTCTCTCTTTGCCTCTTCCCTGCTCGCACTCTGTCTCTCTGTCTGAAAAATAAATATTCGGGGTGCCTGGATGGCTCAGTTGATTAAGCGTCCGACTTTGGCTCAGGTCATGAACTGGCGTTTCATGGGTTTGAGTCCCGCGTCGGGCTCTGTGCTGACAGCTCAGAGCCTGGAGCCTGCTTTGGATTCTGCGTCTCCCCCTCCCCTGCTCGCACTCTCTCTCTCTCTCAAAAATAAATAAAGATTAAAAAAATTAAAAAGTAAATAAACATTAAAAAAAGTTTTTAAAAAATAAAATAAAAAGAAAGAAAGAAAGAAAGAAAGAAAGAAAGAAAAATTCTGCTTCTAATAGCATCCAAAAAATGCAATGCTTAGGAATAAATTTAACCAAAGAGACACAAGAGTTGAGCACTGAAAACTACAAAACATCACGGAAAAAAAACTAAAGAAGACCGAGAGAAACGGAAAGACCTCCTGTGTACATGGATCAGAAGATTTAATACTGTTAACACAGCAGTACTCCCCACGGCAATTTAGAGTTGCCATGCAATCCCCATTAAAACCCCAATGCCTTCATTTTTGCAGAAATGGAAAACTCAGTCTTAAATGCACGTGCAATTACAAAGGACCCCCCACCCCCAGCCAAAACCATCTTGGAAAAAGAAAAACAAAGTCGGAGGACTCACACTTCCCAATTTTGAAACTTACAGTGCTCCAGTCATTAGGACAGTGTGGTACGGGTGAAAGATAGACATATACATCAACGGAATAGAACTGAGAGTCCGGAAGGAAACCATGTGTCACGTGACTTTTGACACGGGAGCCAAGACCACTCAATGGGGAAAGAAGGGTGTCTTCAACGAGTGGTGCAGGGACAACTGGAACTCCACAGGCAAAAGAATGAAGTCGGACCTCTCTCTGACACCACAGGCAAAAAATAACTCAAAATAAGTGGAAAACCTAAATATATAAGAGCCAAAATGATAAAACTCTCAGAAAAAAAGGCATAGGGGTCGGGGCGCCTGGGTGGCTCAGTCAATTGAGCGTCTGACTTCAGCTCAGGTCATGATATTGCAGCTCATGAGTTCGAGCCCTGCGTCAGGCTCTGTGCTGACAGCTCAGAGCCTGGAGCCTGCTTCAGATTCTGTGTCTCCCTTTCTCTCTGTCCGTTCCCTACTCGCACTCTGTCTCTCCCTCAAAAATAAACAAACAAACAAAAAAGACATAGGGATAAATTTTAACGACCTTGTATTTGGCAATGGATTCTTAGAGGACACCAAAACACAGCTGCAGAAGGAAAAAAAAAAGATAAATTTGGCTTCATCGGAATTAAAGCCTGGTGTGCATCGAAGGACACCATCAAGAAAGCAAAAAGACAACTACAAAATGGGAGAAGCTATTTGCAAACTATGTATCTGATATGGGTCTTATATCCAGAATACAGAAAGAGCTCTCATAGCTCAACAACAAAAAGACAACCCCCGTTTAAAAATGGGCAAAAGACCTGAACAGACACTACTCCAAAGACATACAAATGACCAGTAAGCACGTGGAGAGATGCTCCTTAGTCATCAGTCATTGGGGAAAAATGCAAATCAAAACCACAATGAGATGCCACTTTGCACCCACTAGACGGTGTAACTTTGAGCAATGGAAAATACCAGTGTTGGTGAGGATGTGGAGAAACCGGGGCCCTTGTACATTACTGGTGAGAATGTAAAAGGTTGTAGCCGCTGCAGAAAACAGTTGGGCAGTTCCTCAAACACAACAGAGTAGTCAACAGAATCACCATGCAGCCCAGCGATTCCGGGTGTGAGACAAACTATCTGACAAGGACCAGCTACAGAATTTGCCCAGTGGAAAATGAACACTGGGGCTTCCTTGTTCAAGACCCATGAAGAGTTTCAAGGTGGCGACAGCAAAGCAT